>NC_042616.1:543353682-543668423 GCF_901001135.1 Rhinatrema bivittatum | reverse complement strand
GCACCATAAAATATGCATTTACTTTAGAGCCAGTTTAAATAAGCATGATCCATGCATAAATGATTGGGCTAAACAAATTGCATGTTTACTCCACAGCGCATATATTTGAATAAGCAGTTGACATGTACCTGTATCTTGCTGGAAGAGTACCAGAACTGCACACACACCCCTCTTACCTGGGGAGTTAAACAAAGTCTGGACGAGTACACTAGAGGTGGCTGGTGCTGGTCTACATTGTGTGTGTTTTGCCTGGAGTGCTACATAAAAATGAGCCGAGCTTTTTACATTTACAGTGCCCAATAAATTTCTGCTGCACACCCATAAATACAGTGTTCTAAGCTTGTACCAAAGAACAACTATTGCTTCCAGTATCCACAGGCTAAACAATGCATATGATTTGATTGTGTAGTTTAAAAATGTGCATAAGGTATTTCCAGGAACTACATTCCTTACTAATGTTTGCCTTGTCGAGATTCTTACATACCTGGACAGTGAAATTATTAGTGCCTTTCATTTTATGCTAATTGGCAGATTTTTAATAGATCCAGAGAACTAGATTTTTTTTCTTTTCTAACAGTAGTTATTTAGCATATTCTAATATTAGAATGTGTGTTTTATATACCGATTCTATAGTCCTCATGCATGCGGCTTATCTAGCGAGACGCATCATTCTTTTCATTTTGGCCCAAGAACAAAGATGTTATTTACAGCTCTGGTTATGAAAGTGGTTTTAATATGGAGCATAATAGATCAAAAGATCCAGACTGTTGTGAAGGGCTTTGTTTTTCAACTAGTCTTCATATTAATACAGGAATGGTAAAGCTGAAGCACAACTAATGCATTAGTCCTTGTATATGGGGAAGAAATTATATTAAAAGTTCTAAAAATGTACCCTGTGCCAAAAGTCATCTTTCAGCAAGCTTCTGCAGTAAAGTTGACAAAAGATATGTTTGATGGCTTTTTCTGGGAGATAATTAGGCAACACGTTTGTGGATATTTTAACGGATTACCATTCCCGATAGCTTTCATAAGAGCTCATGTACTTTGTGACAACTGCAATATAATGACGTGGCTGCAAAACTTTCTGAGCTGGTAGCAAAGTAAATGGGGCAGGTTTTGCATTTTGAGCAGAAATCTTATGAACTGTGATTGAATTTGTCATGGAAGTGTGTCAGAATTAATAAAGTGTTTATGGGCTAGGTTGGGGCTTAGCAGACTGTTTAGGGCTGAGGATTGGTTAACTACGAAAACTATTTCTCTCCATTTGGGATTAGACAGCAAAGGACAAATACTGCTGCTGCTGCGCATCATAATGCCATTTCTCATTTCAAATGGTTTTTGTCAGGACACCAGGCAAAACAATGATGCTTTGAGGACGTAATTAAAGATATTGTTCAAAGAATAACTTTCTGCATATTTGAATTATTACTGTCATCAAAATCATACAAATATGGAAATATGATTGCCAGAAGCACATAAATCAATGATCAGTGTGGCCTTGAAATCCAATAAATATGTAGAGTTAAATACTTTAAAATGCAAATTGCATCTGATAATTTGCATATGGTAGAATTTAAAGAAAATCTTGTTGCTTAACAACCTCTAAGGTAGCAGTTAGGGCTGTGGGTAAACAGAGGATTTTTTCTTCATCACTGGTCAAGTTGCACGATTTGATAAATGATGGGAGACTGCATTCCCTGGTTAAATGACTGCATTCTTTACTGAATCCTAAAACTGCCTTGAAGTCATCTGAATAATTAAGAGTTAATTATTCTTCATCCATCTAAATCAGAAAAGGACAGATTTAGGGAAGGAATTTATAATTTTTGCCTCCCATCCTGTCAGGTTGTAATGTGATAAACTAAACTGACTCCATATAATTTAGTGACCTTGTAGTCATTATGCTTCACCAAACAATATTTTTTGGTGGGGTCGGAGGAGGCGCTGGTTTGCAGTTCTCTAATTGCTTACATTGATTCCAGAAACTTCATATTAACGAGCTTAGAAGTTTAGCCCTGTTCTAAAAGAAGGGATGGAAGGTCCAGGTTTTACTTAGTTTCAGTAGGTATGGATAATGCAGGCTCCAAAAACTCACCAGCTGGTCCCTTGCCACATAACCCAGTAGCGACTTGTGGGGGGTTCTGCTAGGGACGGGTGAAGGCTTCTGCCAGTTGGTCACAGTTTTTTTTGGTTTTTTTTTATTACTGTATGTAGGTGCAGACTTTGTTTAGCAAAATAAACACAAAAATGGGACTGCTAGCTTTGCAGGCTGGAGGAATTGGACACAACAGTTTTTGTTTTTTTAATTGCAAGCTGTCAAAACTTAAAACTTTTTTAGAGGAAGGGGCAGGGCAGGGAAATGGTTTAAAAAAAAAAAAAAAGAAAAGAAAAATGAAATCACTGCCACAGTTTGTCCTGAAATCCAGTAACAGAAAACAAATTCTAGTAGCAGCACATTTAACTATCTTTCCTGTGTAATGCTTTTAAAAAGGAAGGAAATTGCAGGATTCAGGAGAATAAGCTGTTACATGAGGGAAAACCATTTTTTTCTTTACCTTTTGAACTGGTGTTTTAGGAATGTTTACTGATCACAAGAGGGACTCCTAATAAAGAAATCAATATGCATGATCCCTTTTCATGTCGTACAACAGGGTTACACTGTTAGGTTAAATACAGGCTGCATTGCTTTTCAAAAAATCAATGTGTTGTATAGTCTGCCGTGGTTAGGCTCTTGCAGAGTCATTTTACGTTTCCTCACTGTAAATTCTATATTGCGCGCCTTGATATTATTGACTGGTAGAAAGTCTGTAAGCAGGGAAACTTGACTCCTCCTGGAGTGTTAAAAGAAATCTTTTGAATAATTAGATGGTCTAGAATTATATGCATGTTTCTCTGGAAGGATACATTAAACCAAACACATTCTGAGCTTAGCCACTAATTTACAGGAGTCCAAGTGTCTCACACACAGTCCTGACTAGATTGTTAAATGTTTAGAATAACACAAAATAATTCCCTCCCCCCCCCTGCCTAAATCCTCACATTTAAGTGAGGTGAGAGAAGCTATTTTTTTTTTTAACCTGGATTGGCATTTTTAAGTTTTTTTTTTTTCAGCCTTACCTGAACACTATTTAATTGCTATGACCTGCCCAAGGATCTGAAAGTGATGTTGGTTCATGAAAACTATATAAGCTTTTTGGCTTAAATGATATGGAAACCATGTTCTCGAAACCATGTACAAGGAAAACAAGTTAGCCGCAGCCCCTTAACCTTTGTAGCCACAGTTTAGCTTAAATCCATATTTTGTAAGGGAAATGTGTGGCAAACTTGGTTTATTTTCAGAGGATTTTTTTTCCTCAGAACTTTAAAATTGTCCTTTAAAATGCTTTCTTCATTTTTGACACAACTGTTCAATTGTGAAGACAATCTTTTTTGATTTTGTGTAGTGTTTTTTTACTGATCATTTCTTGATGGACTCTGACTTTTTCTTTTATTTCTGTCAACCCAATTACGGTACATTAGAACACACCGTGATCCTACTTGTTTGCCTGCTTTGCAGTGTATTTGTTCATGTTCATTTAGATTTTTCAGGCTGATCAAGCTGGGTGGCTTGTAACCACATATATTGATATCTGCAGAGCATTAGACAATGGTTGTGACCTTCGTTGCTCATTCTGCAAATTGTAAAACCGACCTTTATGTATTTTTTAACCTATATATGTACCATTCTGTCAGGGAAATACAATTTCCTAGCTGTTTGTATGTCATACTGAATGATTCTTATGTATGGCTGAAGCAAATTCAGATTCTAATGGGCGACAGCCCAGAGAGCCAGAACTAAGACTTTGAGAAAAGGAACAATTAAGACCACCAGATTAATCATTGCAAGTGGTAATTAAATCCTAACTGAACCTGTCTACAATTTTTACCTCTGTCTTGCCGGAGAGGTTCTCTGCAGTATAGATTATTATTTCAGAGGGCAGATACGTGATATAAAGAAGTGATTGCAGCAGCAGCACCTGGGTCCAAATGATTTGTTAGGTCTGTGAGAAATGTATTCATAAGGTTAGGATCAAAATAGTTTTGCACATGTCATCCTGACCTTTTGAAAAATTGTTTTCCATTGTAACGCTGCTTTTTGTGGCAAGTTATTTCCTTCATGGAGGGTAAAGGATGGGGACGTGAACGGTTGATGAAGTTTCACATAAGGATTAAAATGTGCATGCAGTCAAGGGGCTGTACTGTAGCGCATTGTCTGTTATCTAATATTAGATGAAATGATATTTCCTGTTTTCTGGCCCTAGAAATGGCAGAGGAGAAGGAGAAGCCCCCATTCTCCCCGTTTTTGTTTAGAGTACTTTGCTTTCCCCCGTTCTTGTCCTGTGCTTTCTTTGTGGTTCTGAATTACCCAATCAAAGCAAACCAAGCCAGGCAGAGCAGCAGACAGAAAAAAAGCTCGCTCCACTGGTGGGATCATGGATTTGTTTGATTCAGGTAATTGAAAGTGTTTCAAACTATTATAGCAACTTGAAGGCTTGTTTAAGTGTCTAACTGTCAGTCAGTTTGGAAGGTGAAAAGTATTCAATTGTCACTCTGTCAGTCAATAGAGATGAGAACTGCCTGCCTAATGGATTTCTTTACGTGGATGTCTGCATGGAGGTAGAAGTAAAATCAATGTGTTGTCATATGCGAGTGCGTTGCATCAAACTGCCAGGTGAATTGGAACTGTATTTCTGTAACATCTACATCCTTGTGCTGTGTGCGGAGGAGAAATAGATGCAGTCTGGAGCTCTGGATTGAGAAGTTTGTGTGAGCAGTGTTCCCTTGAATTTTCTCTGGGGCATGTGCATATGCACTCTATCATTGGGGACATCAAATTTGCAAGTGAGCAGTGGGGATGGGGATTGTGCCATCCTGACCCTACCCCGTGAGCTGTATCACCCCCGCTTACCTCTGCCGCCAACCTACCACCAGGATCCCAAGCTCTATTTTCTTCCTCATCTTCGCCTTTCTCTTCAGTTTCCATATCTTTTCATTACCATCTCTTCTTTTTCCTGCCTAGCTTTTCCTGTAGGTTTTTACTTTCCACACAGTTTTCCTCTCTCCTGCTTATATTCCTTTCTTTTGTCTCCCATCCCTTCCACCTCCCCTTATTCTTCCATCGCCACATTATTCCTCATGTGCCTCATTTTCCACTCCTCTTGCCACTAATAAATGTTTTCCTCCTTCTTAGAATTAGCCCCCTGCCTTTTTCCCCATTCTCCAGAATCTGCCCTATGCCCCAGCATCTACCTCACCTCCTGCCCACCCCCCCTATTTCCATCATTTGCTCTCCTACCTCTTACTTTGCTCCCCTACTCTTCTATCCCAGTAACTAACTGAACAGTGGTTGCCTATCCCGTAGCTGCCGACTGCTCCGGTGAATCTGAGCCGCCACAGGGAGCAGCTTCAAACTTCATGAGCTGACCTGTGAGATCAACAGCAAAGGGTGCTGTCGGCAAGGTTTGAAGTTGTTCCCTGTGCCGGCACAGATTCACCAGAGCAGTCAGTTCCCAAGGGACAGGCAATTGCTTCTTCTTCTGCCTGGAGTGAGGTGCGGTATGCTTATCCTCTGGAACAGCGGTTCTCAACCAGTGTGTTGCCAAGCACCGGCAGGTGTGTCGCACACTTCTTGGTCTCCCGCTGCTTTCCCTTCCTCTCCTCACCCCAGCGAGATGCACACAGTTCTTACGAATACTGCTGCTGTTCCTGCCTGTGCTATCAACACTTTCAAGCCCAGAGTGGAACAGCAGCATGTTTATGGAAGCCGACACAGCAACATGGCCTTTTCTTTGTCCCGGCCTGGAAGAGGAAAGTGATGTTTATCAGGCATGTGGGAAGAAGAAAGGGCCATGCTGCTGCTGCAGAAATCGTGTCCCAAGACTCCCCACGGCCCCGCAGATGTAAGAAAGCAGCACTCAGCTGTTTGCCTGTGCTTCGATCATCGCGGTGCAGAGGAGTCAGCTGAGAATGTGGCTGGAGGGATTTCCTGCCGCGTGGCTGTTTGGGTCTGTGGTGTTTAACATTTTTTTTATATGGTCCCTATTCCAGACCTACAGGTCCCGCTGATGTCATCATTGACATCAGCAAGATTGTGGCCTAAATCATAAGACCCCTAATGCCTTCTGCAGTTTCCATCTCTCCTTCTCATACCAGCACTAGGCTCAGAGGCTCGCAACTGCGGCCAAGTTCATTGTGGGAGGGCTGGCAGCTGTCCACTCCAGCCCTTCCCTTTGGGAACCCTTCCTTCAACTCCTTAGGCTATGGGGAGACTACAACTGGCTCCTGAAGTTCAAAATGCAGCCTCATCATATCATGGGGAGCCTGTCATTGGCTTCCCAGGGCTCTGCATATCCATAGCCTACTGCCACTATTCTCACCCCCTCCCTGCAGCCTCTGCACTGTGGGAGCTTCCCCTGCCTCCTGCAGCTAGAATCGCAGCCTTTCTGCTCTTGGCCACTCACCCATGTGACCAACAATGGCCCACAGAGAGATTGTCACTGACTCCCGCAGCCCTTGCACATCACAGTTACTCGACGGATTTTCCCAAACAGCTGCATGCAGGAAATCCCTGTGGCCACATTCTCAGCTAATTGCTCTGTGCTGCGATGATCATAGCACAGGCAAACAGCTGAGTGCTGCCTTCTTACTGCTGCAGGGCAGGGGGTATGCCACTCCTGCTGCAGTTCCCAGCCTGTCAGGACTGCTTTAATAGCAGCATACTGGCTGCCTTGTGCTATAACTGCCATGTGGCCGGGGGTGGGGGTGAGTGAGACAGAAAGAGTGAGCCAGCATGTGTGTAAGTGTGTGAGAGAATGTGTGTGATTGAGACTGTGTGTAAATAAGAGAGAAAAAATGTGTGAAAGCAAGAGACTGGTCAGGGAGGTAACTGTATGAGAGAGAGTGGTCAGGGAGGTGACGTGTGTGTGTGTGAGAGAGAGAGTGGTCAGGGAGGTTAATGGTGTTGTGTGTGTGTGAGAGAGAGTGGTCAGGGAGGTGACTGGTGTGTGTGTGTGTGAGAGAGAGAGTGGTCAGGGAGGTGAGTGGTGTGTGTGTGTGTGTGTGTGTGTGTGTGAGAGACTAGTCATGAGCCGTAAGAAAGAGGAGCGTCTTGGAGCTTCAGCAGCCAGTGCTGCTTCTGGTGTGTGCTATTGGCCTACAAAGGAAAGGAGTAGAAGAGTTGCTGGAGAGGATAAATGTGGCATTTTAATCTTTCTTGATTGACTGCCATTTTAATTATTGCGTATTATGTGATGTCTGCTGTTTGAAATATTTTATTGGTGTTTAGAGAATTTTTAATAATTTAGTAAGTTTTTAATGATTGGATGTTAATCTATTTATCAGCTGTTTTGAAACATTATTATATTCTAGTTTTAGAATTATTATTTTATGTTACTTGAGAAATGTATAAATAGAAATGTGGAGACAAAAACTGAAACTGGAAACAGCAAGAAGCCAGACTGAGTGCATGCAGTGCAACAATGGAAAAACAAAATCATTAACATGATGGTCACTTTATTCTGTATCTGTGTTCTGCATATGTAACCCAGGTAAAGGTATTCTGCAAGGTTGTAGTTTCTGTGTAGGGATCTATAGCAGCTTGGCTTGTTCTGTTTTCCTCATAGGAGAGGTTATTAGTGTTAGGGCCTGGTTAAATATTTTTAGTGTTGCCTTTTCCATAGGTAGGGTTGTTACTATTTGAATGAGTTCTATAATCCAGGTGTAACTTTTGTGCATTTAGTTGGTACACATTATTGCAGATCCTGGGAGTCTATTGGGTGCTATATTTCTGTTTCCATTTCTTCAGTTTTGCATTGCATGCAGAGTGGCTTTTTGAGTTTCCATTCCAGTTTGTCTCCATATTTGTAATTTGCGGTCTTTCTGTACTTGGTGAAGGTCGTATCTATGTGTGTGACAGGGTGACGTATTTTACTAGCATTTAGGCATTTGTATCAATATTATTTGTTGTGTTTTCTCGATAGGACATGTATTGGTGGTAAATTACTGTTTTTCCATAAGGAGGGCTATTGCAACTGGTAGGAGAGAGTGTTTATGTTGCTGTTACTGAGATGACTTTTTTGTATAGTAAATTGAACGGGGAATGTCCTAGTTCTGTTCTGCAGCCATTGTTGGGGGGTCAGGGTGGTTGCTGTAAATACAGAGTATATGTTTATATTTAGCCCCGTGACAGTCATGTGTTATGTGCCACCAAGTTTTTGGGTACTTGCCAGGTTCTTATGGCCTGGATTGGCCACTGTTGGAAACAGGATGCTGGGCTTGAGGGTCCCTTGGTCTGACCCAGTATGGCATGTTCTTATGTAGGTGTCCCAACAGAAAAGGTTGAGAACCACTGCTCTGGAAGAATGCTGCGTGGCCATGGATGCATGCACCTTAGAGGAAACCATAAGCGTGATCGTGGGGCTCCTCCTGCCTCCCACCCCCAGCAGCCTTGTGGCATGCATTATATGTTGCTTATTGTACTCTGTATGTGTATGTTTGATTTTTATTTTGTTTTACTCCCACCCCCACCACTAGGTTTGGTACTTTTCATACAAGCTGTGATTTATGAGATTGGATCTCGCATTAGAACAGCATTGCTTCTAAGAATGTTACAAATTAACATTGGATGAACATTAATTTAATGTAACAAATTAAAATATATTTTCTCCAAAGCTATTGGAGAAAATATATTTTCTAAGATTCCAATTTTGTATCTGATTTTATTTAATTTCTGAGGAAAAATGACATTTTTGAAAGTTTGTCCTACTTAGGGGTTATCCTATTGCTCATCATCAGACCTGTTCTGCTGTCTTTCTGATATTTCTAAAGTATGATTAGAAGATGATCAACAGGTGAAATATGATCCCCATGGAAAAAGATTTCTAAAACTGTGATGTGAGCATAACTAAAGGTGCATGTGCTTTATGAACCATTCCTCATCCATCTGTCTCATCCATATAATCATGCATTCATTCTCTAACACCCCGCTATAAAAGAGATCTCTCGAACCACTTTATATAGAATTAAAGAAGGCCACAGCTTTATTTATGAACAGCAATTTAACCATGTACCCGAGACTGGAAACCTTGATTTTCAACCTCCTCCCCTCTTTTACATATCACTTGACGATCACTGTGAGACCATCTGGAGCATCTGTCTATCTATGTCACCTGTCATTGGACTAGTGACCAAATAGGTTGATGTCTTCTCCAACATTACTATGGTCGCAGCCATGAAGCTATAGGCTGACTTTATCCGTCACTGTGCTCAGTGGGCACACTGTGGCTTTCTGGGGTTACCTGACATTGTGCCTGCCAGCAACGGGATATCAGACAATGAGATACCCCAACTGCTTCTGATTGCCTGATCCCTCATCTGCCATATCACTACCCTTAGCTTAGTACTCTGCCCCTGCCTCCCCATAGCTGTGACATGAACCATGCAATTATTACACATTTATTAGACCTCTAAATTCATGTTGAGTGAGTGAATGGGGGAGCAGGAGGCAAGGAGTAAGGATAATTTCTCTCTCTGCCCTCCTTTCTCAAACTGACCTGCTCTTTCCCCCCATTATACTCCATGAATTGCACTGGAAAATTTTCCCACACAAAATTCAGAGAGGATCAAGAAAGGGAAAATGCATGGTACCTTATAGCTGGTGTCCAACAAATAAAAAATGATGGTTAAACTGGTATATATTCATACATGAATCAATAAAGCAATCAAGTTTTGTAGGCCCCTTATCTTACTTGCATTTTGAAATATTCTAGACAGATTAATCCGGTAGTGAATATTATTTGCTCCCATTGGCAGGTGTTGGCTCTCCATTCTGTGTTTCAATCAGGTCCCCGATTTGTATTCTTTAGAGGACAGAATATTCGAGATTTGGTGGTTAAGTCCACGTTTGTTTCTACATGGAAGGCACCTGAAACTGGTGGTCATCACATTTGTGGCAATTGTGATATATGTGCCCTTTCTCTAACTGGTGATCAATGGCAGCTTCCAGGTTCAGATGTTGTTCATTTGCGCACGCTTACTACATGTGACTCCGAATGTGTCATTTACATCATACAGTGTCCATGCAGATTGGTCTATGTAGGACGGACTAAGAGGAAGATCCGCACCAGATTGATAGAACACAGAAGCTGCATTAAAACTTCTAAGATTACAGCCCCTTTGGTCCAACACTATATACAACAGCAGCATGTGTTTACGGATTTACGGTGGTCAATTTTGGAACAAGTACACCCCTGCCCTAGAGGTGGGGATATGCAGTTTTGTTTGAACAAGCGGGAACATCATTGTATTTTTACCTTAAATACAATGTATCCCTTTGGCCTCAATAAGAAGATTAACTGGTATTCTTTGATTTAAATTTTATGCTATTGACTGTGTGAGACGATTACAGTTGAGAATTCTGATTCCTGGTGATAGCCTTTAAAAATATTTTTGTTGCGGCACTGAGGATGGGGACGGTGGTTTTTCACGGTAGTTCTGAGCAGATTTGTTTTCCGTCGAGGCTAATTGTTTATAATAGTTTTAAAGCATAGACATCTGTTCACAAGTAGGATTTAGAGCACAATACTATATATATAAAAAAAGATATCGGACGTGATGGAAACCTCCACTGGGTATTGAAGCCCAGTTCGGGAGTACCTGGTTGAAGACAGTGGGCGCATGAGCTGTTTTGAGTCGGACGTGGTGGAAGACTGGTTGGTGATCAAACAAGAGTTAAAGACGACCTGTTTGGAGACCGAGGGGTGTGTGATGTAATTTCCGGTTTAGGGAGTTTAAAGGAAGCTCCGTTGTGTCGCCATGTTACCATTGAGCGAGTCTGAATGCAGACCGCGGAAAATAAAAGAAAAGCCACTTTTGGAATATGCTGATGGAACGATGATGGTTCTGTGAGTAAGGGGCCTACAAAACTTGATGGCTTTATTGATTCATGTATGAATATATACCAATTTAACCATCATTTTTGATTTGTTGGACACAAGCAAGGTTACTGGAATACACTTGTGTGTTTGTGGGTGTTGTATGTGACCTTATAGCTGGCACCATGCATTCTGGGCTGGAGCTTGAACATTTATAAAATATTGCAAAAATATAAGGAAGAAAAAGCAGTGGGGGAAATAGGAGAAATAAAATAGAACAAAAGAAAGAATAAAGCCAAGAAATAAGAAACATAATTTGAGGGATCTGGTAATACTTTCATTTTAATTTATCTGGACACATAATGCCAATGATTTTTATCCATTCTAAGTCCAGCAGAGATTTTGCAATCTTTGTCATTTACCTCAACTTTGTTTTAATAAGAAGGTGGTATGTCATTCACTGAATCACAGCAAAGGTTCCTGCTTTACAGGTTTTCTGTTCACAAGTTAAAAGGCAAAAACTTCAAAGTAGCACTAAATGTTTTCATTCTTATTCTGCTTTCAGAAATTAAGCCATTCCTTTTGATGAAAAGCCCAGACTTCCAACCTTTTAACTGTCTTGCTGCTGATAGTAAATATTCTGTAGTGGTTGTAAAAAGAAAATTGAGATGAGCTGTTTGTTTCTTTACTCTTCATAAACACATTTCTTGTTTTCTCTGTTTCTAATCAGATAGGAGAGAGACTGATTGAGCCCTGGAAGTGCTTAGATGAATACCGTGCAGCCTTAAGAACCTGATTAAGATTCTGTCCAGGGACTAACTAGTGCATAGTATTTAAAGAAATGTCATCAGTGGAACCTTCTGCTTTTTTAAAGATTTCTTTTCCCCTCAAATGTATCAAATATTTCTTTTCTGACAAAGCTTTTTCTTATTTCTGATAAAGCATTTTGAAGTCTTTTGTTTTGCTAAGCAGTTTAAGGAAGTCAAATATGACAAAGTTGCATAAATGATGGATTCGATCTACAGTCTAAAATTTATTTTGTTAGAAACAAATGAGATACATTGTGATTTGCTTTTTCTCTTGCTTCCTGAAATGGTGCATAAATCCTAACTGCACCGGATTAGTATCACACATGATGCTATAGTTCTATAGTTGATAAACCCATTACTCAAAACAAATACACATAGTTTGCCAGTATAGAAATACTTTGGATAATGCCTGGCCAGAAGACAGAGGCTTGACACTTGCCTTCATAATCTATATGAATTAGCATTTTCTAATTAAGATAGGAGCATTGTATTTGTAACTTCCTATGAAAACAAAAGGTTTAAACATTTGGGGTGGTTTTCCTTACAGTATAATTTTTACTTGATGATATTCGTATACCAATATTCTGTTGCACCAAAACTTGCAGAGCCATATTAAAATTAATTCCAGAAATTGAAAGAGATGATCAAAAAGGAAGAAAGGTAAATTGGTACAGTGGATTAGAAAAGAAATGGAGAACCAGGAAGATGGAATAGAGAGAGGGTATTTTAGAACTTTTAGGGCAGAAGAGAGGGCTGTATTAAACCATGACTAGATTGGGGGCAAAAGCTTAAGGGACAGAGGATGCAAGATAAGGAATAAAGCAGTGGCTAGAGCAGGGGTCAGGAACCTTTTTGGCTGAGAGAGCCATAAACGCCACATATTTTAAAATGTAATTCCATGAGAGCCATACAATATGTTTAAAAACTAAATACAAGTAAATGTGTGCATTTTATGTAAGATCACACTTTTAAAGTACAATAAGTCTCTGAAAATATTACACCAGGCCTTAAGACACCAATACATCTCCTATTAGGAAAACGGACCAAGTCAGGCTGCTATAGAGTCCTACACAGAAACTACACGCCAGCAGAAAACCTCACCTGAATCACGTGCTGTCCCTCACCTAACATAGAATAAAGAGACCAAAACGCATAACAAGAAGCATGCAGAAAAACTGAATTGGAAACTGCAACAAGCCAGAGTCTCTGTATGCAGTGTAACAAGGAAAAAAGAAACATCACAATCCTTATAAAACAAATCAAGAAATAAAATCATCAGCAGTAAAACTGTACTAACAAAAAGAACATATTTCGAAACAGCTGATGAGTGGAATATCCAATAATTAAAAACTCATATAAAACATTTCCAGATACCAACAAAATATTTCAAAATAGCAGACACAAAGATCCAGTAATGAAAAATAATAAGGATAAAAATTTTTTGCTCTGCATACCTGGGAACGTTTGATATCCAGGTGTCCTGAGATTGTTCTGAATTAGCAGGAGGTGGGGTGGTTTGCTTGGAACTTTCTCCTCTCTCAGTCACATACCAGCGCTCTCTCTCACACTGGCTCTCAATGACACACCTATACACACATGCTCTCAGTCACTCACATATACAAATGTTTTTTCTCTCTCACTTATATAGGCTCTTAATTACACATTTACACACATGCTGTCTATCTTTTCACGCTTACACACACACAGGCTTTCAATCACATAAATACATGCTGTCTTTTCTCTCACACACAGACTCTCATTCACATGCTTACAAACATGTCCTCTCTTTCTCTCATTTACACACAGGCTCTCAATCACATACTCACATGCTCCCTCACCTAAATCAGCTCTCAATCACACACAGACACACATGGTCTCTCTCTCTCATTTAAACACAGGCTCTCAATCACATACTCACATGCTCCCTCACCTAAATCAGCTCTCAATCACACAGACACACATGGTCTCTCTCTCTCATTTAAACACAGGCTCTCAATCACATACTCACATGCTCCATCACCTAAACCAGCTGTCAATCAGACACAGACACACATGATCTCTCTCTTACTTATACACACAGGCTCTTAATCATACATACACATGATCTCTCTCACACACAAAGGATCTCAATCATACACACATACTCTTTCAAACAAACAGGTTTCAATTACAAACTTACACATACAGGTTCCCAATGGTAAACTTACATTCATGCTCTCTCTCTCACAGGCAGGATCTCAATCACAGACATACTCTCTTTCAATATACAGGCTCTCAATCATTCACATACATGCAATCTCTCACTCACACACACAGGATCTCAAACACACATGCTTGCTCGCTCATTCACTCTCTCTCTCCCCCTCCCCCCCCCCCCGGAACTCGCGGCAGCAGCAGCCACCACCCAACGTTAACCTCCTTCATTTTCAGCCCTCGCGAGGCGAAGGCGGAGTCCCATCGGCCGCGGTTGAAGATTTTCATTTTCCTCCGAGCCGCGCTGCAGTCTTCTTCCCGCGCAGGCACCCGATGCTCTCCACTTCCTCTTCCGGGCCGCGGGAAGAAGAGCGCACCGGCTGCTCTCTTCTTCCCGCGGCCCGGAAGAGGAAGTGGAGAGCATCGGGTGCCTGCGCGGAAGACCCGCGCAGGCACCCGATGACTCCAGTGCTGGCACCCGGCTGACACCCGATGACTCCCGCGCAGGCACCCGGATGACTCCAGTCGGCGTGCTCTCTTCTCCTCCCCCCGCGGCCCGGAAGAGGAAGTGGTGAGCATCGGGTGCCTGCGCGGAAGAAGAGACCACGCTAGTGTGGTCTCTTCTTCCCGCGCAGGCACCCGATGCTCTCCACTTCCTCTTCCGGGCCGCGGGTGGGGGGGAGGAGAAGAGAGCACGCCGGTGCCGCTGACTCCAGCTGTCCTGCCGCGTTCCGCCCGGGCTGACAGCATTTTAAGCCCGGGCGGCGGAGGACCGGGGAGCAGCTGGGTCAGCGGGGAACCGCGAAGTATGGCGACACGTGTCTGCGAGCCAGATGCAGCCCTCAAAAGAGCCATATCTGGCTCGCGAGCCATGGGTTCCCGACCCCTGGGCTAGAGCAATCCATTGAACAATTTCAAAGACATTGAGGACAATTTTGTCTTGATCCTGAAGATGGAAAGCTAGTGATGTGGTCTGAAAATATATCTGTAAGAGGATATCTAAAGTTTTGAAGGTTTATAATGTATCCCAAATGGAGGAATTTTAATTAATACTATCGATTAGTTCTAGAGGTATCTGATGCTACACTATGCTGTGTTTAATTTGCTTATACTGTATGTAGATAGATCATATGCAAACCTTCAAAACTTAGATATCCTTTTTATAGAACATTTTTTGAATCGTGAGAAGATTGTAGCCTTATTTTTCTGATTTCTGAAAATGAGAAAAATGACCAGCATTACTATTATTATTCTCCCCTTTCTCTCTACTCTTTTAACTCTGATCTTCCATTGTCTCACAGCTAGTGACTGTTACTACTACTATATATTATTTATTAGTGTGAAAACTGCCCGATGATGCGCAGGTTGTCTGTTCCGTAACAGCTATAAATTTTAAAATCGAGCAAAAGTAAAAATGATAAATAGTTATATTTTGTTAAGCAATTAACAGCAAGCATACTGAAACTTAGGGAACTTCTCCATAAACTACAATTGTCAGTATCTTGTTACCCAACTCTTGAGAGTGCTAAATAGTAGGGATGTGCATTCGTCCTGGTTCGGTGAGCCCGAAACCTGAAGGAATTTTTCCCAATTTTTGGGAAAAATTTGTTTTGGGTTTAGTGTACACTAACAGTGTTAGTGCGCACTAACTTCCCGTTAGTGTGCACTAACGAAAAAATGTTAGCGTGTACTAACCCTGTTAGTGCACATTAAAACAAAATACGGGGCTCCCTGAATTTTAAAAGCCCGAACTGCGGGAAATACGAAAGTTCCTGCGGTGGGCCAAAAACGAAGCCCAAACCGATAGGCTCTGGCTTCGTACATCCCTACTAAATAGCAATTTTTAGAGAAGAAGATTAAAAACCATCTGTTCTAGTACAGATCCTTGGGCAACTGCACTATTTATGATCCTCCACTGAGAGAGATGATCAGATACTCACTTTTCCCATCTTTTAACCAGTTCACAAACCCTGACAGTTGTGTAGCTATGGTTGGACCTGGGTAGGCCATGACCCACCCACTTAAGGCTCAGGTTCATGCAAACAGGGCTTCACAACATCAAAAGAGGCCTGCAGAATGGCCACCGTGGTTCCTATCCTGCGACAGCCAAAGAAGGAGAGGGCCACTGCGGATCCCATCCTGCGGCAGCTGAAGCAAGATACCGTGTGTGTGTGTGTGTGTGTGTGTGTGTGGCAGCCTATGTGCATGTATGTGTTTATGTGTGTGGCAGCATATGTATGTGGGGGAGCCTGTGTTTGTAAGTCTGAGAGACTGAGCATATTAGTAAAAAGTACCCGGTGTTGCTTGGGTTGTCTGGTTCACAACTGATGTAAATTTTCAAAACCAAACAAAAGTGGAAAAGATAAATATTCTTTTAATGTATTAAATTAAGTGAAGGGCCTGTGTATCTGTCAGAGACAGGGCTTTGCAGACGAGTATATTGTGTTTGCACAGCGTGCTGTGCAGGGCGTCACAGATAGTCATGCTAGTGTGACCATCACAAGCCTTTTATATATACAGTGGCTTGCAAAAGTATTCAACCACCTAAAAAGTCAGGTTTGGGTGGATTAAAAATGACACTCACAGAGATTGTTCCAGACAGCATGTTTATTGCAAAACAGTATGCTCTTAAAGTAAATTTTCAAAGTCACAATTCATTATTTCTCTGCATTTTTGTAAAATAAAATTAAAAATTGATAAAGTTTGCAGCACTATATGGAGTGTGTTATAAATACTAGAAAAGTCAGTCCCAGCTCTATGGATTTTACATTCTAGTCTAGGCAAATCTTTATGATAAGAGGCAATAGGAAGTGCATTTACTGTAGAGAAGTGCTTAGGATTTAAAAGCAGCTTCAGAAAAGTTAGTTTTTAGACTAGATTTGAAGGCAGCCAGCGAGGGAGTGTGATGCACTGACTTAAGGAATCTATTCCAGGCATTCTGTATCACAAGGTGGAAAACAGAAACTGGCGGTGGAGGAAAAGGGCACAGATAAGAGCAACTTGCCCTATGCAGAGTTCATGAGGAAGGGTGTAGGGGGAGAGGTGAGTAGTAGTAGGCATGAATGTATTTGTAGGTGACTGAGAGAAGCTTGAACTGTTAGTATAGTGACTTCAGAAGAAGGGTTACATGGCCCTAGCAAGAGAAACCATGCAGCTGAATTTTGAATAGTTTGCAGTAAAGAAAGGTTATTAAGCAGGAGGCCTGCAAGAGCAAGTTGCAGTAGTTTTAAGTGGGAGATGAAGAGAGTGATTGAGCATCTTTGGTAGTGTGCTCAGAAAAGAAGGGATGAATTTTTGTGATTATAGAGAAAGAAATGACATGCAGTGACAAATCTCTTTCCTTTACCACATCTTATGTTTGGAATAGTTTCTTGTGTATCTGCTTCACCAGCACACACACTCTTCCCATATCCCACCATGAATACTTAGTCTTCATTGCCTTTTTGGGCCTATGCAATAAATGTTAGCACACAGTGCTAAAAATTGCAAGCTATGCAGTAAAGCTTTAACATATACATTAAGACAGTCCCCATTTTGTTTAACATGTAAGTGCTAAAATTAATGCTTACCCATGTGTAAATGAGGGAGAGTTTTATGCAAATGAGGTTTTGCTAGGCTTGTGGTAAATTGTATGGTATGCAGCCTCCTCCAACTGTTTCCCATGAGCCCGGTAAAGGCAAAAATTTAGCACCTTCCTCGAAGAACAACATTTTTTTTACCATGCATGCTGTGGTCATAAATCCCCCTTACTTAATCAGCTCTTTCACTCTGGGTCAATTAGCTCAGGGAGTTCTCTCAAACATTCCCCACTCCTCTTGTGAATATCAGAAATCCCATGGCTTCCCCACTAAGAAGCATCTTTCTCTGGCACATTTCAGGAAACCACAAACTCCTTACCTTTCGAGAGGCATGTCTTTCCCTACCAAGCACCCACTTCTCCATAAACATGTCTTATCAGTTCATAGAGGCAAAAGGGATGTTGGAGCCCTCCTGCCTGCATCCAGCCATTGGTGAATGATGGTGCTAGGAGTGCTTTACTACTATAACTGAGGGTGGAGGTTCCCTCCCAGGGGTATTGGAGGGTTTTCTGATGTATGTCAGGGGAATAGCTCTTTGTGGTTTCTAGGGCTTCTGATATATGCTGTGGGGATGCCTGTTATCCATAGGGAGAATGTGTTGTGGGGTCTCTGGGAACAATAGGCCAATACAGAACAGTGCGCTCAGCTGAGCGTATTGTTTACCACGTGATTGGCCATGTGTTTCTGACATGGGTAAGGTAAGGGGTAATAGCGTGTCAAAACCGCGCTGCCAACCCCCCTAAATTAATAGCACTTATCACATGCAAATGCATGTTGATGAGTCTATTAGTTAGTCTCTCAGGATACTGAAAGTAAAATGTGCGGCCTAAGAGCAAGCTTTAAATTCTAAACAACCCAGAAAAGTGTACAGAAAAGCAGAAAACACTGCTTTTCTGTACACCCTCTGACTTAATATCCTAGCGAGATTAAGTCGGAGGGAAAAAAAAGGGTTAGAAAAACAGATGCTCAATTTTACTGGCATCCGTTTTCCTAATCCGTGGCTGTCAGCGGGTTCAGAAACCGATGCCGGTAAAATAAAGTATCTGTTATCGGGACCCGCTGACAGCCATCTCTTCGCTAATAAAGAGGTGCTAGGGACGCGCTATTGTCCCTAGCGCCTCCTTATTAGCGCAAAACCTCATTTAAATAGAGAATCGCGCGCCCAGGAGTGGTACCTGGGCGTGCGTTGGGAGAGTGGGTGCTCAACATGGAGCGTTGGCTCTCCCGTATTTTTTTACTGAATCGGTCCATTTGTTTGCTGGGTGTGGGGAAATTGGGAATTGTTTGAACTAAGTGAGCCAAAGTTTCTGCCACAGATAACAGAAAATACATTTATACTATTTATTTATTTAACATTTTTATGTACTGATATTCATGTAAAAAATTACATATCACTTTGATTATATAAAATTACATAATTATTTTTAATTTTTATTTTATTAAAATTTATTTCATTATACTATTTTATTTTATTATTTATTATATTAGAAAATATTTATTTTATTTTAAAATTATTTTATTACATAAAAATTACATATCATACCGATATTCATGTAAAAAATTACATATGACTACATATTAAACTTAATGCCTGTGTTAGTCCACTTGCTGTTATATTGGGTACAAGTTTTACTGTGCCTTTGGTAAATACTTTAGCATATCTTGTTAATGCCCATTTTAATTTTGCCGAATTGCATGGTAAAACATTTAGAGGTGAAATTTAAAAGCCCGATGCACACATTAATTAGGGGATGCATGAAGATGTTGAGCTTGTGCGCGCCAAGTGGATTCTAAAAGCCGCCGAGATACGTGCGTATCTACAGCAGCATGCACATCTCGAAAGTTTTCAAAAAGGAGGGGGGGACGACATGGGCATTTTGGGGCATGAACCTAAAATGTGCTTATAAATACTGATGACTGGATGCATGCTGGGGCCCCCTTTCATGTAACTTTACTTCTGTTATGGGTGCCATGTAAGTTAAAATTTAAAGAAAACTAGGCAGATATGCAGGGTTTTAAGGGTCAGGGCTAACTGGGGGGAGTGAAGGTTATCAAACCAGGAGGGGGTTGGAGGTCCTATCTCTTAACTGGGTGATGAACTGGTAAAACTGGGAATGGCATTAGTGAACCCACTTATGCGTGCTCCCACTTAAAATTTGGAGTACATGTGCCTGTGGCTAGGCTTTTATAACATGCGCGTATATGTTAGAAAATGACTGCGGGCGACACATGCATGCAAATGTGTGTGCGCACGCCAGTTTGAAAGTTACCGTCCCTTAGCGCAAATGTTATTGTATAAAATTGTAAGAATTTACAGAATATCAGAAAGGGAGTTTTTATTTTTTTCATTTAGTGTGGTCCATTTAATTTGTTTTTCTGTTTAGCAGATAATAAACATACAGACAACAGTAAACCACAGTGAACAAATCCCAAGCTCATATAAAGCCTTGGAAACAATCAGGCTCACTACAGCCATAGATAACCCACATTGATGCTACAATACCAGCCAGATATCTGTGCTTGTAACAATAGAGCATTTCCTGCATATCTGCTAGCCCCTCATCTCAGCCAGAGCCTTTAATATTTATTTATATGGCTTTATTACCCACTTTTTGGAATAATAAATTCACCCAAGTTGGGGTACAGCATATTAGAATGGTAATATACAGTCAGAGATCCTTGGTGCAACAGCTCTAGTCTGAAGATTTCAGTAAGGACTGAAGTTGAATAAATTAAAAGATAAACAAGATAAACATGCAGAGAAGGGCTAAACTTGAAATTTGTTAGCAACAGGCCTAAGCTAGGTTGTAGCAGCACATTCAGGGCATTCATATAAGTGCTGAGCAAATTTAGCAGTCAGTTTAGTTCTAATGCATGTAGGGAGAAGGTTTCATCTTCTTACAGAGTGAAGGAAGTTGTGTGTTTGGTATTAAAAGCCTGTCAAAAGAACTGGGCTTTATAATGCTTCCTGAAGTGAGAGTAGTCGTGTGTTTGATGAAGCTCTTCTTGGAGAGAGTTCCATAGAGCAAATGGCTATTTCCGAGTAAATTTGTCTATGGGTATCCATTCTTTTGATTTCTTTTGTTGTCAGAGTTGTTATGGAGGCTCTATGTGAAGATCTGAGAGTTTTGGCAAGCTTGTAGAAAAACAGCCTTTCTTTCAAGTAACTAGGTCCCTTTCCTCTTAGAACCTTGAAAATCAGTGTTGGGTTTTGGATTTGGTTCTGTAAGGGAATAGTAACTTACAAAGTTTTTGTAAGATTGGTATGTTATGATCATGTGGTTGAGATGAGCAGTATACACACAGGTAGCCAACCAAGTATGAGTAGTATAGTGCTAAGAGTTCGAGGATCCTTGTCAGAAATAAACCAGGAAGTCCATTAAAGGTGCAGTCAAAGCATTTCCAACTTTAATTCAAAAGTACAGTAGATTTCAGTCCCCGACATGGACCGTGTTTCGCCACAAGGGTTTTGTTGGAAAGGACAGATGCCCAGTAATATATTGCCAATGAATAGAAGAGAGGTTAATAATAAGCAAGGATCCAAAATAAATCAACAAAAGCAACATGGCGTCGAAAAATGTTGTGTAGAGGAACAACAAAAGCTAAGCTAAAATAAATTAAAAAAACCAAAATAAAAATAAAATCCAAACAGCAATAATGGAATCACTGTAATTAATCACTGTAATCACTGTAATTAATCACTGTAATTAATTTATTTACCCCCTTAGGGCCTTTCTTCTTCCAGCTGACTCAGCTTCCAAGTTCATGGTCCTTGTTTTATGTAACTTTTACTTTTTCACTTTGGTACTTTTTTACTTCCTCTGATTATAAAGAGTTGTTACTATGTTATATTTATCTATCCCCTGTTCAATGTAAACCGACCTGATATGGTATTCATCCTTGAAGGTCGGTATAGAAAAAATGTTAAATAAATAAATAGAGGATTATAGCAATAATAATAAAAGAAAAATAAAAAGACAAAAATAATTATAAGAAAACCAATTATAAAAAAGAACATATATGAAGTATCCAGTAGTGGCCAAGGAGAGGGAAGTGCAGAGTAGGTGGGGGGTGGGGTGTGGGGGAAGGAAGGGGAGGGATGCTGGGAGCAGCCCTAGATATAGTGAATTACAAGTCTAGTCTATAAATAATAGTAGCATAGATTACATCAAAGGAGTCTTCCTGAAAAATGAAGGTCAAGATGGCACAGTTGGCATAATAGTCGGAATCTGAATGTCAAGGTAAAGTAAAGTCAACAGTGAAGATCACCCTCAGACTTCATTTATGAAAACAGGCTATAAACTAGAACCATTCCTCATCTGAACGTAGAGTTTAATTTTTGTATCCTATAAATATAGTATAAAATCTGAGTTTGATCTCATGTACTAATTTCAAAAGCGGTATGAATGATAGTCTTGAAGTGACCCTCTTGTTACCTCTTTAAATGCATTTATTTATTGTTATATTCCATAATACCCATAAAATGTTGAATGTGGATTCTAAGTATACATTTATAATTAAAACAAGCATATACACAAACATAAACAAAAAATTCAATATACGAGTATAACATTAAAGTCAACTATAAAGAGCTCCATCCAGTGACCAATGCATTCAGTAGCTTTAGTCAAAAGCCTGACAATAACATAGTCTTAATCTTCTTCCTAAATGATAAATAATTAGGATCATTTTGCAGTTGTTCAGGTAAGGCATTCTGTATTACTAGTACTGCTACTGAAAATGCCTTGAAACGAGTTTCATGCAACCTTTTTGTAATGAATGTTCATCAAAAGTTCTTGTCTACAGAGTGAAAAATTATGGAAGAACATTTTTTCAACAAGTGTTTTTTTTTATCAATTTTCCAAAAAGAATATACAAAGCAATAAAAATCTTTGTACAATAAGCTTAGGAGATCCATTATAAGAAGGAAAATTTATTCTATTATCAAAAAAACCAAAACAAACACTTATCTCCATACTGATTAATTAAATAATTTCCAAGACAAGGGAGAATTAGAAAATTTAGATGAGATTGTACATACACTACATTAGAAACGAAAGCAGTAGTTTTAAACAAGTCCCCATTAATTTACTTTATACCCAGGAATTATTCTTATTATGGCTGAGGGCCCTTTTTGGCCTCCAAGAAATTCCGGGAGGATTGACGCACACAGGGCTTTTAAGATCTACCCCACTGCATATGCAAATTTACAAAATTTATTCAGGTGGGTGGATTTTGGAAGGAGTTTGGGTAGAGTAAATAAAAATGAGATGTGGTAACGCTGCATGTGATAGCACAATGCATGAGTTATACATGCTATTGTGGGCAATAACACTGGAAATAACTACACTTTTTTCCTAGCATTATGACCTGTGATAACTGTGCGTTATGCCAGAAATGGGATTTTTCGCAAATTCCATTTCAGGCAGGGGAGAGGGAGTGGAGTGGAGTAGAGAGTGAGAGAGAGCCTCTGGGGTGACACACATAATAGTCAACTTTTTATATCACTGTAGGAGGGTCAACTAGAAACTCGAGGTGAGGTTTTGGTGGTGGTCTAGGGTTTGGGGTTTGCCGTAGGGTTTGCCGGAGATACGAACAGCACAGTACACATCCGTGAAGATTTGATATGATTTGGAGCAAGGAAAGGTACACAAAGAAGAGATTTGTGCAGTGTACTCTTGCCCTAGCTTGATAGCAGCTAGATAGAGTGCATCAAACTAGGTCGAGAGTACAGTGAACAAATCTCATCTTTGTGTACCTTTCCTCACTCCAAATCACATCAAATCTGCACCGATGTGTACTGTGCTGTTCATACATCTGACTGTGCATGTACAACTGCCCCCAAACTCTAGAGTCTAGACCAACACCAAAACCTCACCTCGTTACTAGCTGACCCTCCAACAGTGATATTAATAGTTTACTTATATGAGAGCCTTAAAAAGAAGCTCTCACATCTTTCTCTTTCTCTCTCTCTCTCTCTCTCTCTCTCTCTCTCCAGGAGCAGCCTCAAATGCGATAAACCCTGTCCGGGCTGTAGCACAGGACGCAATGTGAAATAACTCTGCGTACAATAAATTTAACTCACCTTGCGATAAAATAGCCATGCGATGCGGTAACAGGAAAATTTGCCTAACCACGTCCCTTTTCCTTATTGTGGGTATTAGGCCTGCGAAATTTATAGCAAAATGATGAGTCTAGGCCAAAGACTCTTAATATTAGGTCCAGTACATAATTCCATATATACCCCACTATACCTCCACAATAGAAATCCAGAACAATCTTTTTGAGGTGACCTCTTGTTACCTCTCTGGTCATTTTGGGTTGAAACTCTGCATCTGTCAACTCTGTCTCTGGGATAACATTCCCCCAGGGTTTTCAGTTTCTGCTGGCACGTTTCACTTCATCCAGCCTCCTAACAGGCTTACATGTTCTTTGACCTGTGTTTATGGTTCCTGGCACATCCCTCTCTTTCTTTTCCTCAGCTTCTTAAAGCTCTACTGGAAGGAGCTTTTGCCCCCACCTTCTCCCAAACTTCACTGAGAGTTCTCCTTCTCTTCTGTTGATTCATTCCCTGAGCAGCTCAGAAACTGTTTAAAATCTTAAGAATTTTTAAAAAATTTATTTTATTTCAATGTTCTTTTTTCATGAGCAAGTGACTTTTTATATAGGCTTCTCAAAATGAGACATGCTATAATGCTTGCCTATTATTAACTTGGAGTGTCTGATTTATTATTTATTTATTAAAAGTATTTATCATCCACCTAGAGCATACAAAATGAATTAGAGATTTGACAGGCTCTTGATTTTTGTTATTTTAATAGTGCAATGTTTAATATGATTGTTTTATCTCTTTTAAATGTTAAATGTTTTTATGAATGTTTTCTATTGTAAACCACTTTGAATTATGACTAGGCAGTACAGAATTATTTTTAAATAAAATAATTTAACACTATCTTCTTCACTACCCTGGGATGTCTACTGTCTCCCCTCTTCCTTTCTTCTGGGCCAGCTACAAGGCTGTTTTGGTTTTATAGCCTTTTCTGTGCTAGTTATTTATTGTAATGCTTACCATGCTATGGCATGTGCTTATTTTCCAAAATCTCAGAAAAAATATGAAATCATTACTGTCTGTTTCAGTATTTCAGAACCAGTGACCTAACAAAGTAAACGTTAGCATTTTTTTTTCAGTTTCCCATTTTATTGATCTTCCTTTCACCAGTATCGATAATATTGACTGACAGGAAGATATAGAAGAACTGTATGTCTAACTCCAGTTTTTTTTATTTTTTAGAAAGTTGGGCTTGATAAAATAGGTTTGATTCTAAACTTGCCTCTTTGTAGTGCTGTATATCAGGACAAACCTATCATTTGCTTTCATAACAGACCATTATGGTGATAACCAAGGTCTGATTCACTGAAAATGTTTAAAAACATTGTTATAGATGCATTATATCATAATGATAAATGAACTGCATACTAGTAAGATGTTTATGAAAATGTTAAATATCAAGCATTGGATGGATGTTATGTTTTATGCAAAATAATGAAACGGAAAGACAGAAACAAGTTTATGGTGCCAAGAAGTGGAAGATGTGTATTGGAAGTGCTAGGTGCATAGAAAATGGCTATTATCTTGCATGCCATATAAGCCCTTATTTTGGATAGGACCAAGTTGCTTTAAGCTTAGGCATAGTGACATATTGGAGGTGCAGTGGAGCTTGCAGGAGTACTAACAGTTGTACCATTTTTATCATAAGGAAACTGGACCAATCAGGTTTAGGACCATACTGCCTGCACAGACCACTATGACATTTATCAAAGAACTGTATAAAAGATCACTGCTAAAAACGCCACCTGTAGAAAGCAGACAATAATGTTCTACAGAGATGCCTGTTGGCAGTGGGAAAAATTACAGTATTTAGTATAATGGCAGTATCACTTTATGTATCATTGTTATATCTTGTTTTTTTTCAGATAATATGGAAGGGGGTGCAAAGCGTGTCTGTGGAATCCTAGTATCATATTACTATATTATGTATAAAATAATTTACTGAAAAGCAATTTACCTACCACTGAAATACACATCTTATAGAATTGATTGACCGAAACCCTATTCCTAATCTTAGCTATCTGTTATAAATTGATTCTTAAACATATTGATGTCATATAGTGGAATCATTAGTAAACTAGATTTGCTTTTATGTATAGTTTGTGTGGCAAGGGAAAAGTTAGTACAAAACTATAATTCATTTTAAACATTTTAAGTAATAGTACAGTTTTTAGCATAAATGCACAGAATTTATGTCATTCAAAGTTTTGGTAATGTCTGCAGCCTAAATAAACATACTTTTTTTTTTTCTTTTACAAACTTTTTTTTTCCCCCCACTGTGATTACATCCCAAAGTTATGTGACATACAGATAATTAGAATTTCTTTGCTACATTTTGAGCTCCCTTCTATTTTCATTGGAGCATAAATCTAACATAAGTAATTTTCTATGGTATAAGTTGACAGGTGAAATTTGACAGTCCTTGGTTATCAGAAGGTCAAATCATAAACCAAAGAAAACATCCTATATCTAGCACATCCAAAGATAATCCAATTCCAAGGGAAGCATACTCAGCCAAAAAGTAGAAAGATTAACTTATTTTTACATGGGTAAAATTTAGCCACACAGAAAGGAGGAGAGAATTCCAGGGGCAGGGCTTAAGTTTAGCTGTGTAGTACCAATATTGAGCACTGCCCAGCTAAGTTGATGCAGGTAATCCTTGATTAAATTCAGTCCAATATTTTCTATTAGGTTGTTCTAGAAATACAAAAAATCATAGCATTTGAGAATCATCTGATAGAAAATATTGGGCTGCATTTCATCAAGAATCTATGTATGAGAAAGAAGGCAATAACTTCTGTGTGAATAAGCTAAAAATATGAATTAGAAACAAATCATAATCATGTTTCAATTTTAGAAATATATAACTTAGAACTCCGTATTTAGCAACATGTGGAGTAAGAATTTACCCTGGTAAGTCTGAATGTACTCACTTAGTTACCCATGTAACTTTAGGCCAGTATTTTCTCCGTCCAGACTTTCCTGCATTAGTTTTGGTTGGGTAGCGCAAAATATCAGTACTACCCAGCTAAACTTAAGCCTGTTCCTGTAATGGTATCCCTCTTTATGTGATTAAATGTATTTATTTATAAGGGATGTGCATTCATTTAAAATAAATGGTTAATCTGAATTGAAATAGCCCATTTTTGATTTCCATTTCGGTTCATTTCACTTGAAACAAATGCACGGACCCTATGAAAAACCTGAAATTTGCAGTGGTTTTCATTTTGGCAAATAATGCATGCTGTTAGCCAATAGCATGCACTATTTGCCAAGAAATGTTTAAAATATAGCCTTGCCAAATCACTGGGGCCTGGGCCTTCCCACCTAGACTGAGCCAAGCCCATTCAGGGCCTCCTTGGGCCTCTTTGACTCCCTTCCCTCTCCAGTGAAAACTGGGGTGGGGGACCTTCATAGTGGAAAAGTATAGGACCAATTTTCACTTGCTCATGCTTTGCCTTGTCTATTTTAAAATTATGCCCGACCTGAGACTGACATCAAAGTAATGTGACTTAGTGGGGGCAAGGGGCCGTCAGCTGCCAGTAATCAAAATGGCGCCGACGGAGGTTAGGACTTTTCAGCTTGGAGAAGAGACGGCTGAGGGGGGATATGATAGAGGTGTTTAAAATCATGAGAGGTCTAGAATGGGTAGAATGTGAATCTGTTTTTTTACTCTTTCGAATAATAGAAAGACTAGGGGGCACTCCATGAAGTTAGCATGTGGTACATTTAAAACTAATCGGAGAAAGTTCTTTTTCACTCAACTCACAATTAAAACTCTGGAATTTGTTGCCAGAGGATGTGGTTAGTGCAGTTAGTATAACTGTGTTTAAAAAAGGATTGGATAAGTTCTTGGAGGAGAAGTCCATTACCTGCTATTAATTAAGTTGACTTAGAAAATAGCCACTGCTATTACTAGCAACGGTAACATGGAATAGACTTAGTTTTTGGGTACTTGCCAGGTTGTTATGGCCTGGATTGGCCACTGTTGGAAACAGGATGCTGGGCTTGATGGACCCATGGTCTGACCCAGTATGGCATATTCTTATGTTCTTAATGTCAAAATGGAACTGTCTGAGGGCCAGCCTAGGCCATTTTCTTTTATGGCTTGATGTTTGTACAAGAAAAAGGCTATTTTTAGAAGGTGGGCCGTAAATTGGGTGATTGCTCTGGGTCCCATACAGATTGCTTATATTAAGTCATGGAGTGTCTATGCTCTTCCTCCTTTAACATCATCTTGCATTGAGAGGAGAGACAAACCACAAATGAGAACACATTCCTGTTGGCAATTCTTGGTTCACTTTCATGCCCATTATCTGTCCCTTCCTTAGCCAACCAAACCATATGATCAAAGAGGAAGTGTGGCTCCAAGACCGATCAGTTTTCCCCATATATACTTGGAAAACAGAGAAACAACAAGCAGCAGGAATTGTAGTTTCATTTACTAAAGATATTGGCCTGCTGGAGCCAAATGCAAAGAAGCCCCTTGCATACACCACAGAACAAGCCTACTAAGCTCAGTCTGGAGAATCATGACCACATGACTGCACAAAGCCTCACACCATCATGCACAACCAGAGGCGGAAATGGCCTCAATGCATGGATGCTGCATAGAAAACTGGGCCTGCTGCATACTTCTCATCTGATCATGAGCCTACTCCAGTGTTGTAGATGCATGCTAAGATGCCTCCCAGGCTAGGTCTGGTTTTATTAGCATTGGCGTGACCTTCATTCAGCTATCCTGTTTCTTCAGGTATGCTTCTTCCTAATGTGCTATTATTTGGCATCCAGACATAGCTTGAGCATTCTCTGCTGGCATTTCTGAGCTGAATTCAGCATTTTGAAGACAACCAGAACGGTTTTCTGATGAAGCAGTTTGTACCTCAGAAAAAGTGCTACCATTGTATTCAACACAGCAGGGCTCAAGTCCCTGCCAATGAGATCAGAAGTGCTCAAAACTGCTTACCACTTGCCATTTAAATCTGGGCCCAAGATTTTGACTGGATCGAAGGTAAATAGACAATGTCTTAATTTCTGTTATAGATCATCTACCTTTTTGTGGTGGTGGTGGTGGGGGGATGCTGGCATTTTTTGAAAATTGTTTACCTGTTGTAACCTTGGAAAGCTGAATCTTCCTGATTATCAGAGTTGGTTATTAATTACATCTACTGATGAGCCTTCCAAATCACCCATTCAGAAAAATGATTCACTTCCCCAGCTTGAGATTTTTAAGTTCAGGGTTATCAAAGCTCACTACAAGAAGGAATTTGCAGATTTTTCTTCAAGTACTTTTTGGGCCACTCAAGAGACAGAAGGATATAGACTCAATCAAATGTAAGGGTCTTGAACAAATTTCTGAAAAGAGAACCATTCAAGATGATTTTCCTGATCACTACTCTTTCTCTTCTAAATAGAGGGAAATGGCTATGTTCACTGGATCTCATGGAGGCCTATACCCTAAGTCAAAGGAGATATCTCAGATTTGTGATGGGGCACTGAATCTTCAATGCCGTAATTTGTTTTTTAGCCTTGCATGAACAGGTTTTCATCCAGTATGTTCCTGCCATCATAGCTTAAATTATTATAGAAAAGGATTATACTTCCAAATTTGTCCTCACTAAATTATTATCATCACAGATACATTCTGCCTTGGATGGAGAGCCTACTTAGAAGAGCTTCATACTCAGGACCCTGATTCTTCCAGGCAAAAAAAAAAAAATACAAACTCTGGACATAAATCTGGAATTAAGGGCAGTACTAAATGCTTTAAAGATAGTATTTTCCTAGTCCAGACAGACAGGTATTTGTGTTCTACCTGAATAAGCAGGGATGAACAGACTTTCATTTCCTGTGCCAGGAAGCAGGCAGGGTGTTGATCTGGGTCATATCTTATGGAAAGGGTCTGAAAGCTGCATACTTGGTGTGGTAAGACAGTATCCTGGCAGACAATCTGTTATGGCCTGGATCTCAAGTTCTAGACTAGAGCATGCAAACAAAATCTTCCTCCATTGGAGGCACTCCTGAGGTAGATCTGTTTGTGACCATCCTGAACAAGAAGGTATCTGTCTATCTTACATACCTAGAGATCAAAAGGCAGACTAGCTGCAGATGACTTCTCCTTTCTTTAAGGGGGGGGGGGGGGGGGGGGGGGGGGTCACATTTTCTGTATGTATATTTGTCAGTACACCTAGAAGCAAAAATCTTGATAAAGCTCAGTAATGGGGAATGATCAGATTTATAGCTCCCTTTTCATAAAATCAGATTTTTTTTTTACCAGTTTGAGGAAATGGGGAAGTACCTAGAGGAAGAACTAAAAGGATGGGAGAACGAGAGAGATGTGGATCAGCAGTGGACCAATCTAAAAAGGAGCAATCACCAAGGCAACTACTCTATATGTTAGAAATGTAAAGAAAAGCAAAAGAAAATTGAAACCTATCTGGTTCTCAAAAGAGGTGGCTGACAAAATTAAAGCTAAAAGAACAGCATTCAAGAAATATAAAAGATCCCAAAGGGAGGAGCACAAAGAAGAATATTTGATTCAACTGAGGGAGACAAAGAAATTAATCAAGTTGGCAAAAAGTCAAGCGGAAGAGAAGATTGCCAAGGAGATAAAAAATGGTGACAAAACATTTTTCAGATACATCAGCGAAAAGAGAAAAGTCCAAAGTGGTATAGTGAAATTGAAAGGTGGGAAATGATCAATGTGTGGAGAGAGACGAAGAAATGGCAGAAATATTAACGAATACTTCAGCTCTGTGTTCACTAAAGAAGACCCTGGAGAAGGACCATCTCTACACAACAAGAAACTGGAGGGAAGTGGAATAGATGAAAATCCTTTTACAGTAGAAAATGTATGGGAAGAGCTAAGAGTCTGAAAGTGGACAAAGCCATGGGGCCTGATGGGATTCATCCAAGGATACTGAGGGAGCTCAGAGATGTGCTGGCGGGTCCGCTGTGTGACCTGTTCAATAGATCCCTAGAAATGGGAGTGGTGCCCGAGTAATTGGAGAAGAGCGTGGTGTGGTCCCGCTTCACAAGAGTGGGAACAGAGAGGAGGCTGGTAACTACAGACCGGTTAGCCTCACTTCGGTGGTGGGAAAAGTAATGGAGTCACTGTTGAAAGACGAGAATAGTGAACTATCTACAGTCCGGAGAATTGATGGACCAGAGGCAGCATGGATTCACCAGAGGAAGATCCTGTCAGACAAATCTGATTGACTTTTTTGACTGGGTAACCAAGGAATTGGATCAAGGAAGAGGGCTCGATGTCATCTACTTGGATTTCGCAAAGCTTTTGATACGGTTCCGCACAGGAGACTGGTGAATAAAATGAGAAGCTTAGGAGTGAGTGCCGAGGTGGTGATCTGGATTGCAAACTGGTTGACGGACAGAAGACAAGGTGTGATGGTAAATGGAACTTTCTCTGAAGAGAGAGAGCGGTTTTAAGTGGTGTACCGCAAGGATCACTGTTGGGACCGGTCCTGTCAATATCTTTGTGAGCGACCATTGCGGTCTGGATAGAAGCAAGGTTTGGCTTTTTGCGGATGACACTAAGATCTGCAACAGAGTGGACACGCCGGAAGGAGTGGAGAGAATGAGACGGGATTTAAAGAAACTGGAAGAGTGGTCGAAGATATGGCAGCTGAGATTCAATGCCAAGAAGTGCAAAGTCATGCATATGGGGTGGGAATCCGAATGAACTGTATTCGATGGGGGGGAGGCTGATGTGCACGGAGCAGTAGAGGGACCTTGGGGTGATGGTGTCTAATGATATGAAGTCTGCGAAACAATGCGACAAGGCGATAGAAAAAGCCAGAAGAATGCTGGGCTGCATAGAGAGAGGAATATCGAGTAAGAAAAGGAAGTGATTATCCCCTTGTACAGGTCCTTGGTGAGGCCTCACCTGGAGATACTGTGTTCAGTTCTGGAGGACTGTATCTCCAAAGAGACAGAGACAAGATGGAAGTGGTACAGAGAAGGGCGACCAGGAAGGTGGAGGGTCTTCATCGGATGACATACGAGGAGAGATTGAAGAATCTAAATATGTACTTCCTGGAGGAAAGGAGGAGCAGGGGTGATAAGATTCAGACTTTCAGATACTTGAAAAACTTTAATGATCCAAAGACAACGACAAGCCTTTTCCGTCAGAAAAAAATCAGCAGAACCAGAGGTCACGAGCTGAGGCTCCAGGGAGGAAGACTAAGAACCAATGTCAGGAAGTATTCTTAACGGAAAGGGTGGTGGAGCCTGGAATGCCCTCCGGAGGAGAAGTGGTGAAGTCTAAAACCGTTGAAGGACTTCAAAGGGGCGTGGGATATATAAACACTGTGGATCATCAAGTCTAGAGGGCGTTAAATAAAGAGGAGGCAGCAAAACACTGCATGGAGCGGCAGTAGCCACAGAGGCATTCACGGAGCGGGATGCCAGTGGCCAGTGGTTGGTGTTCCACCTTCACGGAGCGGAAGGATGGAGGGCTGCATCTCCAAAGGAAAAACAAAACAAAACAAAACAGGGGTGGGTAAGAGTATGAGGCAGGGGTGTGGCCTGCTTGTTACAGCGGTTGCTACCCCTAATGAGCTGGATGTTCACTTGGATGCAGATACGGCGCTGCTCTCTACATTGGTGGTGGGGTGGAGGGGATACGGCGCTGCTCTCTACATTGGTGGTGGAGGGGAATTGGGGCCGGAGGGTACTGGAAGCCAATAGTAACAGGTGGGGGGAGAGAAAAAAGGCGGAAAAAAAAAATGGATAAAGTGCGTAGCTTGCTGGCAGACTGGATGGGCCATTTGGTCTTCTTCTGCCGTCATTTTCTATGTTTCTATGTTTCAGTTATCAAATTATTCATTACACATTTTTCCATTAATATACAAAGTATATTTACCATTTAACAATGGTAATTTACCATTATTAAATTTACCATTATATTTACCATTATTAAATTTACCATTATTAAATTATATTACCATTATTAAATTGTACCATTATATTTACCATTTAACAAAAGTGCTTTTCTGCACTTTTGTTAAATGGTAAAGTTTCACCCCTGTTTCTTGTGAACCAGCATGATGGGACCACCGTCTTGAATGTTGGTATATAAAAACTTAAATAAATAAATAAATAAATAAAGTAGGATAGAGTAATACAAAACACAAAATAAAGATTAAAGTAAACATGAAAGCAGTACAAATCAAAATAGTGTGATATTAATAAAAAGGAACAAATAATCATGAAACTATTAGACATTATAAACATTTGCAATTTCAAATAAGCAGCATAATAATCATTCTACAGTTCAATAATCATACAAATATCAAAACTAAAATACAAATAGCTGCATAAACTAGTCATTAGAAAATGATTTATCTGTAGCTATTATAAGACCATAGAACAACAATATAATAAATTTAATCACAATAGCTAAAATAAAACTATAACTAAACAAAGTTCAAATATCAAAGCCTCAATACATTAAAATCTATCTTACCAAAAAGCTTGTTTATACTGCCCATGTTTTAATTAAATTTCTAAAAATAGGCTAAGTCATTTTACAGCCCGGCTTCTAATGGCATTGGATTCCAGATGGTGGCTGACCAACTAGAGAATGCACACTGAGGGGGTCCAGGCTAACTGGGCGTTCTTAGTAGTAGAACTATTTAAATAGGCCTCTTTTGAAGATCTGTGGTTGCAGAAAAGTAGGATAACACTGTAACAGAGCTATAGAAAAACTGGACCATCCAACTGAAGGGACTTGAAGACCTAATAGTTCTTAAATGTACATGCCATAAATAGAAGCCAGTGTAAATTCGCTAACATTAGGATTATATGTTCTGTTGGTTGTTTTGGCCCAGATAAAATTTTGGCTGTTGAATCTGAATAAGAACATAGAAATGCCATACTGGGTCAGACCAAGGGTCCATCAAGCCAGCATCCTGTTTCCAACAGTGGCCAATCCAGGCCATAAGAACCTGGCAAGTACCCAAAAACTAAGTCTATCCATGTTACCATTGCTAATGGCAGTGGCTATTCTCTAAGTGAACTTAATAACAGGTAATGGACTTCTCCCTCAAAGAACTTATCCAATCCTTTTTTAAACACAGCTATACTAACTGCACTAACCACATCCTCTGGCAACAAATTCCAGAGTTTTAATTGTGCGTTTGAGTAAAAAAGAACTTTCTCCGATTAGTTTTAAATGTGCCCCATGCTAACTTCATGAGTGCCCCCTAGTCTTTCTACTATCCGAAAGAGTAACCAACCGATTCACATATACCCGTTCTAGACCTCTCATGATTTTAAACATCTCTATCATATCCCCCTCAGCCGTCTCTTCTCCAAGCTGAAAAGTCCTAACCTCTTTAGTCTTTCCTCATGGGAGCTGTTCCATTCCCCTTATCATTTTGGTAGCCCTTCTCTGTACCTTCTCCATCGCAATTATATCTTTTTTGAGATGCGGCGACCAGAATTGTACACAGTATTCAAGGTGCGGTTTCACCATGGAGCGATACAGAGGCATTATGACATTTTCTGTTTTATTCACCATTCCCTTTCTAATAATTCCCAACATTCTGTTTGCTTTTTTGACTGCCGCAGCACACTGAACCGACTATTTCAATGTGTTATCCACTATGGCGCCTAGATCTCTTTCTTGGGTTGTAGCACCTAATATGGAACCCAACATTGTGTAATTATAGCATGGGTTATTTTTCCCTATATGCATCACCTTGCACTTATCCACATTAAATTTCATCTGCCATTTGGATGCCCAATTTTCCAGTCTCACAAGATCTTCCTGCAATTTATCACAATCTGCTTGTGATTTAACTACTCTGAACAATTTTGTGTCATCTGCAAATTTGACTGGATCTTGCGAAATACCTTCACAAAAAACCCTGTACAAGGCCAGCAGTAGTTCAGACATGAAATTATCACAGCCTGGACCAGATTGATAAGATCAGGTAAAGTTTTATAAAGAGTAAATTTTTCAGATTCTACAGGAAACATATGTGTTTGGAGTCTTTCGCAATTTTATTTATTTATTTATTATGTATTTAAAATCTTTTGTATACTGCTTATACAAACTAAGATCTAGGTGGTTGACAGAATAAACATTTATAACAAAAAAAAAATAAAATTAACTGATTTAAAATAAATTTTAATTACGAAAACCCAATCCTTCCCCTTATGGCCTAAATGTTGAAGTAATTGTAATTCTATCAGTTTTTCAGATGTGTTGTCTTATGTCCTTTTGGCTTTTGAAAATGGAGGAAGTTTTAAATGGAGGAAGTTTTCCATCTGGTATGAAGGAAAGGCTCTATAGTCCTGACCTTCAGAAAAGTACTTAAATATCTTCTATTACTTTGTGTCTTGCCTCAAAAACAACTCTGTTAAGAGTATTCCTCAGTGCAGTTGGCACTCATTACTATATAGAAGAAAACTCTTCAGTTAACCTTTATTTTTCAGATTCAAGCAAGACTTGCATCAATTGGAACCTCCCATGAAGCATCCCATAGTGTCATGGTACTTTAGTGTGGTTTCGTCCCAGCTGGTAAAAGCCCCTTAAGAGCCTCTGAACATTTGTGAGCTCAGGTTCCTTACCTAGAAAGTTATATGGTGGTAGCGGTTCACTTGAGCCCACAGAATCTGCAAAATGTTTAGCCCTAGTAACTTATAATAGGTAGTCCTGTTGGGTTAAGCCGGTCACCCTAAAAAAAAACCCTGTGCAACTGAGCCAAACTCTGCAGGTCTGAGAAACATAGGATGCCAGTTCAGCCACATGATGACCCTTGCATTTTTAATGCCTGTGAAAACTACACAGAGGAGAAGAAGCTGCTGCTGTTCTTCCTATCAAGCATCTGTCTTCTCCTTACAATTTTGCTGGTACTGCCGAACACAAACTTGTTTATTCTATAGCCTTGACCAGTATTGTCTTTTGACTCATGCCAGTATCTCTGTGAGAATATGTATATATGTACCAGCTAAAATGAAGTCATATCGGAAGCCTATCAATCCCATGCCAATGGATTATGGTAACGTCCAGTCAGGATTAATCTTTGGATCATGTGCATATGTATGAAGTCTGGAGAAGGAAAAGGACTTTGGACTTAAAGATTTCATCGAATACCGCTAAAGCACCGGGGTAGATTTTTCACATAAGTGGGTCATGTCCATGTGTGCGCGCTTCCTGGTGTAAAATCCATGGGCCGCATACACATGCTCCACAGATTTTATAATCCCATGCGCTGGGGGGGGGCGATTTTTGCAATTTCTGCATGGTGACACTCCCCAGTTCGCTACCCCCTTTCCCCATCTCCTTTCTCCTCCCCATCCCTAAAACCCTACCTTTTTTCTTTTTTTAATTCCTTTTTTGCAACTTCAGCTCCCGAACTGAGGTAAGTTGCGTGCGCCGGCAGCTGGGACGGCGAACAATTTCGCTGTCCCGGCCCTCCCTGCCCCCTGCAGGAAGCCTGGCGCTTGTGCACATACTGGCCTTTACGCGCCTTGTGGAAAATTGGCTCTGTGCGCGCAAGGTCCAGCCACGTGCGTGAAGGCCGGAATTTACACACGCAGCCAGTGGAAAATCTACCCGACTGCTTGCTGCTGATCACACACATTCCACACCCATGAACTTGGAACCTGAGACTTTCCATGAAGCTCCCAGCATAGCTCAGCCTGGCCCTGCTCATTTAACTGCGGAGTACTTGCTGATCTTATCCTTGCCTAAACCCTGGCAAGTCAAGCCATCTTCATCCAGTCCTTGCCTGCATAATTTAAAGAGGCCTGTAAATTCTGAGAAGGATGTCACTGTTGCAGAGGGTGAGATATCTGGCTAAATTTCTACTTTATGCTGGTAGTTTAATTAGCATTGCATTTGACATGTGCACGTTAACTTGAGTTAACTGCAGTGGTTTTCAAAACCTTTGTAACAAGAATGATTTCCACTGTTAAATCAGAAACCTAAACAATATCTATAGTTTATAGCCATTGTGTATTTTGTGCTGCTACAATAAACATCTCATTCTCTACCTCTAAAAGGTACAGAATTCTGCTTTCTTTAACCAAATTTGTGAGACACGTTTTCTGATTTTAATGTCAGATAATCCATATCTGTAGAATCCCTTACACTCTGCATATATCCTACTTTCCTGTCTTAAGGTAGTATTGGACTTCAATCTTTATCAATCAGTTGTCCTATCAATGTTTTTTTCATATGCCATATTTTCTATATTTTGAATTGCAACAAAGCTTCCACCTTCAATGTGAGTGAGCTCAAGCCCATGGAAAGTCCACCTTACGTTTTGTTTCTTTTGACTCCTGTAGACCTGTGGTGGTGATGCACCATTTCCAATTTGGTAGCAGACTGCATTTAACTTGTTTCCCCTTGTTGAAGGCATCCCTTAGCCAGAGATCCTACTTGTATTACATGGTGAACCACCTTGTCTTCAAAGAAAGCAAAGCTGCTTACCTATAACATATGTTCTCTAGAGACATCACTTCACCAGTCACACAAATGCTTTCTTTTTCCCTTGGGATTTGCCCTCTCCATTATGGGTTAATTTTCAAAAGGTTTTCACTCATAAAATCAACAGATATGTATGAAAGTTGCATGTATACACTGTTTTAGAAACATTGTGAGCATGTGTGTAAATGTTAACTGGGAAAAAAGAGTGAAGTACATGTACAAGTTGCTGTTTTGTAAATGTTAAGGGCCTCATTTTCAAAAGCATTTACATGCTTAAAATTGGGTTACGCACTTTACTTGTATGTGTGCTTTTGAAAATTGCTACAATATATGCCATTGAATTGTCCATAGGATATTCATGTGTGTGTGTGCTTTTGAAAATTGCTACTATACTGCCTGATTCACTATGACTATTCTCTCATTCTGTGTGTATGGGAAAATACCTTTATGAATCAGGTCCATAGTATGTTACATTTACACGTATAACTCCTTTTAAATTTACCTCCTCTATGTGTATATATTTCTGAACTTGTCCGTACTCTCTCTAATTGAATCGAGGAAGTAAAATTGTACTTTATTTTATTTAGTGTATTTAGCTAATGCCTTTTCATTGTAGCTCAAGGCGAGTTACCTTCAGGGACAGGTATTTTCTCTCTAAGTTGCCTTTCGTCTGTATCTTTTGGTGGTGGGGGTGGGGTTGAGGGACTGGGTGAAGTGGTAGAGATGTGATTGCAAATGTGTACACAAGTAAAAGAGGAGTTGATTTGTACAATGTACTCTGTACCTAGCTTGATAAGTGCATCAATCTAGGAAGAGATTGTACAAATCAACCTTTCATCGCTCCAAATGACAGAAAATCTTCAGTGATGTCAACTTTGCTGTTCGTACCTCTGATTGTGTATGTAAAACTGCCCTCCCAAACCCCACCCCAAGTTAAAAAGTGCCCCTTACAGTGGTATAAATAGAAAAAGTTACATATTGATCTCTACAAAGTCCCTCTCTCCTTCTCCTCTGCCTGAACGGCATGTGCGATTAAAATCCTGCGTTACTTTATCGCATTTGACATTAGGAGCCACTTGTTATTAACTCCTCCCACTTGCATAACTAATGTTACATTTGCATATTAGCATGTGTTGTGCTATTTAGCACAAAATGATAAATGACCCTGATTGTCAGCTATCTTAAAGCTAGCCGGATAAGATAATCAGCCACCTTAGGACAGCTCTATGGCATAACTAAAGTTAGATGGAAATGTTATATTAGAGCTAGTCAGATAACTTATCCAGCTAATCTAACTCCTTCTAGAAATATCCCTGAATGCCCCATGTTATCCAGTTAAATTTTAGCTCTATAATGAGAGATCCGGCTAAATCGTAACTGGATACATGTCCAAAATATTCAAAAATCGGCATTTAGCTGGATAGAATGCCAGCCCTAATGAGTAACATCCTACTATTAGATTGTATAGATGGCAGAATCAGTTCTATGCTGTATTAATATTCATTTTAATGTTTGTTTTAATGTTATTGTATACTGTGAATGTAATGGTATAAACTGCTATGAACAATCATCTGGAGAGAGTGGTATATAAAAGCTTTCAAATAAGTAAATATATAAACTTCAGTTTTCTGATTAAATGCTTTTGAATACGAATACATGCACTTTACCCTCCATTGCCTCAGGTACAAACTTAGATTGTAAGCCCTTTGGGGATAGGGAAATACCTACAGTACCTGAATGTAATCCACTTTGAAGCGCTGAAAAAAAAAAAGTGCAAAAAGTGGAATATAAATCTAAATAAATACAATGTTAAATTTACTAACTGCATAAAAATACATACATGTAATTTTCTAAATTGGTTAGAGAAAATATGCATTTCCCTGCATTATAAATATACATGAGTACTGAAACATACATGCATATTTTCATGACAGAAATGTGTGATATCTTATAACTTGTATGTGGTTTATAAAATAACATAAATCTCCACTTCATGACTTATACAGACTATTGAAAATTTGGCTCTAAATATGTTAAATGTGAACTGAGGAAGGTGTGGAGCTGCCACAGTGCAAGAAATCTTATGCATGCGCAGAATAATAATCGTTTTCAGAAAACTCTGGAATTTCAATGTGCTTGGTGCCACTTCCGGTCATATGACTCGCTTATGTGAAATAGTGAATTGCTGTCTTCAGAGATCATATGTGTCGTGAGCTTTGCTTTCTTTTTTCGTTTCTGAAGCAGATTGTGTATTTTGTAAGCTGATGTTTAGCTCTCCATTTTCTTTTCCTCTTTTTCTTTGTTTTTATAAATCTTTCAGTTTTTATTTTAGATCCACTTGGTTGTCTATTTTACTTTCCTTATCTGGGTCAGAATGAATGGCATTTGAACACACACATTGTTTCTTTTTATCTGAATGCTGCACTTATGTTTTATGACCAACCTGTATCTCTGATTTTCCTTTGAGAATGATCTTTATTGTCTTTGTATACTAACTCAGTGCAAAAGCACTCATCTGTTTTGAGCTAAACCAGACCCCTTGTAAAAAGAATCAAATTATTTCATCATGTTGAAAATGAAAAGCTATAATTACTTGTAATTAGACTTCAGATTTTTTGAAAATTGAGGAATTATTTTCCAGAGGTTTAAGATCACTCCAAATCAGTACCTTTGGAAAATAGTAAATAATGTCCTGTTCATTTTGAAATTGATTTAATTTATGCCTTTGACAGCTATTTTGCTTTGATATTTTGTTAAGGGGAATCATTGCACTATGGTGATTAATACTATAATGTTTCTTTGATTGTGTACACTATTTGATAGATAAATTACCCCATGCATTTTTCCCTTATAACACAGTCTGAACCTAGGAAGAACCAATACTTTTAAAGAGTGATAACCCAAGGTTTTTGTGTGGGTAAATATATTTGCCCTCATAAAAACACATTTTGAAAATTGCCCCTGGTTTGTGAGGAGAAGTAAAATGTACTTACACTGAATCACAGCACACACATCTTGACCTACCCAAAAAAAAAAAAAAAGCAAAGTTATATTTGGGGAGTGAAAATACATATGGGATTTCCTTTTGAAATCTCAGCATGTCTTTTTCATGCACACTTTGCACCTACTTTCAATGCATCCAGTTTCCTTTTGAAAATGTTTGCATTGGCTAAATTTTCAAAAGAAAACTCCATGAGGTTTTTCCCCTTTGAAAATAAGCTTAGAGTCAGGTCTGCAAGCTTTGTGGGCAAAGTCAAAATTGCCCTTCCTGTTAAAAATAAATCTCTCATTACTTTTAAATATAAGGACGGTAACTAAAGAGGCATGTGGGTGTGCACGCGTTTGCTAGCTGGCGCCCAGGGATGCAGCTATTTTTATAATGTACGTATGTATACGCACGCATTATAAAATAGGTTGAGCATGCACCTATGTGTGCACAAATCCCATTTCCAACGTATAAATGGGGATATTTTCAAAGGGGTGCATGGCCATGCCATTGTCAGTTTCACCATTTCACCCAGGCAAGGGATAGAACTTCCAAACTGCCCCCTAGTTTAATAGCCTCCCTTTTCCTCTGTTAACCCCGACCCTTAAAACCCTGGTGACATACCTATATTTTTTTGTTTTGTGACTTACACGCCATCCATACCAGAAGTAAAGTTACACGGCAGGGGACCCCAGCGCACGAACTTGTGTACATAAATATTTATGCGCTTGTTTCTTTGAGATATCCAGAAATGCCCATACCCCGTCCAGACCAAGCTCACACTCTGCCCCTTTTTAAAGAAAATTTTATCGCGTGCAGTGGGAAATATACGTATCCGGGATGGCTTTTAAAATCTGCTTGGTATGCGCCGGTCCGATATATTTGTGTATCTCCCAGTTTGGAATGTGCTGAGCATTTAAAATTCACCTCTATGGTTTTATTTCTTATGCATGAGATAAGTTTGGCATTTTTCTAGCAAAAATGGCAACATAGTTATTTTGTATGTGCCATGTAGAGGAAATGTTTGGTACATTTTAATATCCCTGGAAAGAAAAAAGTTTGATATTTTTATAAAACAAATTAAAATGTTTACTCGGAACCAAAATATGCATTATTTTATTTAACACCCAAATGCTAAACCTTCTGTACTAGTAATATTAAAAGTTAATTAATATTTTTCCACTGCTTGACTTTATGATCACAGAACATTTAAAAAAATCTTTTCAGTTTCATAACCAGATTTTTTTTTTTTTTTTTTTGAGATGCTGGCCCATGATGTGCAAAATGTTAGTGGATAAAAGTTTAGTCTTAGATTTCTTTAATCATACTCATTATTTCTAAAGTTTGTATAGCATATCAGATTGCATCTAGACTTTGTTGACTGATAACAGGTGGCACATTTATTGAGGCTTTTGCTTTTACAGTTCCAAAGTTATAAAATTAAATTCTGATTTCTGAAGAAAAATTAGTTTGGGCTGATTTGAAAAATCTTTGAGAAATTATTCTTTGACCTGTGAATAAAAATATTGATATCATGTGTTAAACCCTCCTCCTTTCTGTTCATCCCCTCACATAGGGCCAGATTTTAGTAGGTACACGCAGGCGTAGATTTGTGTGCGCAACCCAGCACGCACAAATCTACGCCCGATTGTATAACGTGCGCGCATGTTATAAAATCCAGGGTTGGCGCGCGCAAGGGGGTGCACACTTATGCACCTTGCGCGCGCCGAGCCCTAGGGGAGCCCTGATGCCTTCCCCGTTCCCTCCGAGGCTGTTCCGAAATTGGAGTGGCCTCGGAGGGAACATTCCTTCCCCCCCCCGACCTTTGACAAAGTAGCGCCTGCCTCCGGGCAGGCATAGGTTGCGCGCACCGGCTGAGTGCTGGCGCGTGATCCCCTGGCACGGCTGCTGTGCCAGAGGCCTCTGTCCCGCCCTCGCCCCGCCCACTCCCGCCCCTTTTTTCAAGCCCCAGGACATACGTGTGTCTCGGGGCTTGTGCGTGTCGCCGGGCCTATGCAAAATAGGCTCGGCGTGCACAGGAGCGGGTTTTCAGGTTACGCGCGTAATATACACGCGTAGCCCTATTAAAATCCGCCCCATAGATATTTCCAAAGTCTTGTTCATCTCTTGAAAAATTGAGTAAAATCACTTTATGTGGGCTTGTACTTGGAATAATGTAATAGTTTGCTTAATTTCAGTTTGCATGACTCTCATCCCTTTTCCAGTATGTAGAGTTACTCTCCTCACATCAACCAACATCTCTAATTGGGCGAAGGAAGCACAATAAATATGCTCGGACTTTGTTGTCTGTTTGAATTAAGGGCAAGAAACTTAAAATGTTTGCCTATTCATTAATCACTACACTGCCTCATTTTAGTGACTTAAAACAATCATGCACTCACACCTTCTGCATAGGTCGCAATGGGAGAAAATGAAAAATATTGAAATCTATAATGTTTGAGGAAGCACTTTTGTATCTTTTTTAAGTTACAGAAGCTGTTTTACAGAATTTGGTAAAACTCATATTTATTTATTTATTTATTTATTTGCTTTTATATACCGACATTTGTTGGGGTACATCACATCGGTTCACATTATAACAGGATAATAGCATGACGGGAGTCGTACCATTTTTTACATTGAAACATTAAAACAATTGTAGGAACAGTATAACCGGGGAGCATAGGTTAACAATTTAACAGTGTATTAGTTAAAAAAAATATATATATATATTGTCCCATCCCCACTGCATACTTTGCATTTCTGTCCCTCCTTTATGATGATCAATGAACATCAATGAGAAACTGATTAGAGTTTGGGAAAGGTGCAAAGTCTCAATCTCCACTTCATATTTGCAGGGGATAGCATCACTTGATATCTCTAAACCAGAGCTTTCCAAAGTGTGTGTCGCGATACTTTGGTGTGTCGCCTGAGGTGTGTCGGTGTGTCGCGCAAGCCCGGTGCACGTGACACACCAGCAAGTGGGAGGCAATGCAGCCGCCAGTGGAGCTCATCCCACTGGCGGCTGAGCAGTAAAATATCGCTGGCAGGAAGATCGGCAAGGCCGTGGTGGAGCTCACCTCACCACGGCCCGAAGAAGAAAAAGGTCACGTCGAGACGTGCAGGTGCTCCTCCTCCTTCCTGCCCATGCGGCCCCGGAAGAAAAATGTTGCCGGAGCCGCACGGGCAGAAAGGGGGAGGAGCGTCAGCCGCGTCCAGAAGAGGAGCAGCAGCGGGGAGAGAAGAGGAGGAGGCCCGGTAGCAGGGTCGCCGCCGCGATCGGCCCGAGAAGATCAGGGCCGCTGCAGAGCCCATCCTGCAGCGACCCGTGAAGAGAGGCCCAGAGGTAAGAGAGCGGCTGAGGGCCCGTAGAGTGCGTGTGTGAGGTGAGTTGAGCGATTGTGTGCGTCTGTGAGCTGAGTTGAGAGATTGTGTGTGTGTATGAGGTGAGTTGAGAGATTGTGTGTGGAAGTGAGGACCTGAATGTTTGCAGAGACAGCATGTGAGAGAGCCTGTGTGTGTGTGTGTGTGTGAGAGAGAGACAGCATGTGACAGTGAGAGCCTGTGTGTATGAATGATTGTATGAGAGAGAGCATGTGACAGTGAGAGTCTGTGCTTGAGCAAGACAGCATGTGGGTGTGAGAGAGAGCCTGGGTGTGTGAGAGTCAGACAGCATGTGCAAGAGAGAGACTGTATGAATGATTGTATGAGAGAGAGCCTGTGAGTGTGTGAGAGAGAAAAAGTATGTGAGAATGAGAACCTGACTGAATGTTTGAGGGAAGAAGATAGATGGAGAGAAAAGAAATAGAAAAAAAGATAATATGAAAGGAATTGGCAAAAAAATAAGAAAGGGGAGGTGGAACAAAAAAGCCTGTGACCAACCGATTAGAAAACTAAGATCAGACAGCAAAGGTAAAAAAAAAAAGAAATAAATTACTTTTTACTGATTGGCACATGTAATCTTTGGTAATGTGCAAGAGTAGCACTTTCTCTATGCTGATTTCACAATGTACGAGATCAACATGGAAGAAGTGGAAACCCACGGGTCCTGCACAGAGGAGGCAGCAGAATGGGCTTCAGTGCCAATAGCAGCAATCAGCGCCTCCCCAATAGCCATGCGGCAGCAGTGACAGTGGCAGCAGAGGAATGAGAGAGGCTCCGAGGTTGCTGGCAAAAGAAAGAGAGGGGGTTTGCCTTTAGTGTGTGCCTGCCTGAGGGTGTGTCTGTGTATGAGAATGTATGGGTGTCTTCCTGGGGTTTGTATGTGTGAGAATAGGTGCCGGCCTGTGTGTGGTGTATGTGTGTGTGAGAATGAATTGGTGCCTGCCTGGGGGTCTGTGTGTGTGAGAATGAATGTGTGCATGCCTGAGGGAGTGGTGTGAAATTGAATGGAAGCCTGCCTGGGGGTCAGTTTCAGTGTGTGAGAATGACTGGGAGCTTGCCTGGGTGTGTGTGTTTGTGTGTATGTGAGGGAGCCAGACAGAGTATGTATGAGAAAATCCAGGGGAGTAAGAGTTTGTGTGGGGGTGTGTGTGTGGAGGGAGAGAGAGTGTCTCAGTGTCTGTGAGAGCGAGAGGTTATGGTGGGTATAAGAGCATGAATGTGTATGTATGTGACAGTATATGTGTGAGAGAGAATGGAAATGTGAGTATGTGTGAGAGAGAGAGGATAACCTCCTAATCCTTGACAATATCAGGGTGACTGGAAATCAAGAGCTCCCACGTATGGACAGCAGGGGCTTTTTAAAATCCTTATTAGTTTTAATTATTGGGTGTTATTTGATATATGTGCTGTTTTGAAATATTTTATTGGTGTTTAGGAAATTGTAAAAAATGTATATGATTTTAATGAATAGAAATTCTATTTATCAGTAGTTTTAAAATATTCTTTTATTAGTATGGTTTTACTATTATAACTGATGCTTTGTTTCTTGATTTTATTTGTTTTATGAGGAATGATGGTTCTGTTTTTCCATTATTAATACACAGAGTCTGGCTTCTTGGGGTTTCCATTTCAGTTTTTGTCTAATTTGTGCTCCTTTATTTTGTATTCTGTATTTGGTGAGGGTCTGTCTCTGCTCTGTGTGTGTGACCATGATGAGAAATTCGCTAGCATAGGGATCTATAGCAATTGTTTCCTCAGTAGGTGGTGCATTGGTATTCTAGGACCCAGTATAATATTTACCCTTGCTTTTTCACAGGTAGTGTTATTGTTGTTAGAGTCCTTTGTGTTATTACTGTTATGTTATGATGGGATTGCAGTATAGATTTTGAGTGTCTTTTTTTTTTTGCGAGGTTTTATTTTCATTCACAATGTGCCTGGCAGTGGAAGGTGTTTGTGCTGCTGTTACTGTGAGGTGACACCAGAATTTGAAAACATCTTTTAGTATGATGAGCTGTAAGGGAAACATTCAAGCTCATTGTTTGGGGGAATTTCAGTGGATGCACAGAGTTACAGAACTGGAGGTGCAGGATTTATATTGACATTCTGTCCCTTCCTATAAATTCCAGTCTTCACTCTCATAGCCATATAGAATTAGTTGAATGAGGCTATCAAATAATTTTATAGTATGAAACTGGCCAGCTTTTTAAAATTACGCAGAAGACCCTTTGGACTTTCTTATTAACACCAAATATTCAAATCTGTGTTCATCCCATCAAGCTCATATATCTCATTAAAGAGGTAACTTGAATAACACAATAACTTTGTTTTATTATTGTTACTCATAAATTATAACAATAACATTAATCTTGGAATATTATATATTTTTAATATAAATGAAAGATTTTCACAAGATAGGTTGTGTCGTGAAACATTTTATTATGTATATATTTAAGGAAACATACATAAATTGTCGAAATACATTTTGTTCGTTTAACCTTTAACCTCTGGTTTGCTAGTAGACTGAATTACTGTGTCCCAAAATTATGTTTGTCTAAAAAGTGTGTCAGCAAAATGAAAAGTTTGGAAAGCTCTGCTCTAAACTGTGGTTGGGGGTTGGCAGAATAATGGAGAAAAACTGGACATCTGATGAGAGCACCATAGTTACTATGTAGTTGTCATTTCGTTTATGAATTGGTTTGTCTGTCAGAACCCCTTTAACATCTCTTGCCTCTTAAATACATTAAAAGCATAGTGAATGTACTGGGGAAGAATGAGTAAGTGTGAAATCTCTTAAGGAGCAGATCCATCTAGATATGGACAGTGCCGAATGCTACTTACGTCTTCAATAATGCTTTGGTAGGAGTTTCTATGAAGGCATTCTTTCAAAGTTAACTCTTCTAAATTACAATAGAATAGACTTTCCTGAATAACACTAAACATATCCTATAATGCTTAAAACAGAGATTATCACATGCTAAGCCAAATGCATGTACATAAAATCTATCTTTTTGAAGCCTATTGAGTATGTGGGGTTTGTTTATTTATTTAAAAACTTTTCTATACCGTCGCTAAGTTTTGTATACCATCGCAACGGTTTACAAATAGGCACATAGACTAAGGTAAGTAAATGTAGGATATCGTACGTTCTAACAGGTGCCAATAAAGTTCGGTTACAATTTCATAAATAAAATCATTATATGAGTAATGTTGGTGAAGTCCAGGTATATTATTGAGTTACTATCTCTTTGAGATATTACTTCTTAAATGTAGGATTGAGTAAATTCATTCTCATCTGCATTACCCTGTACTTTCATTCTCTACCCTCCACACTCTTTAGTGAAGGCTTTTTTAAAGAGCCATGTGTTTAAATTTTTCTTAAAAGTTTTGAGATTATTCTGTAATCTGAGTTCAGGGGGCATCGTGTTCCATAGTGTGGGCCCAGCCAGTGATAAAGCCCTTTCTCTCACTTGGGTTAATTTTGCTGACTTTACTGAAGGGATTGTTAGTAGTGCTTTGTTTGCTGAGCGGAGGTTTTTTTGTGGAACGTGTACTCGTAAGGCTGTGTTTAGCCAGTCTGCTTCTTTATCATATATTAGTTTGTGTATGGTGCATAAGGCCTTGTATTTTATCATGTATTCGATAGATAACCAATGTAAGTCTGCTAGAGTTTCGGTTATATGGTCCCTCCTCTTTTTTTCCCGTCAGTATTCTGGCTGCAGTATCTTACAGATAGTACGACAGGAATCAGCCAAAAAAACAGGTCCATTGTAGCCGAGCAGGGCCACCTAATGTATACTGAACAAGCCCTCAGGTAAGCAAGAAAAAAAAAGTTGGGAATTCTACTTTAAGAAGGAGAATATAGCACAGTGGTTCCCAACCCAGTCCTGGGTATCCCCTAGACAGGCAGGTTTTCAGGATATCCACAATGAATATGCATGAGAGAAAATTTGCATGTGCTGCCTCCATAATATGTAAATTTTCTCTCATGCATATTCATTGTGGATATCCTGAAAAAACCATCTGGCTTAGGGATCCCCAGGACAGGGTTGGGAGCCACTGATATAGAAGGAAAAAGGCTTATTGTGAGAAAAGACAGTTTGTTTTGCCTATTGGCACTGTCTTTTTTTTTCTTTTATTTTGTTTGGACAGTCTGTAACTAAGGATTCCCTATTTGTGAGGACTGACATCCTGCTTGTCCTTGGAGAAAACAAAGTTGCTTATTTGTAGTAGGTACAGTATTCTACGAGGACAGCAGGATGTCTGTTCTCACGAAACCCACCTGTCCCAGTTGGTGTTGGCTTCTCCTTATTTAAGCTAAGTAATGAGACTGAAAGGGCCCCTATTTGGAAGTGTGGCACAAATGCCTTGCTGGATATGCCTGAAACACCCTCACCCCTGAAAAGTCCCTTATAAATCTTCATCAATAGGGGGGGAGCCAGTTTTCCTCTTGCTGGCAACTGGACCAAATTCATAAAGGCTCCACTGCTGTCGGGAGGGAATCTCTCCTCTATTTGAAAATTTCTAAGAAACCTTTGTTGGGGGAGGGGAGGAATATGTGTGGAATGATTTAGGCCTAGAGATTCTTTTTTTTTTTTTTTTTTATAACTCTATTTATTGGGTTTTTCATAGATCCCCAAAGTGGGGGCCAGTAACATACATCAGTTGAGAATAAGTACAGAGCATACTTTGTTGTACAACATGAATCAACATTCTAAGAACCCGAAACCAAACGCCATATCGTGTACAGGAAAAAAGATGCAAGTACATTACAGTAGTGCTATTATACATTTACCAAGAAGATAACTATAACATACTGAGAGGTGCAATACTGAACGAACAAACGTTCCCAACGCCAACAAAACCAACAAACCCCCCCCTCCATCCCCCAACCCTACCTTCTTCACCTCTATCCCTCCCCCCCCCCCCTCCCGCTTGGGTGTACCATTGTCAGAATCACAAGGGCTATCGGTAATGACCAACACAGGGCACCTCCAACAACCCGGCATATTACACTGGTTTAGGTTGTAAGTATGTGAGAAAGGGTGCCCAGACTTGTGCAGTGTCCGAGGAGCGAGCTGAGGACTGGTGAGTACTAATATACATTTCGTGGGTAAAGAGTCTGAGGAGCATTTTAAACCACATATCCCAGGTAGGGCCTGCGGTGTCCAACCACTTAGTAAGTATCACTTTCTTGCCTATGAGAGCCGCCTTAAGCAGAAAAGCCTTTAAAAAAGGTCTCCTTGGACCAGGCAGAAGATGTCGTTGTATAACCCCAAATAACCAAAAGTTAGGTGATAGTGGAAATTGGCAGTGCCAAAGTCGTGTACAAAACAAACTGATCTCCTGCCACAAAGCTTGGACTTGTGGGCATGTCCAAAAAACATGTGTGAAGGTACCTGGGGAGAGGCTACATTTTTTACACATAGGGGAATCACAGAGTTGAGCCTTAAATGCTTGAGTAGGGGATATATACCCTTGCCATAAAAATTTATATTGGGTCTCCCGCATATCCTCGTTAATGGAGATGTCGGGAATGGCTTCAAAACATTTCAAAAAATCTTCATAAGTAAGTTCCAACTCTGTCCAAGTGGACCATTTCTGATACAATAGTTGTAGATGCCCCTTCACTCTTGGTTGAATCAATTCTTTATAGAAAGCTGATACCTTAGGAGGTTTTTGCGGCCCTGAATGAAGAAGGTGTTGTAAGAGAGTGGTACATTGAGGATTACCCCAGTGCCCCGGACAGGACTGCATAAAATGTCTGATTTGTAAAAAAGCATAAAAATCGGTATGAGGGATACGAAATTGTGTTTGTAGATCAGCAAAACTGTATAGGGTCCCAGTGATTGGGTCATGCAGCTGATAAAGGAACTGGAGGCCCTCCGTACACCATCTCTTGAAAGGTGTTTCTCCAACTCCAGGTAAGAAATATCCATTATTCTGGATACGTAAAAAAGGTGTGATACCAGGTGGCTGATGAAACATTTTGCATAGACTTGCCCAAGTCGCCCGACACGTGGTCACTAGCAGATGCGTCTTGAGGTGAGGCGGGATGTCTGCGGACCTCGCATGAAGCAAAGAGTTTAGTGACGGGACTTCATACCAGAGCTGTAATACGGAGTTAGGTAAATAATAGGAGGAACCAAAGATCCAGTCCTGTACAAAGCGGAGATTGCAGGCTAGGTTATAAGTTTTTAAGTTAGGACATTCCACTCCCCCCTGCTGCTGGGGTAGGTATAGCATCTGTAAAGGTATGCGAGCTCTTTTGCCCCCCCACAAGAAAACTCGGAGGACATGAGTTAGTTTATTCAGATCAGAAGTGGTGAGACAGATTGGTAACATTTGCAGTATATAAAGCCATTTTGGCACTATCATCATTTGGTAAAGGCGTACTCTGCCCCGTAATGATAAAGGCAAGTTTCTCCATTTGGTCAGGGTATCTATCGTGAAGGTCAGCTTTGGTTGGACGTTAAGCTGATAGATAGAGTCCAACTGATTGGGAATAATAATCCCCAGATATTTAAGAGTGTCAGATGCCCATTTCAAGGGGAACTCCCCCGCCCAACTCTCCTTTAGAGTGCGCCCCACATCTAGTGCCTCCGATTTGTCCCTGTTAATCTTGAGGCCCGCAAACACCCCGAAAAGTTCCTGTACGTGTAGCAGATGTGGCAGAGACCGGTATGGGTGGGTCAAGAATACCAGGACATCATCAGCGAAAGCCGCCACCTTGAAGGACTGGCCAAGTTTGTCGAAGCCATGGATGTCCGGGTGTAGCAGTATCTTTCTTAGTAAGGGATCTATCGTGAGAATATATAGAAGGGGGGACAATGGGCATCCCTGACGCACTCCCCTCCGGATGGGCACATAGTCCGACAACGAGCCATTAGTCAGAATACGGGATTGAGGGCAGTGATATAGGAGCTCTATGTAAGACACAAACTCCCCCATTATACCATAGCCTTACCGCATAACTTCTACTCTGCATGAACGCATAACCCCTCCCCCCTTCTCTATCCTCCCTTTTCCCTGTCCCCCACCCTTCTCGTAACCTCCCTTTTCCCTGTCCCCCACCCTACTCATAACCAAGTCATATTGTACATATTGTATATAGGCTATATGCCATTTCTATATACCCACATCTAATATTTAATTTTAATTTTATTCATATGTTACAATGTTCCTTATATTTATTGTTTAATCAACTGTTCTCTTGTTACAATGTAAAATAGGGCAGTTCCGGCTCTATTCAACCTGTTTTCTGGAAACCGATGTGATATCTCGATCGAATGTCGGTATACAAAATAAATAAATAAATAGATAAATAAATAGCGCTCCAGAACAGAGAACATGTATGGCCAGGCTACCCTGTCAAATGCCTTTTCACTGTCAAACCCAATAGCCAACGCCGGCACCCCATGGTACTGGCACAGCTTCATTGCTGATAACAGTTTCACTATGTGACCGGTGGCTGAGCGGCCTTTTACAAAACCCACCTGCTGTTCCGTAACTAATCGCGGCAGCAGCAGTGCTAATCTATCTGCGAGAACTTTTGCCAGAATCTTGAGATCACTGTTCAACAGCGATATGGGTCTGTAAGACTCTGGTTTTTGTGGGTCTTTTCCCGGTTTTGGCAATACTATAATGTTTGCAGAGTTAAAATTCGAGGGGAAACTCTGGTGTACCAGACCATCCACATAGAAATTCGTCAATGGGACTGTCAGGGGGACCTTCAGTATCTTAAAAAAGTCGTAGGAGTACCCGTCCGGCCCTGGTGATTTACCCGATGCCACATCATTAATGACCCGTAGGACTTCGAAAGTCTGAATGGGGCGGTTGAGAAATTCCCTTTGGGAAGTTGACAAGCACGGTGTATGCAAATCCGAAAAGAAGGATTGTTCCGCATCTCCCCCTAGGGGGGGGGGGGGTCCGCAGCATAGAGAGTGGTGTAAAAAGACTGGAAGACTGTCCCAATAGCCTTAAGATCCGTAACCTTTTGTCCCTGAGGGTTTAACATGGCCTGTAGCGCAGTTCGGGCTCTGGCCCTGCGCACAAGATTGGCCATGGGCTTCCCTACCTTATTCCCATAGCGAAAAAAATTATGTTGAGCCACCTGGAGTGCATTACTAGCTCGTTTGTGTAAAACTGTGTTGAGCTGGTGGAGAAGGTGAAAGTAGGCCTGCCGATGAGCTTCTGAAGGGTCAGAAAGAAGCGTGCGTCTGGCCTGTTTGGTCTGAACATCTAAACGAAGGATATCCTTCATAAGGCGTTTATACCGGGCGCTAACAAAGCTGATTATTTCGCCTCGTAACACGGCCTTCCCCGTTTCCCAAAACAACTGAGGCTGGACCACATGCTGAGCATTATCCTTGGCATACTCTGTCCACTTGGTCAACAAAAATTGGCGAAACTCTTTATCTCCCTTCAGATGATTAGGAAACCGCCACCAATTGTCACCTCCCAATTTCTGTCCTATGTTAATAACCAATGAGACAGGGGAATGGTCCGAGATAACCGGGTTCTCAATCTCTGCCTTTTCTACCTTCCCAAAAGCTTCTTGAGCCAATAGTATATAGTCCAGGCGAGAGAATGTCTGATGGGGGTTCGAGTAAAACGTATATTCCCGGTCAGTAGGGTGAAGGACTCGCCAGATATCCAACAGGCCTGTCACCTCACAGAACTTCCCTATCCCTTCCCCCCGTGTCCCCAAGCGTGTCCCCCTTTGCGTAGTTCTGTCTAATGTATTGTCTACTACACAATTAAAATCCCCCGCAGTGCACAAAAGACCTTCCCGGTGTGTAAGGAGAACGTCAGCAAATTTACGTAAGTATTTCTGTGGGTTATCAGTGGGAGTGTAAACATTTCCAATGGTGACCTTCTGCCCTCTCCAACTCCCTATTACCAACACATAATGGCCATCTGGGTCAGCGATAGTGCGCTCCACCTCTAAGTCAGTGGATTTGCTAATCAGTATAGCCACGCCGGCTTTGCGGCGAGTGGATGCAGCATATAAACATTCCCTCACCCAGTCCCTTTTCAGCTTTTGGCTCTCAAGAGATGTCAAATGGGTTTCCTGAATACAGGCAATATCCCCATGCAAACGGTGTAAATGAGCTAAGATTTTCTTACGTTTAATGGGAGACCCCATACCATGAACATTCCATGAAATTAGTTTCAGCATGGGTCATGTAAAGAGTAAAATAAGCTAAACAAGGGCTGCTGCATTACCACCAGAGATAGAGAGTCCCAGCTGCCCTCCACCCCCAGTTGGGTCCTGCGATACGATGTCCGCAGGAACCGTCTCCCATCCTCCCCGACCCGTCGCCATATCCACAAGCACTGCAAAATCCTTGCGACCCGATATCTCCATGCCCATTCATTCATCATACATCCTAACCCCCAAGCAGTCGCCCACCTCCCCCTCCCCCCTAAAAACCGCAAATTATCTCGGCGGAGCCGATTTTCCAGATCGTCCATTTTTTGTAAACAATCTTGGAGGGTTTTATCCTGTGCGCTATGTTTCTCCGTAGTGGCGGTGAGCCCCTCCTCCAGCCCCACGATTCGTTCCTCCAAGCCGTCGAGTCGCGGTTGGAGCTCCGCCAGAGAAGATTTTACCTCTTCTAGTTGGTGTGTGATCCCTGCTAGCTTGATGTCCAAGGTCGAATCCAGTGTGGCCTTGAGGGTTTCCACTGTGAGCGGGGTTGCTGATTCCGGGCTTGTGCCGCCGGGGCTCGCCGCCATTTTAGGATCCGCGGGTTTCAGCTTGTCCTTTTCCTTCTCCCTTTTTCCACCGCGTGCAGCCATTAATTGTGGAGATTTGTACATATAATGTACAATCGACATGAGCTGTTTCCAGACAAGCACTGCCTGCACCGATTCGCCAAGTCAGGGGGGTAGTAAAGTGAGAATAAAGTCCATGGCACCCGGAGCTCAGGGAGAACACGTCCTCCCTAGCAAATCATCCCACGTGACCCCCAGGCCTAGAGATTCTTGACCACTTTGGTGGGGGAGGGGGAAGAAGGGTGGGCTTGGATTTGGAGGCTCAACATGTTGGGCTACTTTGCCATCCATTAACTTATCACTGTAAGGTTAGAGGCATTAATTGCACCTCAGGAAGTGTAATTAATTTTATATTGTGAGGTGCAACACGTTAACCCTCACAGTTACTAACAGTGGATAATACAACTAGTGTTAATGAGGCCATTAAAATTATTTTTATTTGTGTGTGTATGAGCATTACAGTTTGGACCTCCAGTGGTACATGCAAACTGTGTGCCATAACATTTTTTGTTCATGGGTGTTAGTGCATATTAAATATGAGCGTTAAGGCTCACACCCATTAGTATAGAAATCCCTTTATTTAATTGATTTATATACCGCTTTCTGGCACTTCAAAGTGGATTACATTCAGGTACTGTAGGTATTTCCCTATCCCCAGAAGGCTTAAAATCTAAGTTATACCTTTGGATATAACATTTAAATAATTATTCATCAAATCATAAAACAGTTCTAAAAAAAATCAATCTGCTGTTTACCCAGCTACCACTTGGTTATCTTCTGGCGAAGCATTTGATTAGTAACTGGGAAAATGTCGAAAAAGCCCTGACAACCTCATGAAAATGAAGCTTCAAAATGCCTTTAGTTAGCTAATGTAGAAAATTAAAGCTAATTTGATTCATTATCAGCAGCCTAATCCCACTGAGTGTCATACATGATTTAAGTTTCAGTTTTGCAGAATGTAGAATGATTGTTGCTTTAATCAGTTCATCACTCTGATTAGCCTACCTTTTACTCAGTTTTACCTGTTTTGCATCATAGATTTTTTTTTTCTGTTGCCTGATATATTTCCTTAGCAAACTTTTTATACTTATGCAATATTATATGAATTGTAGATATAGATATTAGGCTCATACATTAATGTTCTTTTATTTTATGCACATACATTTTTTATGTATGTGAAATTGTATTTATGCACATAAAATAGCTTATGCATGTATGCTAATGAAGATGCATGTAATAATGGAACAAAACAAACCAAAAAAAAAAAGCAACAAAAAACTCCCAAGAAAAATGAAACAAATTTTTCCCCATGCACATCCCTAATGGATACATTTATTTGAAATTTTTATTTTCTTATTTGTATTTCCCAAATCCTAGGTTTAGGTGAGTTACAGTTCCCTGCCCAAAAGGATTTATAATCTGAGTTGTTCCTGAGGCAGTGGAAGGTGAGTGACACTAGCAAGGTCACAAGGAGTATCTGTGGGAGATTTGAACCCTGGCTTCCATGGTTCTTAGCTTGATGCTTTAGCCACTAGGCTACTTTCCCACTTCTATATAGATTATATACTAGTTGAAAACCCGTCACATTTGCCCTTACCTGATCTCTCCTGTGCCCAGTTCACTGCCACCTGTGGCATCTCCCAGTTCAGCCCATTGTGCCTCTAGTCCTGGAAGAGGCCATAGAGCTCCAGTCAGCAGGCAGTCAGCCCAGAGAGTGTCCACTACAAATTAGCAGGGGTGTGATCCCCCCTCCAACAATCTCTCTACTCTCACCCTTCTCACACTCCACCTGATTATCTTTCTCAACCTCCACACCTCTAGAAGATCCTTTCCCTTAACCTTCACTCAGTCCAGAGGACCTTCTATCTTAACCTCCCTTCCATCCCTTCTATCAACCTGTACCCCTCCATCTGCTCCCCTCTTATATCCCACAGCTCCTCTCACCTTTTCAGCTCTTTTTGCATCCTCCAGTTGATCGTTTTTCACCTCAAACCCTTCTTTATAACTCCCCACTAATCCTGTTTTCTCTCCCTTTCCCCTCATTCCTTCCTCACTCTCACCCCAACCCCTTTCTCTTACCTAGTAGCCTTACCTTTCCCCCTCCAACCTTTCCCCTCATTCCTCAGCCGATTTTTTATTACCCTCTCTCTCAGCTTCCGCAAGCAATTGCTCTTCATCTGATCCTTCCCTTTGAGCAACCCTTCCCCCAAACATCCCCCTGTCCATATTTTTCTTTGAGCTCTGGGCCAAAAGTGGATGACAGAGGCAATATTTTCTTTTGGGTAGATTCAGTGTTGGATAAGGAGAGAATAGTAGTGGCAATTTCTACTGGCTCGCACATACTCTGCTCTCCCCTTCTCTCATGGCTGGTCTCAAATCCGATGGTGATCTGAAAGTGGTAACATCATTGGTATTGAAAATCAGTGCAGGTCCTGTGAGCCAGTGCAAGCTTATAAGCCTTGCAGTGACTCCAGTCCATCACGCAGGCTTCCTGTTATCACAGAAACTCCCATGAGGGCAGGGCCATAGTAGGGTTGCCAACTGAATGCTTGACGATGGAACGTGGGGAGTAGGGTCCCTCACATGGATTTGCATATATTTGAGCCCCTGCCCCTTGGACCTTGTATAGTATTATGCCTACTGGTAATGAATGTTGGTGTAGGCTTCGCCTTTAGAAAGCCATGAATAGCTGCTTCTACTTCCTTTTTCTGGCCCGGACTTACCCTAACCCTGCCCCTTTTTGGCATCATTGGGTATAGGTTTTTAAAAAAGCCTCAGAGGCAGCCAAGATGTCAGCCTGACTAGACTTGTCATTACTTGTCATTACTTTTCTGTTTCTCTGCTGGATTACATCTACTGTTGCATATCTTCTGCTTGCTATTTCTATGAGAGCCGCTTCTACTACTTTCATACAGGGACATTTTTAGTCACTTGTCCCACTCTGTGCCAGCACTGAAAAGAAAACAGACTGAAGGCAGCTGATTGGTGCTACATCGGCGACAATGCCTGCGGGCACTGCTGATTTGCCATTGAACTACTCCGATAGGCCAGGGCTTACTTGTCCAGATTTTACAATGTCCAATTGCTGTTGCAACCAGATACTGTACAAGCTGTGAAATCAGGATGTCTGGTTTTTGTTGTGGAGGGTGGACCCTTGGCTTGAGGGGGTGTTGGCGCCACATGTGCGGAAAACCCCCATGGGTCCCCACCGTCGGGAGGTGAGACCAAACGGGAAGCGGAGGCCAACTGGAGCTTCGCCAATACCAGCCCTTGTTCCCTGCAGGTTGAGCCCTTTGGTACCAGGGCCAGCTGGACTTAGGTGGGCCTCTGTGTGGTTCATCCTAGCGAGAGTGTCCAAGGCAGGGTGCCAGGAAGCAGCGGAAATACAGGATTTGAAGGGAGAGGCTGGATCCAAAGTCCGGACCGATTGGAGCAGAGGCAGTGCGGTTGGAGATGAGATAAAGTCCTGTCTGCAAGTCAGGCTGAGCAGAAGACGAGGCTGGGTTCTAAAGTCCGGACAGACTAAAGCAGGCAGCACAGTTAGGAACAAAGTTAAGTCCGGACTGTAAGTCAGGCAGAAGCCTAAGAAAAGGCCAAGTCCAAGCAAGGGTCAGGGAAGGTGGCTGGAGACAATGTCAGGTTCAAGCAGAATTCAGTGCAGGCGGCTGGAGACAAGGTCAGGTTCAAGCAGAAGTCAGGGCAGGCGGATGGAGACAAGGTCAGGTCCAAGCAAGGGTCAAAGCCAGGGAGATCCGTCCAAAGGGTAGAAAGCACAGGAAACAGGAACAGGTACTGCAACAGGAACTGGAACAAACAGCAATGAAGCACAGGACAGGAAGCGTGGAGACCTGTTGCCAAGGTGAAGTCTGAGAGGCAGGGACTGCCTTATATACGGAGGCTGAGTGACGTCATCTGGGGCCGTGGAAGATTTTCCCGCCGCGGTCCCTTTAAAGCCAGGGAAGGCACGTGCGCCTAAGGCAGACAGGCTGAAAACTAATAGGTGGCGGCGTCTCTCCGCGACTCACGTGGGGAGACCCGGCCGGGACTGGAGGAGGCCGCAGCAATACCAGAGAGTCCTGGGAGCACAGGCGGAGCATGAGCACGTAGGTGGCTGCCTCCTGCTGCCAGAGAAGATGGGCCAGGTCTGGGACCCGGGTGTTGGGGGTGAGTGAAGCCGGACGTGGGCCTGCTGCGGCCGGGAAACACAACTGTTTTAAACTGGTCAGTTAGTCACCCTAAGCCACAAAAGTCACACTGACCACCTACTAATACTGTTGGTGCCTGAATAGCACTGCCATTAGAGACTCTTGTGACCCGCAGCTGAAGGTTTTATGACCCCACTTGGGGTCCCGACTCACAGTTTGGGAAGCCCTGCCTATAGAAGAGAGATGTAATTGTATGTATGGTTTTTTTTTTCTCTGGATGTAGTGTATTTATGCACAGTTTAAAAAAATGTTATTACTGTAAATTCAGTCATAACCCTAGGGCCTTATTCTCTATAGTCCAGAATCTCACCAAAAATACATGTGATGACAAACCCCCTTTACCTGAAAAAGATGCAACGAAATAGCACAATTTTTTAATAATAAAATCACAAACTTAATTGCTGGAAACCAAAATGTGAATGTTCAATCTATTAATATGGACAATAAAGAAGTATCTTCTTGGTCTAATTTTGAGTTAACCTCACCTTCAGAAATACAATCCCTTATCAATAATATGAACCCTGCCAATCACCAACTAGATAGTATTCCTATTCAGTCTCTGAAATTAATTAAATCTGTAATTACCACACCTTTAGTGGAAATAATTAATTTATCCCTCTCCAAAGGTTATTTTCCCAATATCTTGAAATTAGCAGTAATCAAACCTATCTTAAAAAAAAGAAACCAAACAAACCTGGACCCAGATACTCTTAACAATTATTGACTTTTCTCACAGGACAAGCAGGATGGTAGTCCTCACAAATGGGTGACATCGAGGATGGAGCCCTGTACGGAAAACTTTTCTGTCAAAGTTTCAACAAGCTTTGACTGACACTGGCACACTGGGTGCACTGAGCATGCCCAGCCTGCAATTATCCCTGTGAGCCACAGGTGTCTCCCTCAGTCTTCTTTTTTCCGCTCTGCAGTCAGCATAGCGGTTGGAGCTCTGTGAGGATTTTTTAACTAATTACCTCATGGAAACACTTAACTTTTCACTTCAAAAAACACTTTTCCCTGCACAGGTCTCCCTCCGCGTACGTTTTTACGACGCTCGGTGAGTACTAATTCTTATTTTTCGGTCGGTTCCTGTCACTATCTTAAGGCTGTTAACTGACTGAAGCCTTCCCTTCCCCCATTTTTCAGTTAGCTTTAAACAGCTTGCGAGTATCTCTGTGACACTCTGCTTGCTTATGCTAGTGGGGTAGGGATTTTTTCCTTAACTTTAGGACCTCTGTAGCTTCAAGTCCTTCGTTCCCTGGTACCCTCACGCAGTCGATACCCTATCGCTACACCGGGACCCTCCTAAACCGCCCTGGGCTTTTATATGTCATCAGCGCCCCTCCCCCCACGGTGCCCTGATGCCTTTATCCATGTTTTTTGCTTTTCAGTGCTACCAGGCTTTTTCCTCCTACGCACTGTTTTTTTCCTTGGGCTTCCTCGGTGCCGTCCCTACCCGGATGCATGCCAGTGACGCACACGCTGTTAGTCACTGCCATGCATACTCGGGTCGCCGCCACCGCTGCCCGAGACACTTTTTAACGATCCCAGGGTCACTTCATCGATGCCACCCCCCCTTTTGGGGATGCCATCGATGCCCCATCCTCCCCACCGATGTCCAGCCCTTTTCCATCGGTGGGCATCGGTGCCACATCGATTCGTCGGTGGGCATCGATGCCGGATGGTCCCCATCGGTGGACATCGGTGCCGGATGGTCCCCATCGATGGACATCGGTGCCGGATGGCTTGTCCGTCGATGGCATCGGTGCCGGGTCCTTTTGCATCGATGGACACCGATGCCCAGGTGTTTCATCCATGGGCATCTATGTTAGAATGCATCCATCGAGGGCAGTCGATGCCAGGCTGCTCCCATCGGTGAAATTCGATGCCCAGGTGGGTCCCATCGGTGGGTATCCATGCCGGCTCGATTCCGTGGATGGGCGTTGATGCCAATGCCAGCCTTATGGCTGGCATCGATGCCCATGCCGATTCCAGGACTGGCGTTGATGCCGGGATGAAATTCATCGACTGGGAGATCCATGCCATCGATTCCATACGTGTCCATATCGATGCCACCGACACACGTGTCTGGGGCACCGATGCCATGTACACTTGGAAATCTGAGTCTGTCCAAATCGATACCGTCAACGTCTGTGGCCCTATAGTTGATGCCCGTGGCCATGCCACAAACGGCATAAATGCCCGCCTCCATGCATCGATGCCCTCGACACCTCCGTTTTCCTTCGGTGTCCTTGACGCCCTATTGATTCGACTTCGACTCAGTCGATGCCGGTATCTTTTTCAATAACGGCAATGTTTTTCGATTATTCGATTCCACATCGTTTCAAAGATACCTATGCCACTGCTGTCAGTGCCCGTCACTGTCATCATTCTCCTGGCCAGTCATCGACGATTTTTCATACCCATTTTGATGATATCCTCGAAGCCCCTTAGGTTGCCTTCAATATCGTCAATACCGACATAGCACCGCCACATAATACCCTCGCCTCCTCACATTGCTCCACGCTTTGGGTTCTTTTTAAGCCCCGTATTAGCTTAAGACACTCCATTGTGTCAGGAGCAGAGCAGGCGTGCTGACAGTTCGTCATCGATCGCCTTCCAGGATGACGAGGGCTTCCATCTCGGCGCTGGGGAAAGACCGGGCCGAGCACCGTGGCACCCATCATCGCCGACATCGTGATCGTCCGCCGCTGACGCCATCCAGCACATCGGTGCCATCCTTCTCCAGGCTGGACAACGCTCGGGCCAGAGCGACATCACCACTGCCATCAGCACTGTTCCTACAGTTTTGGCAGTCCTTGGTGATCCAGAACTTCCGGATCCAGGTCCGACAGCTTCTGCATTGGCGTCACGACACATCGAGCCGCTGTGACGAGGGAAGGGAACATGAGTTCCGTTAGGGCTCCTCTGTTCCTGGCGTGCCCCACCGTCAAGTGGTGTGGGACTATGGCCATCTGTTACACTTAGCAGTCTAAACGCCACTCACGCCTGGCCTGTCTCCTCTGTACCTGTGCCACCATACCGGGTTTCAGAGCGAGATGGACGTTTACGTCCCCGGCCTTACCCTCGAGGACTCCGGAGACCGTCGGGGTCAACAATCTTCACCGGCTCGTCTTGCGGCGATCCACGTCGGATGGTAAGTACCCGCTTCGGCGGCATTCCCATAGAGTTGTGTTCTCCCATTCGGACCGTGGTTCGAAAAGTTCTGGGTCATGTGCCTTTTAGAACTGTATTAGTGTCACATATCACTATGTTAGCTATGTTAGCCACAATATCAGGAGAACCCCTCTATCTTCTTGGGATTGCAGCAGGGCTTCTTCTCTTGTCAGTAACAAGTCCCTGTGCCGACCAATGCTCTGACTCTTGGTTCCCTCCCAACCAAGGTCCAGCTGCATTGGCTGATCTGCTAAACATGAGATTCAGCAACCATTGCCCCATGTACAAGTCCACCTTGAGGCCTGGCCACAGGTCTCAGTGTCTCCTTGTACAGCATACAGAAATGTGGGTACCACTTACCGCTCACACACCTGCAGGAGCCTACATGATATCCTCCATTGGGACACCTCCTGGTCTCCCATCTGGTCAGATATCAGAGCGGCCACCCCACCTTGTACCAAAGTCCCGGTACACTCCCCCAGGCGCTACGAAGTGCAGAGGGGAGAAGGGAGGGGGGTTGGGGAGTTTTAATTGCACTATTCTTTCTTTTAACAGAAAATAGTTACTCTCCGCACATCCTGGACCTAAGAAAATCCAACTTTCTTTAGACGTCACAGGTACAATGGTATCTTTGGTTACCATCACTCCATACTGCAGTAAGTACATTATTTTAATGTTTCTATGTGCTTTATGGTGAGTCAACATTACAACCCCAAGCTCTGCCGCCGGCACCAGCTTCGGTAAGTGAACTGTCTCTTGCATCACTGTTGGTGAATGCTGTTTTCTCTGCGGAGTGTAACATCATTCACTTTCCTTGCATAGACTACTGCTAACCACTTTCAGTACATGCAAGGAGCTCTCACTTTTTTCAGGACTCACTATACATTTACTAACTGGGATTACTGTCACTGCCATAAATCCCTTCTGTAACACTTCTGGACACCACAGTCTTAAGACCCTCTTGTCCAGCATGCGCACAGACATTCTGATACATTGTTATATGTCCCTGCGCATATTTTCCATAACCTCAGCCTTTCAACTTTTCATGGTTGGGCTATGGGGTTTCTTCCCACTATGCATTTTTCTCATAATTCAAAACTGCTATGGGTTATATTCAGTGACATTCTATACTCAATGGACCTAAGTGGTTTCATTGCTTTCGTCCCTGATTCTTATCCCAGTTCGAACTAGGACCTAGTCTCCTTCGACTCATGCTCGCAATTCCTTAGGGTTATAAAGTTTCTCCTGAAAGCTGTCAACCCATTATGCATCTATTGCACTCCAGCATAGTTTCTCATAAATGTCCTGGACGTTGCACCCATGAGTTATGCCCTTATGCCTTCCAATACTGCTTTTGCAACAATTCTTTGTGCATACAGACAGACAGCATAGGGACAATGTGCTTTCCAACTCATAAGCACGCACAACCTCTTAGCTGCTCTGCTAGACAGCTGCGCAGCTCTACCCTTGGCCCTTGTTCACTTCATGCATCCTTGGGCCACATATCTAAGAGATTTAATGAACGCTCTATCTGACCTTCTCCACGTAGGTTCTATCCTCTCGAATGGTCTCAATTACATGTGTACAGGGCAAATCTTTTAACGCTGAGTTTAACTAAACTTTCCTCTGCGTCTGCATCATTCCATACGATGCACAGGTTCTGCTCCCTACACATGTTTCCTATGCGTTCCCTTAGATGCCTTTTCTTCCATCAAAGGCCTCTTCAATATATCTCTTCTGCTGCCTCTCGTAGCCAGCATTCTTCTAATGTTGAACTGGGATGGGGTTCAGTATTCTTTTCCCCACTCCCTGACTGAGATCAGTATGCTTCCCATACTTCTCAATCCATCATATCAGTAACCTTTTATTCCCTCACCAGTCAGTCCTAAATCATAGACTTACTGATGTTCTTAGGTTCTGGTAGTGTCACAAAACCTTCTAAACATAAATCTTGCCGTTTAATATGGCAGGCTTTACCTCCTGACGCTAAAAAAAAAAAAAAAAAAAAAAGAGGTATTACCCCTTTTACTTTTCCACCATTTTTTCTTACTCCCTCGGATTCTGTTCTCCAGACATCCTCCACATAGATACACCTTTCTCTTAGGAGGTGTATCGTTTTGGGAGTTGGGTTCCCGTTTTCGGTAATCCTCTCTGAGTCGGCTTACCATGGATTATCCACTGATCAAGCCGCCTCTATTTCTCTAATCACGGAATGAACATATATATTCTCCTTATAAGTCTCATACATTCTACGTTTGAGCCTTTCCATTCCTCTCTTCCACAGTTTGGCAAGGGAACTTCTTTCCCTCTTAATGTCATTCCTGCCAGCAGGGTCCGTGAGTTATGCACTCTTTCCATACTCACCTGACTCCGTTCCTCTGCCACTGAGTAGTTCTACGCATTCAACTTTCTATCCTTTTCAGGTAGATGTTGTATCTCCTTTCCTCAGGAAATACTCTATTAATTTTTCCTAACCTCTCTCTCTCGCCCTAGGGAGAGACTGGGTTTTCCACATTCCTGGACAGTAATGCTGCGCTTACATTCTATCTACATTGCACTGCATTCCATGTGAATTCCACTTGACTCTTTCCTTCATGCAAGGGTCAAGCTGCTACTTCCAGTGGCCACACAGACCTAATCCTTCTGATTAAGTGGTCTATATTTCCTTTCCTACCAACAAGCAGACATTTCACTACAACACTGTGGGTATCCACATACTGTTGTGTCCGTCTTAGCCTTAACAGCTTCCCTTTGGTTACTGCTGCTTGTACTTTTTTATCAGGTTGCAGCCTGGAGTCCTCTCCATACCTTCGCAGCCTATTATTGCTTACATTTGACTAGCCGGCATGCTCCATGTTTGGCCAGTCCGCCTACTCTTACTTTTTTCAATTCACTACCCAACATCCTTCCACGAACCCATTATGGTGTTGCGGATGCCCTCCGTTCCCATTTCCACCTCAGTCGTTACGCCTTTGCGCATCTGCGGTGTATCTGGTGCATTCCCGGGCATCCTCAGCTCGGTACTCACCCATTTGTGAGGACTACCATCCTGCTTGTCCTGTGAGAAAGCAAATGTTGCTTACCTGATGTAACAGGTGTTCTCACAGGACAGCAGGATGTTAGTCCTCACGAAACCCGCCCGCCACCCCGCGGAGTTGGGTCTGTATACTTTTATTTTAGTTTCGCTTGCGCTTTTTAGCTATAAGACGAGACTGAGGGAGACACCTGTGGCTCACAGGGATAATTGCAGGCTGGGCATGCTCAGTGCACCCAGTGTGCCAGTGTCAGTCAAAGCTTGTTGAAACTTTGACAGAAAAGTTTTCCGTACAGGGCTCCATCCTCGATGTCACCCATTTGTGAGGACTAACATCCTGCTGTCCTGTGAGAACACCTGTTACATCAGGTAAGCAACATTTGCTATCTCCAATCTATCCTTTCTAGCACAACTGTTGAGAAAGTTGTACAAAAACAACTGACCGAGCATCTAGACAATAATATACTATACCCATCACAGTTCAGATTTAGAAAACACTTCAACACTGAAGCCCTTCTTCTCATGTTAACCGATACAGTGCTAAGAGGCTTTGACAACGGGCAAAGCTATCAAAGCGAATGTATAATTATTATTATTTTTTTATGTTTGTTGTACTTTAGCTTTGAAAATTGGTGCAAGGTCCTCACTTTACTAGTATCCATAGATTTTGTCCCAATGTGCACAGTTTGAAAGCTGCCTGCCTGAAATTAGTTTTTCAGATATTGACAGTAATACCAGGCAGTTGAGGCAAATTGAGATCTTATTCATATCTCCAAGAAAAAAGTGGCCCCTCAGTGTGTAACAAGATAATGTAGATCCTTCTAAATATATATTAATAAGGAACTTTATCTACCATATTGCTGCTGCCCTTAAAAGGACAAAATTCAAAGATAATATAGGTTCTCACAGGACAAGTAGGATGGTAGTCCTCACATATGGGTGACATCACAGGATGGAGCCCAATCACGGAACACTTTTGTCAAAGTTTCTAGAAATTTGATTGGCACCTACTGGGCATGCCCAGCATGGCACTAAACCTGCAGCCAGCAGGGGTCCCCCTTCAGTCTTCTTTTTTCTGCGCAGCAGTAGCCACGCGGATTAAGGAGCTCCACAGAGATTCCTGACAGGAATTTTCCTCATGGAATTACTAAAAACTTTCATACCCCACAGGGGTCCCTCCTTCGAATTTTTGATTCCACGGTACTACGGTAAGTTTTTACCCGTTTTTGGTTGATTCCTGTCGAGTTTGGCCCTCACGGCCTACTGGCCGTCGACCGTACTGTGGCTAAATTTTTCAAAGGCCATGGCATCGGGGTTCCATTGGTACCCGGACTGTACTCGCACCATGTCCATTACAGACCCGCATAAAGTCTGTGTAATGTGTCTCGGGTGCGAGCATGATGTCCTGACTTGCACCAAATGTGCCTTAATGACACCAAAAGGTCGCAAGGCCATAATGGAGAAAATGGTACTTCTCTTCCGTTCTCAAACTTCGACAACTTCGCTGTCGATTGCATCGACATCATCTGAACCAGCACCGTCCACCTCGCGCCAGTATCGGCCACCGGCCGGTGACCGTCCGGCGTCGACGACTTCTCAGCCTTCAACTACCTCTACTCCCCCTCAGGACCGAGGGGATCATAGAGAGAAACATCGGCATCGACACCGCAAGTCTCGGACCATCGATGAAGGAAAATCATCGATCTCGCCATCATCCGAGCCGCCATCGAAGAAACCCTGTCCAGAAAAGGCACCGACCCTTTCTGCGACCGGGTCACCGAGGTAACCCTCACCCGGACGGGAATTGGGAGCCGCGACCCCGCCTCTAACGGTGGACCCTCCGGCTGTGCCTCTGCCTACTTCTTCCCTTCCGGAGCCAGGGCTGCTTGCTCCAGGTCTCCGCGAAGAACTGGACCGGATAGTTCAGGAGGCCATCGATAAGGCGATGCACAGACTCCAAGTTCTTCCGACACCGAAACCGGTGCCGATTGTGGAACCGACCACCAATCCGATTCCGGCAGCACTGGCACCACTGCTCTTGAAGATGGAAGCGCTCATAGCCGCTTTTTCACCGATAGATCCTGGGTCACAGATGGCTCCTGTGCCCTCCCCGCTTACCCTGTCATCGGGAGGGGAAACACTGTTCCGCATTCCTCCATCGGGAGTTCTTCCAATGCCTCAACCATCGATGCTGATGCGCCCATTAGCGCCACCGATCCATCCATCAATGCCCTCGATGCCTGCATCGGTGCCCTCGATGCCTTTTATTTATTTATTTATTTATTTATTTTGTTTTTTATATACCGATCTTCTTGCATTGGATGCAAATCAAACTGGTTTACAGTAAAACAATTCAACTTGCCTAGTAGCATTACATGGATAGTACCAAAAAATTGGTACTATCATTGGTGTCTCCAGTACTTCCCTTGATGCCTTCGGAGCCTAGACCGGGACCTTCAGGAATAACAACGTCCTGTCCTTCTCAGGCTCCTAGAGGGGCAGGTCCTGATCCCTATGACACCTGGACCAACGATTCTTCTCAAGACACCGATGACTTGCCATTGCCACCTTCTTCTACTGAAAGCAGGAAGCATTCTCCTCCAGAGGACCTATCCTTCATAAATTTTGTGAAGGAAATGTCTGAATTGGTTCCCTTCCAATTGCAGACTGAACAAGATGACAGACTCCAATTCCGCCTGCCCTTTAGGGTTCAGGATGCCCTCTGCCAAATTCCACCCCAGTCCTTGTGCCTATTGCACATCTCGGGTACATTTGGTGCATTTCTCGGACATCCTCAGCTCGGTACTCACCCATATGTGAGGACTACCATCCTGCTTGTCCTGTGAGAAAGCAAATATTGCTTACCTGTAACAGGTGTTCTCACAGGACAGCAGGATGTTAGTCCTCACGAAACCCGCCCGCCACCTGTGGTGTTGGGTTCATTTTCTTATTTTATTTTTTGGTACTTCCTGTAGCTTTAAACAAGACTGAAGGGGAACCCCTGCTGGCTGCAGGTTTAGTGCCATGCTGGGCATGCCCAATAAGTGCCAGTCAGAGTTCTAGAAACATTGACAAAAGTTTTCCATGATTGGGCTTCATTCTGTGATGTCACCCATATGTAAGGACTAACATTCTGCTGTCCTTTGAGAACACCTGTTACAGGTAAGCAACATTTGCTAAACAAATATGATGTTAGCTAAGAGTGGAAAGTGTTTGATCTAATATTTTAATTATCTATTGTGGATCAATACCTAACACAAATCCTAGCAGAGAGCTCATGGCAGTTACTACCATTTTTCAGTTGCCTGCTGTTGCTTTATTAGTTCTATGCTCTTGTCATTTGGCGTCCAGGAGCTCAACCTTATGAGAGAAGTGACCAACTATATTCAGCAGTAACAAAGCTCTGTGAGACACTGGGCTCCCTTCTGGTCCATCTTTTTGTGATCTCTTGAGTAAAGAGTTCGGGGAGGGGATGAGATATTTCTTCCTCTTGTTTTAAACTGTATTAGAAATGCCATCCTTCATGAGGAAAGTCTTAGTTTATATTTCAAAGTGGTCATGCCTTCATTCCAGATTTTATGCTGTTTTAATTAACATTTTTTCAGCATTAAACAAATGTGCCTCAATATGGGCAAAAGTAGTGCAAGCGTTCCCCCATCAGAGTGGAAGGGTGCATACAAAAGAAGACAAATCAGGGGAGTAGAAGGAAATAAGATACTGATGGGACTAGTAATTGGGTTTATACAAAGTAGTGAAGAAGTAACTTTCAATTATTGAGAAGTTTTGAAAAAAAAAGTTGAAAATATGTACCTGCATTGTTTGACAATTTATTTTCCTTAATCCATACATGATAATGTATTTGAGCTTCAAAGACCACACAGGTCCCCTTCTAGAATAATATAGTAGTAACCTTATTTAGTTTTTTCTTGTTTTCTATTTTAATATATGTGTACACATACCCTTATATTTTACCTGTTCACAGTGTTTTTATTCATGATTTATGAGGGTTTCCAAGTTAAAATAAAGGATTATTATTTTTATCCAAGGAGTGTAATTGAGACAAAAGGTTCCACATGAGCGTTTGTGTTTAGAGTTGCCATAAATATCTATTTCAGTCGATTTCAGAAGAGAGTTGAACTTGATGGACTGATGTCTTTTTTTTCTCAGTCTGCTCTATAACATTTGACTCCAATACTGCTACCTATTTTGCAGTGCTGAGTATAGTTTTTGGTTCTCTTCGGCTGCAGAGTGGTTTTCAGGATATCTACAATTTTCATGAGATATATTTACATACATTTGGTCTAAGAATTCAATTAATTGACATACTTTGGTTGCACGGAATCCAGATCTGTTTGCTGTCCTTGAGAACCAGAGCTGTACACCTCTGTTGTGTATTTGCTCCTAGTCAATGTACCTTAATAAATAATAGGGAAATGTATCGAGCAAAAGAGTGCTGGTCCAATTATCGAAGAATTTCTGTTATTTACTTATAATATAGTCTTTGGAAATATGGTTAGTCATGTTTAGGACAGATGTACACAGCTTTGGTGCTTATGATTAAAGATACTGATTAACATTTAACAAATAATCCACTTTCATTTTCATAGAAACATAGATCATGAGGTTCATATTCAGATAGAGTCCGGATATCAAAGTTAGCCGGATAAACTTCAGCTAACCTTCAGGCCGATACAATACAGTGCGCTCCGGAGCACTGTTAGCCTGCTATTGGACGCGCGTTTTCCCTTACCCCTTATTCAGTAAGGGGAGGAAAACGCACGTCCAACCCGAGCGCGGGATACAGAAAGTAAAATTTATTCAATTTATTTATTTATTTATTTAAAGTTTTTTTATATACCGCGCCAAGGGACAGAAATCTGACCGTCTAGGCAATGTACATAGTATAAAAACATACATAATTTCATGACAATACGACAAAATAAAAGCAAATAAAAATACATTCAAACTGAGGTTTTGGACCAGTCTAGTATAAGCTTAAACTTGAAAAGCGTTAAACTGTGTTGTAAGCACATGTGAAAAGGTACGTTTTCAGAGCTTTCTTAAATTCATTACGGTTTGCTGTAAGTCGTATATATTCTGGCAATGTATTCCACAGTATAGGACCAGCTACTGAGAAAGCTCACTTTCTTGTTAAAGCTAGGCTTGCTGATTTTATTGTTGGAACTGTCCATAGACCTAAGCTGTCTGCTAGGTTTATATAATCTTAAAATTGAACATAACCAGATTGAGTTAGAATTATATAGCAAATTATGAATTGTGGTCAGTATCTTGTAGGTAATACGAAAGGGAATTGGAAGCCAATGCAATTTGTACAATATGGGCGTAATATGATCTCTACGTGAAACATTATATAACATTCGCGCTGTTGCATTTTGAACAAGCTGTAGTGGGTGAATTGATGATAACTGTAAGCCAAGATAAAGTGCATTACAGTAATCTAAAGTAGTTAGTATTAATGCTTGGGTTACTTGACGAACATTGGTGACAGTAAAGGCTTTATTTTCTTCAACATATGTATTTTATAAAAGGATTTCTTAACTACTTCAGAAATGTTTTTGGATAATGTTAATCGTGAATCTATGATCATACCTAAGGGGCAGATTTTAAATACTTGCGCGAGCGCGTACTTTTGTTCGCGCAGCAGGCGCGAACAAAAGTACGCTGGATTTTATAAGATACGCACGTAGCCGCGCATATCTTATAAAGTCCGGGGTCGAATCGCGCGCAAGGGGGTGCACATTTGTGCAACCTGCGTGCGCCGAGCCCAGCGCGCGCTGCCTGTTCCCTCCGAGGCTGCTCCGAAATCGGAGCGGCCTCGGAGGGAACTTTCCTTCGCCCTCCCCCCCACCTTCCCCTCCCTTCCCCTACCTAACCCACCCCCCCCGGCCCTATCTAAACCCCCCCCTTACCTTTGTTGGCAAAGTTACGCCTGCTGAAAGCAAAGGTCGGCGCTAATTTCTTCCGGCGCCGGGAAAGTGCACAGAAAAGCAGTAAAAACTGCTTTTCTGTGCACCCTCCGACTTAATATCATAGCAATATTAAGTCAGAGGTCCCAAAAAGTAAAAAAAAAAAAAAAAAAAAAAAAAAAAAGTTGAATTCGGCCCGCGGCTGTCGGGCCGAAAACCGGACGCTCAGTTTTGCTGGCGTTCGGTTTCCGAGCCTGTGGCTGTCAGCGGGCTCGAGAACCGACGCCGGCAAAATTGAGCGCCTGCTGTCAAACCCGCTGACAGCCGCCACTCCTGTCAAAAAGGAGGTGCTACGGACGCGCTAGTGTCCTTAGCGCCTCCTTTTCCCCGTTTTTACCACGTCACCTAATTTAAATACAGAATTGAGCGCACCGGCGAAGGGCTAGTGCGCGCGCCGAGAGAGCGGGCGTTTGTCTGCTCTCCCGCGGACTTTACTGAATTGGCCTGTTTGAAGGTATAATCAATAGTGCAGCTCTTTGGCCCAACCAGACTTAGCCGGCTAAGCCATCTGGCAAACTTGAATATAGGGTTAGCTGGCTATCTCAACTCATCCAGTTATGCCTTGGAACATCCCTTACTTATCTTGTTAAATTCTAACCCCCTAATTTATTAGGGGGTTAGAATTTAGCTGGATACGTGCCCAAATATTCTTAGTCAGGTAAATACTTTTGAATATGGACCTCCATGTTGATAGAAAAAGATCACTGGGTTCACCTAGTTTTCCAATTTTGAGCCAGTCCGCTTTGCTGTTACAAATCCTACTTGATCATTGATACCCTTCCCTACCACTGCTAAGGTAGTATATGAGAGAGATGTGTGTGTGTGTGTATGTGAGAATTATGAGAAAATTTGTGCACTGATCCTCTCCCTTCCCCTCCTAATAAACGATTATCTCAGGGCATCTGGAAATTAAAAAAAAAATAAAAAATTCACAGAGATGGAGAGTGGAGTATTTTAAAATCCATATTTGTTTTAATTGGGTATTTGATGTGGGTACTTTTTAGAAATGTTTTATTGGTGTTCAGAATATTTGTAAAATATTTAATTATTGGACGTTCTCTTCATCAAAGGTAAATTTTAAAAGCCTTGTGCACGCAAAAACGGCTATATATGTAAGTAAGTGGGCCATGCAGGAGTTATGTGAATTTTAAATAGCTTGGAAGGGCGCGCGTACTTTGAAGTATGCGCTTAGAAAAAGTAGGCAGAAAAGGGGCCTTCCAGAGGCGGGGCCAGCATTGACACGCGTAACTCCAAATTTTCCTCAGCTGGTGCGCGTATGTTATGCACACCACTTTGCTATAGCTGCCCATTAGGTGCATGAGACTGGAGAGAGAGAGAGAAACTCTTTACAGGGCTTAGTCTTATCTGTATATGAACCCTTGTAAAGGGGCACTTTGATTCAGGGTGAGTTTTTGGGAGGTGGGTTGGGGTTAGGGGAGTGGTGTTAGACAGAGACACATACATTCAGAGGTATTCATTGTAAAATTGACATCATTAAAGAACTTTTGATCTTATAAATGATGAAAAGGAGTTGATTTGTACAATGCAGCTAGCAGAGACTGCAGTGTACAAATCAACTCCTCGTTAGAATTTTCATCATTTATATGGTCAAAAATTCTTTAATGAGGTCAATTTCACAATGGATACCTCTGAATGTGTCTTTGACACCACTCCCCTAACCCCAACCCACTCCCAAAAACTCCCTTACAATGGTCCATATCTAGAGATTCAGACTGAGCCCTATAAAGTGTCTCTCTTCCCCCCCCCCTCCCCACCGATGCTCAGTGGACCTGAGCCTAAAGGGGAGCTATAGCAAAGTGTCACGCTGGGGGACTTGGGGGAACGTGGCCATCAAGCGGCAGCAGGTTCTTTCTTCACCCAGTGGCAGGGAGGAAGGAGCGATCAGAGCAGGGATGTGAGTGTAATCGATGGCCCCGACACAGAGGGGCAGCAGGCAAGTTTGTAGAAATCGGTCATCATTGTTTGTTGTTGCTGCTTTCTTTGAGGGGAAGATAGATAGTGCTATTTTCCTGAGAAATGCAGCCAGGAACTGATTGATACAAAAGAAGGTGGCAGACTGGCTTATTCCAGCTGTGACCCCCTAGAGTTATCTTGAAGGTTTTAGTGGCCAGAAATTCCAGGAAAGTAGTACCCTTGAGGGGTACTGGCAAGGAGTGTCCCCTGTGGGTAGAAGGGCATAGGTACAGTATGATTTCCTTGTTGAACCTGACCCTATACAAGACTTGCTCTTCTGGCAGGTCCAAAAACTGTGCCCTACTCCTGTATACTCTCTGTAAGGGTTACCACCACCTCTGTTTTCTGTCCCTCCTCAACTGTTGTGTCAGGAGCATCATGTTGAAGTTTGAATCTCTACCACTTACTCTCCCCCCACCCCACTATGGCCCAGTTTGTCCAATCATAATCACTACCCCCCCCCCCCCCCCACCCTGGTATAGCTCAGTCCGTCCTTGTCACACATACACTCTATCAGCAATGCAGTGCCATTTGGTGACAGATTTCCCCATAGCTCTACATGAAACTCCAGACCAAATTTTTTATTATAATATACACCGATTGGGGCAAGGGATAAGGGTTTGCAAGTTAGGGCCCCCGACACCCCCCCCCCCCCCCCCCCCGTGCCTCTCCTCATAGCACCTCCTAGCATGCTACTGTTTCTGCTGGCCTGGAGAAACCAGCCTGCCAAACACCTGGCGAAAAAGACTATGCATGCCGAATTTGGCGCATAAAATAGCTATAGTAAATTTATTCACACATTGTTGATGATGTTTGCGCATGTATGCAAACCACACCCTGACACACCCATAACACGCCCACTTTTTTCACGCGTACGTTTGCTTGTGAAGGCAGATATATGCGCGCATGTGACCCATGTGGAAAATATGACTTGCATGTGAATGCTTCACATATGCATGTATTATGCTGGTTTTGCATACGTAACTCTTCTGAAAATTCACTCCAGAGGTTGGAGAATCCCTCTATTAGTCCAGGGATTTCCTCACTGAGAATGCCAGAACCAGATATGATTTATCTGCCTGGGTTTGTGGATTTTTAGGTAGCAAGTTGATAGCACTAACATGGGTGAAAAAACTGTTGAGTCCACATGTCTGTGCTCTACACACTAGACCAGTGGTTCTCAACCTTTTTTCTGTCGGGACACACCTGACAGATGGTTCTCACATGCGTGACACACTGACCCATGATCGTCACAGGGCTAGATGTAAAAGTACAGTTTGCATCCACGGGAACCCCCCTGACCCACAATAATGGATGTAAAGAAGAATTATGACATTCCCCATACAACTCACCCTACAAAAAAGATATTCTGGTTATGGTATCATCTCAGTAACAGCAACTCAAACTCCTTCTACTTCCAGGCTCAATAGCCCTACTTATGAAAAGACAGCAGTTTACCACCAATGCATGTCCTCTTGAGAAAACACAGCAAATAAGACTGATACAAACGCTTACATGCTAGTAAAATATCTCACCTCAGTAACACACACAGAACCAACCTAACATACTCCCAGGATCTGTAGTAATGCACATAAACTAATCCGCACACAGTTACACCAGTATTATGGAATACACTCAAACAGGAGCAACCCTATCTATGAAAAGGCAACACTACAAATATTAAATCAGGTCCTAAAAACCAATACACCTCTTATTAGGAAAACAGAACTAGCAAGCAGCTATAGATCCCCACACAGAAATAATTGTAAAACTATACTAATAAGCAGAATAAATGTTTCACAACAACTATGAACAGAATAACATCCAACAATTAAAAACTCATAAAAACTATTAAAAATTCTCCAAACACCAATAAAATATTTCAAAAAAAGCAGACATCACATAATATTAAATAATTAAAATGGCAGTCAATCAAGAAAAATAAACTTAAAAAGCCACCTTTACTTACCCCTCCAGCAGCTCTCCTACTCCTCTTCCATGCAGGCTGTAGCACACACCAGAAGCAGCAGTAGTGGCTAAGCTCTATACTCATGGACCTTTTCCTTAGGGCCCATGTCTCTCACACACACACACACCATATCAGTCATGCCCTCATGACCAGTTTCTGTCTCTCACACACCAATCATCTCCCAAACAGTCTTTGACAAACACACCAGTCACCTTCCTGAACGGTTTCTCTCATGCCATACACACACACAGGCTTCCCACTCCCGTGTTCCACTTACATATATGGGCTTCTCACTCTCATAATCACTTTCTCTTTCTCACACACACTCACCAGTCTCTCACTCCCATGCTTGTTCTCTCCACATGCACAGGCTTCTCATTCCCATAATCACTTTCTTTCTCTCACACACAAACACACACACCAGTCACCTGATCTCTCTCATGCATACACACACAGAGGCTTCCCACTCCCATGTTCTCTTTCAGATATACAGGCTTCTCACTCCCATGCTGTGTCTCACACACACACAGGTTTCTCACTCCCATGCTCACTCTTCACCTGCACAGGCTTCTCATTCCCATAATCACTTTCTCTCTCTCTCTCTCTCTCTCTCTCTCTCACACACACACACGTCACCTGATCTCTCTCATGCATACACACACACGTCACCTGATCTCTCTCATGCATACACACACACAGGCTTCCCACTTCCATGTTCTGTCTTACATATACAGGCTTCTCCCTCCCATGCTGTGTGTCACACACACCCAGGTTCTCACTCCCATGCTCTCTTCATATGCACAGGCTTCTCATTCCCATAATCACTTTCTCTCTGTTACACACACACCCACACACGTCTCTCTCTCATTTCCATGCTCGCTCTCCACGTGCACAGGCTTCTCATTCCCTGAATCACATTCTCTCTCTCTCACATTCACAAACACACCAGTCACACCGTCACCTTACCAGTCTCTCTCATACATGCACACACACACACAGGCTTCCCACTCCCATGCTCTCTCTCACATAATCAGGCTTCTCACTCCCATGCTTTCTTTCACATTCACCCCCACAACACCAGGCTTCTTACTCCCATGCTTTCTCACATACCCAGATTTCTCACTTCCATGCTTTTTCTCTCTTTCTCACACACATACACATACATCATCTCTCTGACCAGTTTCTCTCAATCACACACATGCTCTCGATCAAATACATTCTCTCACTTACACACAGGCTCTCAATCACACACACGTTCTCTCATACACTGGCTGGCTGCTTCTCTCTTTCTCTCACTCACTTCCTCTCCCCCCCCCCCCCCCCCCCCCCGAGCACAAATGGTAGCTGCAGCAGCCTCCTCCTCCAGCCCCCCGCAGGCCAAGAAGGAAGAATTCCATCAACCGCGGGAGGCTCATGCTGCTGTCTCCTTTCCCGATTACCAGCTGCTTCAATTGCTCGGGGGCCGATGCTGCAGCGGCCGCTGCTACTTTATCACGCGGCACGGCTCTTTCTTCTTCCCGTGCACTGCGTATCACTTCCTGTTCCGGGTCACCGGGGCGGGGAAGAAGAAAAGGCCAGCCACGGGTGCCACAGCTTCTTTTAGCACCGCTGCCGTTCCCACTGGGCTTGAACGTACTCATAGCCCAACGGCAACGGCAGCAGGGAAGAAAGAGCAGCGGGAGAAACCGGGAGCACGCGACACACCAGCCGGTGCTTGGCGACACACTGGTTGAGAACCGCTGCACTAGACTACACTGTCAATTTATGTAGCTTGACTTTTTAAAAATATTTCATTTAAAATGACAGTCAGTGTCACATCCCCAGTTACTCAGCTCACAAATTCATGCACTGCAATGTGTAATTATCTGTCTTGGGGGCAATTTTGAATAGACTGGGTTGTTTGTAATAAATACAGGCCCTTATGGCCCAAGTACATTGCATCCAGTTTTCAAAGGGGAGCCAACTGTGCTGCTTCTCTTTGAAATTGAGTAGCCATGATGTAAGCACACTATAAGCATCCATATGTGTCTGTGCCTGTTGTTTGGGTGAGTGGCAGTGGAGGCAAAAGAGCACATGCATGTTTGTGAGTGAAATGTACATATGCTGTTTTACTCCCTCCAATTGAAATATGCCCATGGGGAGCACCTATTTTACCTAGCTAAAAGGCCAGTTATCCTGCTTAAGGAGGTAATTTCTAAAGGAGCTTTGTACGTAAATGTAATACATTATTGTAGCAATTCAATGGCATATATGGTAGCAATTTTCAAAAGCCTACTTACACGTATAATGCACATTTATACATGTAAAATCCAGTATTATGCATGTAAATCCTTTTGAAAATAATTCCCTTTATCACTATTTACCCAGCTAAATGGCTTTGAAAATTGCCTTTCACATATGCATTAGGCAGATTTTTATTTTTAAGGTATGTAATCTGTTTTAACTGTATCAAACATAGTAAATTTATTAGTATTTGTTAATTTGAACAATGATATTAAGCTTAGAAGCAATTGCATTTCTATGGTCAGTAAAATGACATTGACATCTGTTTATCCCTGGTCATATTGCTGAGATATTAAAGCATTAATGAGGAATATGCATCTGTATGTTGACATGTATTATGTGCTGTATAACTTACATGTTTGCAAGCTAATCATTTTTCCCCCCAGAATATCTAGTGTAAACTATAAGAGAAGAATGTCGCTTTAGGTGGACTTCTAAAGCCTGTAAAGAATCAATGCAGTTTGACCAGTTGGCTATCTGCCTGATGACCTTTTTCTTTTGTAGTTGGATGATGGGTTCTGAAGGGGAGAACTGGTTACAATCAGGATTAGGAGGGGACCTGCCATGCTGTGATGGCAGATTTAAATCAAACTCAATAGGTTCTTTTTGTATTTTGTTCACATGTTCTGCCAGCATGCTGTATGGCTGCCACAATGGTAATCCAGTGAGTGACTTGATTGGTGAGGATTTACATGTGTGCTAATTAGAGTGGAATAAATGATTGGCTGTTTGCTGCATTGCCATAAAGGGTGCCCAGATGTACATACTTTATGAACATAATGTGTACAGGCATGGTGCATCAAAGTTTGTCAGCTGCATTACCGCAGTAGGCTTAGGGCCTGTCGGAGAGAATTTACTGATAATTGTTCCTTATGATTTAGTGTCTGACTTGGCGAAAATGAAAGACCTCAAAATACTGTCTTTTGGCAATAGAATTTTTGAGCCTTTGCAATATAGTAAACATGTTAAAATATAATTAGCAGCAATAAAGAAAATACCTACTGCTACAAAATGTAAAAATAATCTCTAGTACAAAAAATATGCATCATGCTGTATACACTCAACATTTGTGAAAATGTAATAAAAACTAACATTAACTAATCTATTCCAATAACCCCAAAAGATTTCATTTTAGAATAATTCAGTAGTTCCTTTGTTTTACGAGTCAGGCATTTTGATTAAAAAAAGGTATTTAGTGTTGCAGCCCAGATAGGAAGAAAAGTGATATTTTTAGTGTTACTTTGAAAAATGAGTTAGGAAGTGACCAAGTAGTTAGAGAAATGGACCTGTTTCTATTGCTGACACTTACTGTCAGGTCAATACAGTAAAGTTCGGCAGCGGTTACCCTGTTTCTAACCCGCCTTTTACTCACAATTTGGCCGCGTTAGTCCAACCCGCGATTCACTATCCCCTTTAACCCATTCTTACCGCCTCTTTAAATCAATGAGTAACCCCTTCCGCCCGCGGCATGTATATGAGATGTAAACGATTGGATTAGCTATTCCCCCCCCTTATTCAGTAACGCGCGCCCCGACTATCGCCTTTTTAACCTGCAGTTTAGCCGCGCGTTTCACCTGCTAATTTACCGCCTACCCCTACCCCTGCGTTAGAGGCAGGGGTAAGGGTAGACGGCAAACTTTCCCCTACAAGAAAACCTAAAATCCCCCTCCTCCCGAAGTGACTCTACATGTACCAACTTACTTTTTGTTGCTTTTTCAGCCCTTTCAGGTTTCTCTGCCGTCCTCCGGAGGGGGCAGCCGGCGGCGAGAGCGGCTTCCAGCGGCCCCCGCACGCCCGTAGTGCACGGGCGCTCAAGCCAATGAAAGCACATTGACGGGCGTGCGTGACGTACACCGTGACGTCACACACGCGCATTGCATGCGCTTCGCTGGCTCTAGCCGTTGGCTTGAGCGCCCAAATTGACGGGCGCTCAAGCCAATAAAAGCACATGAACGCGCGTGTGTGACGTCACAGCGTACGTCACGCACGCCCATCCATGTGCTTTCATTGGCTTGAGTGCCCGTCACTATGGGCGTGCGGGGGCCGCTGGAAGCCGCTCTCGCCGCCGGCTGCCCCCTCCGGAGGACGGCAGAGAAGGCTGAAAGGGCTGAAAAAGCAACAAAAAGTAAGTTGGTACATGTCGAGTCGCTTCGGGAGGAGGGGATTTTAGGTTTTCAATATTTTACATGTCCAGTCGCTTCGGGAGGAGGGGATTTTAGGTTTTTAAGTTTTCTTGGGTTAAAGTTGGGATCCACTTCCTGGTGCCTGTCATTTCAAATGTCATTTGAAATGACATTTGAAATGACAGGTACCAGCGCACCCAGGATACTGTATAGGCGCTGTATAAAGCGCCTCTACAGTAAAATGGGTTGCGCGGGCCTAACGCTTCACGGACGCTTCGTGGACGCGGCTTGCATTTGCAAGCTATTTAAATACAGTATCGAGCGGTAGGTGAGCCGGACTGTGCGTGCGGCAAACGCGGGTGCGCCTGGCACTAACGCAGCTCTTCCTATCGCTCCTTACTGTATCGGCCCGTGTGTTCTGCTAGTCACTTGATCTTTTGTTCTTCAGGTACCCACTCAGACCGTAAGATCTCTGGGCAGCACAGGGCACTTTTGAGATGCTTCACTGAAGAGAAAAGCTAAAAAAAATGAAAAAATCAGCTTTAAAATGTGAATGGAGATCGTTATGAAGAAAAACAGTGAGCATGAGACCCGCCCCCTGTTGATTATACCCGGGTTCAATCCCCGGCCTTTCCACCATTACTGAACATACTGCTGGTATGGAAAAATACCAGCAGGCCCCAGAACACAAACCTGGGACCTTGAAGGCCAGATGCCAAAGAAGAAAGCTATAAAACTGTTTTTGCAGGAATTCACAGACACCAGAGACTCAACAGGATGGGGCAGGAGATATCGCAGAGAGTACGCAGCAAATAGTCTGTGGGAAAGAATGCAGGGGGGAGAGAGAGATAAGGGGAGACAAACAGCTGAAGACAGCGAAAAAAATGTAGTGGTGTGAAGCATGCAAGCAGAAATCAGATAATTAGCTGACTTTGTATTTTTAACCTATATAAGAAAAGCTGGTATGTAATAGGGCTGGCACGGATTCTGTATCCGTTGCAGAGCCCAGCGCTGAGCTCTTTTATTATGTAAGTATACATTATTTTTGCTTCCTGTGTACTTTTTGCTTCCTGGGTATTTATCTGTTTTGTGTATGCATAGTATATGATTTATAATAAAGATTATTAATTACCAGTAGTATCAGGGTTGTTCTTTTAAACAATTTTACCTCTGCGGTGGGATTTTAAACACCCCTTGTGATGTCATCCAGCCCAGCGTTGAGCCGGTAAACGGCGCCATTCCACCTGGCGGCGCGCACCGAAGGGGTGCGACAAAGGGGCACTCCCCTTTGTGCACCCCTTCGGCAATCCTTGGTGCTACCTTTTTTCGTTTTTTTCTTTTTAACTTCTATGTTTCTTCCACTTTTGTTTACATTTCTCTTTTTTCATAGTTTTTATCCCTTGTTAACAATTTTCATTGTTATTAATGTTAAATGTATTTGACAAATGTAACTTTTTTCCTGCATCTCCTTTTTAATGTTGACCGGTATGATTTGTATATTATACAAGAATGTCGGTATATAAAAATTAAAAATAAATAAATATGCATTGTGCTGTTGTCTAGGGTGCCATATAAATATTGAAATAAAATATTTCTTACAATATAGATTTTCTGAAGTCGAGAAGCTCAATAGTATCACACAAATGGGTCTGGAAAAGGCAAAAAGGCTTTCACTACATATGTTCCCCACAATTCCTTTCTATTTCCTAAGCCTTTTAGATGTGTATTTTTCCTTTGACCCTCAGATCATTTTAGAAGTTATTCTTTCTGCCTTTTTTGTGAGACCCTCAAGAATTTCCCTAGTAAGTTTTTGGCAGTTCTTTAAACTTCATTTGTTTTTTTGGGAATTCTGCTGACCCAGCCCACATATTTTTTTTTCTTCAGCATGGTAATGTCTGCAAGCCATCCTGTCAAATATTTTCTTCCCTTTGGAGTGTCTCCTATAAAAAGAAAAAAAAAAGGTTTTATTTTATTTTCTCAGTTTTCTGCACCATTTACAAGAAGTAGGCCATTGGCTGCCAGTCCTTTCCCACTTATATACAGAAGATACACATAATTAACCATCACAAAGTTTACTTACAAGTATATGAAACAAGGTGAAACATGACTCTGGTTTTCATATCTGTGCAAAGGTGTTGCCCAGAGCTGTTTGGGCCCAGAAATATAGGTGCCGAGCCTTCTTTGCTGATGACCTTGAGTTCTACTCATCAAACTCAGCCTTGAAAGCTTAAAACAGTGACCATGAAATTGAAGAAATCTCTGTTGGCCCCCTAACGTTTTCAGCATCTTGGTCTTGAAATCAGTCATAGAAGTCAAGGAAAGTCTTACGTCCCCTGCTTGTGCCAAGTCAGGACTTAGAACACTTAAGCAAGGTACCAGAGTCTGCATTGAGTGTTGAGCATTGTTGTGCCTCTTTGACACATGCCCCTGGGAACCCAGAGGTTCAGAAGTTTCCACACCATATGTAACGTCACCCATCTAGAAGCGAGATCTGTCTTCAAGGCATGGACAGTATCAGATTAGTTCCAGAGTTATTTATTATTTATAAAAAATTATAGCCCACTGATCTGGAAATTTCAGCTGGACTCAAAATGCATACACAATTATAATCTCCTGTAAAACAAAACAGATACATAATAGGTAAACCCCAAAATAATAAGTCGGGGCCCTTCACTAGTGACCTCTAGAGATTTGTCATCAGCACTTCTCAAGACAGAACTATATAGGAGAATTACCGACCTATTTGCTCAACATATCAGTTGCATCTACATCCTGGCACTAATTACCTTGAGCATTCTTGGTGTTGAAAAAGATTCAGCACCTCAGGCCTATATTGGTGCCATCCACTTGAAGTTATAGTTGAATGGATTTAGCGGAAGCCTCTTCTGCTCCTCAGTCTTTCATAGGCCTGAAGTGCAAAGAAATAGTTTGAGGCTACAGAGCTTTTCGGGTCCACGATCAGTCCAGTCTCATGCCACTACAGGATCAACGTTCTCATTGGTATTGGAGTCTGCAGAGTCCTGTTGCCCTGCAAATCTGTCAGAGAAATTTTGTTCTGAAAATAAATACGCTTCTGACTTCCCATTAGAGCCCTTAGCATCACAGGCTAAGAATAGATTTCCAGCTAAAGACCCGTCCTTCTCACTTTGTATTGCTAAGGCAGTCCCCTTTGATTTGAAGGCAGAGGGTGAGCTTACTGTACCTTTTCTTGGCTTTGTCAAATACCTTGAAGACCCTAAAAAAGTTGGGTGCAGTGCCTGTCCAATTTTTACTTTCAGTGCATAGAGAAGAGGATGTGGGAGACCTTACACACCATACTTTTGGTAAGATTGTGGACATGAAGTGACATGTCTTGGCAGCTAAGGAATTCAACAAGCCTCCGTACACAAGTGTGTGTAGTAGTCAAATTCACTTTGAAAAGGGCCAACAAGTCAAGAATTCATTCCTTGGTGCCCCCTGGAAAGCCTAGAGCTTTCAACCAATTTGATTAGTTTCTTGGAGTGTGGGATGTTTTTGCCACTCTGGGTGGCTGCTTTGTGCCTCTCATGATGCATTGGAGGTCTTCATGGCCACTCTTTCAGTTGTTTTAACCTTCTTTTGGTGCTTTGTCCCCTCTTTATGGTATTTTGAGCTGTTCATGCCACAGTTGGTGCTGTGCTGCCCATCTGGTAAAGCCTTGGGGGGGGGGGGGGGATTGGGGGGTCCCCCCCCATGCCACTTGTTGGTGCCCTTTGCTCCACTTTTGAAGCCTTATAGTATTCTGCTCTCTCTTGCTTCTGCTTTGCTCCTCTGGTGCCTTGCAGAAATACCGCCACTGCTGGTAATATTTTGCCCCACTGCAGATCCTTGGGCTCTTCATGCCACTTTTGGTGCCACGTTGACATAGTATTTTTGTGTTAGCATGCTTTCATCCTTCTGATGATGTCTACCTGCCAGTTTTATTAGAAACTAATAGAAAACCTCAATTTAAGAGCCCAAAATAGGCTGCATTGCTTACTCTATTGACTATAAAGGGCCCGTGACTCCTTAAGGGAGCTGGGCACATTGGGGGAGGGGGAGAGGAGATGATGCCAGGAAAAGGGGTGGGGAAGCCAGGGGGTGGGAATGCGCTGATGTGGAGGGGGCGGGGAAGCCTGTGCCGGGCTCAAGAAGGGAAGTCGCATGGCGGCTTAGCACCTGAGCAGGCAGGGTGCTAATCGGGCCAGCGGCCCAGCAAGTTACGACCCAGACCCTTATCGCTTTGATGGCAGAAGGAAGTGGTGATGAGAAGGGGAATATAGAGGGCGCTTTGACCCGAGTCCCTAGCTTCTATGGCCGGGCCTGGGTAACCCCTTACTGTGATGATGCTGTGGCTACTTCAGCCAGGCGTCTGCGATGGCATCTCGGCTTTTACGGCTGGGGTATTCCTCATTCGCCAGCAGCAGTTTGTGCCTAGCACCTGTCAGTTGTGGTGGGCACTGGTCACCAGGAGCTGGTCATGTGCAGTTTAAGAATTACATTTTGTAGAAAGTTAAGATATGAAGTGTATGTATTATACTCATAGGTTGCAATGTTATGTTTGGGCTGCGGGCAATTAATTTCTCCACAAATAAAACAAAATTTTGATCTAAGCAGAGCGTGTGTGAGGCCATTAATACCGGTGGGCAGCAGAATTCGAAGTGCAAGTGAGCACCAGTCTTCCCCCCTGGTCACATTGTGGTAAACGAATGAATGAATAAATGACAAAATGTTTTCATCTGAAAAGAACAAGTGACTGTGACCTACAAAAGAAGCGAACAAGTAGAAACTCATTTTCTGACTCTACACATGCCTAATACTCATTTATCAGTTGGACCAATATAAGTAATCCCTGGATTGGGATATAGTAAACACTAGCCGTTAAGCCCGTAACAACGGGCTACATTTTATTTATTTATTTTTAATTTTTATATACCGAAGTTCTTGTAGGGACTACAAATCACTCCGGTTTACATAAAACGAAGAACTGCTCAACAGAGAGCGGAGCTTTACATGGAACCGTAGAACATATGGAACAGTATAACTGGTTGACAATTTAACATAATACTAAATAAAGTAATAATAGTTTAACTAGAAATAAATAAAGAAATATAATATTTTATATATAAGAAGTATAACTATTTAACGTAGCAATAAGTATAAAAATAAGCAATGCCAAATAAATATATGAAATAAAGTGAATTTTTGAGCTCCAAGATAATTGTCCAGTTGCAGATTCTTAAAAGTAGTATTTGATACAGTGTGCATAATTAAGGGATACCTAGTAATTAGGAAGTCTGTCCGTCACAGTAAGATTAAGCGTCTTCGCTTAATCTTACTCTTCGGTCCATTTCCTTCCCACTCCCTCCCCCTCATTCTCCCTCCCTCCCCCCTCCCCTCACCTCACTCTCTCCTCTATTCTCCCTCCCTCTCACCCTCTCCTCCCTCCCCCCCTCCCCTCACTCTCTCCTCCCTCCCCTCACTCTCTCCTCCCCTCAGCTCACTCACTCCCCCTCTCTCATTCCCCTCCCCTTTCAGCTCATCCACAACCGATAACGGGGGCTGTCCCTCCCTCCCTCGCGCGCGCCGCCGCCGCTACTCTCCTCCCGCTCCTGCTTGTCGTCGCCGCTGCTGCTGCTTCTGCTCCTAGCAACCCAGCACCATTTTTTTTTTTTCGGGCACTCTGGCCGACGTGCTCGCCCGTGCATGCGCGGTAGAGCTGCTCTCTACTGCGTATTTGCGGCACGTCGGTCAGGGCTCCCTTATCTAGTAGATAGTTCTCAAGTGTAGCACACCTGAAGTAAATCTGTCTATGGTAGCTCAGAACATGAAGGTACTAGTTTTCTGCTCCAAGAGGAGATTGGAATGCAGACTAATAGCAGACAGTCTTCCTTCATTAAGGGATAGGTATTTGATATTTGTATCTTCTGGTATCTGGTGTTAGACTACTCCTATGGAGCATACTACTCCCCACTTGCAAAAGGTGCATTGGCTGCCAGTTTTGCAGTGTGTAAAACTTAAGTTACTACTCTTGGTAGTTAAGGCATTACGATTTGATTCTCCTAAATACTTAAGAGTTGTTTAAGGTTTATGTTCCATCTAGGAATTTATGAACTCTGAGCCAAAGTCTATTAGAGGTCCCTTCTATATAGGTATTATGAGAATGCAGAAGACAAGGAATTGTACAATATCTTATATTGGAGTTAAGCTCTGATGCAGGACATAAAAGCATTTAGAAAATTACTCAAGTCATGTCTATTTAAGGAAGCTTTGAGAAATGTGTATGCAATGATATATAGAACAGAATTTTCAGAAGTGGTGGTTTTATTGTATTTTATTGTATTTCTTATTTGTATTTTGATGACTTAAAGTGATGTATGTTTTAATCATGGTTCTATGATAATTTTGTACTCTGCCTAGCATAATTTGATTATTATAGGCAGGTCATAAATATTTTAAATAAAATAAATACCTGTTTGCAAAATCCTTAAAGTAAACTTTGAAGGGACCAGGGAATCACAATCTTTATAGCTTCCTTTAGGCTGAAACAGATTTGGTTTCAATTTCCTGGGATATTTTCCTAAGGATGCCAGTCAATTTATAAACTCCAACTTTGATCATGTGGAACTAGGTAATATAATTCCACTCCCAACATAGCCTCTGGCCCTCAGAGCCTGGATGTTTAAGGGGGTATAAAATGGTCATTTAGTTTTTCAAGTAGGGTGCATCAAATCTTTCTGGCATCCCAAAAGGAATCTATCAAGGGAATTTTATGTTTTAAATGGAAGAGGTGTGCCATCTGTGTGAGAGCAAATCTCTAGATGTTTTCTTTTGTCCATACAGAAACCACTTGAATACCTTCTGCATCTTTCACAGTTGGGCCTCAAAATCAACTCTTAAAGTTCACCTCGGTACAATTGGTATAGAAGGAAATCCCCTTTCTGTACAGCTGCTCATTGTCCGTTTTATGCAAGGCTTGCTTCGATTGAATCTTCCCTTTGATCCTCATGCTGTTTCATAGGACATCAGTGTGGCTGTAACGGAGCTGGTGAGCCTCCTTTTAGTTTCTAGGCTTTTTATGTGCTTAACTACCTGACCTGGAAGGTTGCTTTTTTGGTGGTAGTCACTTCAGGCTGAAGAGTCAGTCTGACTTATCCTGTTTACTCTGTATTTCATTATATTAACATTCTGCTTTGCCTGCATCTTTAGTTAGTCTTTCCCCTAGGTAACATATCCAAAAAGATGGAAAAGGCAATTCATCCCCTGGACTGCAAGATCATTATTACCCTCACCCTGGAGTGAACTGAAGGCCATAGAAAGTCCACTTGCTCTTTTTTCCTTTGATACTAATAGATTAGAAAGTGTGATACCAAAGCATACCATTTCTAATTGCATAGCAAAATACATCTACTTTTGTTGTTTGCAGACAGTCCTGACCTTAGAAAGATATATCAAGTCCCAGAATGTTAGAGCTGTGACGTTGTCATTCACCCATATAAGATTTGCTTCCAATGAGAATATTTGCTAGACTGCAGCATAGAATTCAGTTCACACATTCACATCCCATTACTGTCCAGTTATTCCGGTGGGATATTAGGTTCTGACTGTCTGATCTTCATGGTCTCTTTGAGGGATAGAGCCCAACTGCATTTCTGCTAAGGCTGATTTCAATGTTGGGCTGTTTCCCTATTTAGAAAAAAAGAAAAAGAAGAGAGTTTTCCTAATAAACATAATTTCTGCCCATTGGTAGTTCTTGTTGTTTCTCTTTTTTAATTGAAGACAGGCTTTATTTATTTTATTTAAGTTTTTTATATACCAACATTCAAGACTGTAGTCCCATCATGCTGGTTCACAAGAAACAGGGGTGCAATTATAATAAACTTTACAATTTGAACAATAGTGCAGAAAAGCAGTTACATGTAACAAGGAAATCAATAACTTGGAGTAAGAAGGAAAATGAAGATCAGATAATTATATATATATATAATAACGTTGTAAGAGGTGGCTATTAATGCTATTACTAGCGAAGTGTGTTGATTGAAGGGAGTTAAATAATGTTGGAGTTAGGAAAGGCCTGCGTGAACAGCCACGTCTTGAGTCTTTTCTTGAATGTTGAGATGCTGGGTTCCATTCTAAGATCCGGGGGAATGGAGTTCCATAAAGTTGGACCGGCTGTGGAGAGGGCCCGATCTCTAAGCGTGATGTGTCTGGTAGTTTTGGCTGGAGGTACTTGAAGTGATCCTTTGTAAGCATCTCTTGTCGGTCTTGTTTAGTGTAATCGGAGGGGGATATGGAGATCAATTGGGGCTAATTGATGGATGTTTTTGAAAATGGTGAGAATGGCCTTGTAGATTATTCTGAAGTGGATGGGCAGCCAGTGGAGGCCCATCAGGATAGGGGTTATGTGTTCTCTTCTCCTGGTGTTAGTGAGTATACGGGCGGAGGCATTTTGGACCATTTGCAATGGTTTGGTGTGTGATGAAGGGAGACCAAGCATGATGGTGTTACAATAGTCCAGCTTTGCGAAAATGATTGATTGTAGAATCGTTCTAAAGTCGTGTGTGTGGAAGAGAGGTCGTATTCTTTTCAGCACTTGGAGCTTATAAAAGCAGTCTCTGGTGGTTTTGTTGATGTTAGCTTTCAGGTTTAGGTGATTGTCAATTAGAACTCCTAGGTCTCTCACTTGTGTAGTATTTGGTAAGGTTGTCCCATTTGTGTGACTAAATGAACATACTGGTCTTCAGAGAAAACAAAGTTGAAAATAGTTTAACATTTACACACAACCGCCCACCTCCCCTTTGGAGCTGTTCTCCCCTCTTCACCCCCAGACAAAAGTAAATAAATGAAATGGGAGAGTGTGGTGTGGCTGCTGCTGTGCAGAATCTATCGCATATGCCCAGGGAAAGACTTCTGAATTATTTTCTTTTTTTTTTGGGAAAGCTCCGGAAGAGTCCAACTGTTTGGTGCCAAATACAATCATGTGATCCACTTGTCTGACTGATTAAATGCTGTCTCCAGAGAACACCTGTTAAAGGCATGCAATTTTTCTTTAAGTGCTAGTTTTTCTATAATATATAGTCATATTTGCACAATTCTGACAAAATCTCTCAAATGTTGCATTTGAGCATCATCATCTGTAATATCAGAGTATTTTGACAAGTAATTTTGTACTTACATGTTCACAGTATCGATAATGTATTATTGTACAATGATTAAATGGTTAAGCTGCCATAATAAAGTTATGAGCTAGGACATTTATCCAGCATAGTTAAGCAAGAAGAAAGACTGCCCCTTTGCAGATGGCATTATTCAATCTGTGAACTGCACTAAGATGTTCACATTTGCAGCATTGATTCTTGGCTTTGATTCTGTGCCTCACATGAATGACTCAATACATTTAAATGATAAGGTCAAGTTAATTATTGCTGCTACACAGCTTCCACATGGTTAATGGTGAGAAAGATAGTGATGCTTTTTTGCTTTAAGTAAAATAGAATTAAAAGGTATAACTTAATGTATTAATGCAGTCTTCCATCACCATTATCAACAAATACATTTTTTTTTGTTTTCATGTACTCGTAGTAACAATATAAAAAAAATACATATAGTGAGAGCGGTTTTTAGCGTTGTTCTACAGAAGTACATATTATGATCTGGTTAAAGAGTTAACAGAATGAGTAAACACCAAGAGAGCATTGTACCATCTGAGGTATAAATGATGCTGGCACATTACTTTGGACAAATTATATTATTTGGAAATCCAGTCTAGAAATACTTAAATTCAATGATTCAAACAAAATGGAGTGGCTAAGAATTTGTGTTGCTCCTGGGAGAATTCTGCACAATTTAAAAATTCTGCACACAATATTTTAAAATTCTGCAAACTTTATTTGTTCAATAATACAATATAATTACTGTCTTAGGAAAATAATTTATAACACAACAAAGGGAAAAATTGTTACTCAAAGGTGCAGGATTTTCCAGTCATAAGGCCTGACACCCCCCCCCCCCCCCTTCCCCCAGGCTTAACAATACTCCCTAGCCCTCTTCCCTTTATGGCTTGAACGTCTTCCCCTTGCTTTAACTCTTAACTTTGAGGTCAATACCCCAGTTCACTCACTACCTTCCCCTCACTCCAGGGTTGACCTCTTTCTCATTCCTTTTCTCTCTATTAGCTTTCTCTCTCTGTCCCACAAGCATAAACCACAGGTTTTCTCTCTCCCCCTGCCCCCAGGAAGCCCCTACAAGGTTTGAACCCCTCCTATGGTCGCTCTGCTTTCCCCTAGCGCTCTCCGGGTACATCCTAGCTTGCTCTCTGTTCCATCCAGGCTTGATTGCTGGGGGGGGGGGGGGAGGGAAGAGTCCAGACAGAAAGCTTCCCCACCTTTAGAAAGGCCTATTAGCTTTATCTGTTCTCCACTCCCTCTTTAGCAATAGCCCCCCCACTCCCCCCCCCGAAACCTTTCTTTCGTCCCCTAAACTTGCTATCTACCTCTCTCATTCAGGCTCCATCAGGCTCCACTGCTCCCTACTTTGTTAGGGCCGTGCAGGTCAAGGTCAGTGTTGCAGGCTCATCTTTTCCGGGCTACCTGGGCCAACACCACCTCTCCCAACTCTCTTCTTGTCCATACAGGCTAGCTTGCTACTGCTGCTTTCTCACATCCACCTGACACCGATGCTATTCCTTCTTCTCTTCTAGCCCGCTCAGGCATCCATTTTGACTGTTGCTGCTCCTTGGTCCCTGTGCTGAATTCTACACAAATTTTGTGCAGATGCGCAATGCCGAATTCCCCCAGGAGTAATTTATGTTTAGTTTTGCTTTAGTTTGCTTTGTAGATGTGTTAATTTTAATAGGAGATGCTGAGGTTTTTAGATTTTTTTTTAAAGATAGTATTGACACTCTCCTGAGTGTACTTATTTGTTGAAGAGAAGATCTGATTATCTGGTTAGGAGGAACTTTACTGATTTTATAATTAGAATGTTTTAAGTTTTACTGTTTATTTAGGAAGTTGCTATGTTGGTATGTTATGTATTTTAAATGTGGCACTTTTTTATATAGTAGATATAAAAGATAATTCATGTTGCTGAAGTGTACTATGAATGTTATAATTGGTTTTATGTTTTATGTTTTGATTCTGCACTTCTATGAAAACAATTTATAGGAAAGCAGCTTACAAATATAAAAAAGATAAAACTTAATCCCCTTAAGTTAGAAAATGGTCTGATAAGTGTAAACTTGCTACACAAATGATCAATACCACCATTCCCTTAACGATCTTTGGCATGAATTTGGATAATAACCTGTCAATGACTAAATGGATCTCGGTCTTGACCAGGTCGGTTTCTTATAGCCTTCAGATGATTTGCAGATTAGCGCTGTTTTTAACTAGAAGAGACCTGACTATGGCCTAGATTCATCAAAAAGCTATAAATATAGTGAAAATAGCACCAATGATAAAAATTAAAAAAAAAGAAAAAAGAAAAAGGGGGGGGGGGGGGGGGCGTGGTTAGGATAATTTCCCTGCTCCTGCATTACACAGGTAACTTCTGCAAGTTGCGATAAATTTATTGCACCAGTGCTAATTTTCGCATCTCATGTTGGTTAATCTACCCCAGCACTCTGGTTAGATGCGACTGCCACAGACAAACTTGGCCACTGGTGCGGAGTGGTTTTGGGGGTCTCGTGGCTTGTGGCTATCACTGTGCTAGAGTGCTTCCTCAGGGGCATTTGCAGCGGCCCCTATGAGTCCCTGCATGCATGGGAGGTGGAGCAGTTTTCCCCCCCCCTCCCTTTTGCCAATGGTCCTGGGCCATAGGTGTGCGGTGGGTGGCACAGTTCAGCCCATGATATGCCTTCAGGTCTCTTTATAGGACTATGAATGTGCTGTCGCCAAGGAAGAGAGGTGATCAGCAAACTCCCCTTCCCCACCCCCATGGGCAATGGACATGGGATGTGGCACCATACATTGCCCAAGGGGTGATTCAGTAGAGCCAGCTATTTTGTTTGTGTTGTTCCCACAGATAGTGGGAGCTGGATTGCAGAGGGAGAACCATGCACACATCCATGGATGTCGGTGGCAGAGGCTGGGTGCCGAGCCAGTCATGTTTGAGGGGGTTTTGTTTTGGCAACAGCAGAGCGAGCACCTGGTGGGGCCCTCTGTTGTTGACCTTCGCTGGAGCTTGGCTGGCATCATTGTGGCGGCGGTCCAGCACCGGAGGAGAGACACATTCAGAGAAGAAGAACTGTTTTGCTGGTACATCGGAGGAGGGCAGGGGATTTGAAAACTGCGGTTTGGGTTTGGCATGCCCTGTTAATGGAGAGTGGTTTTTGGGCCTGGTGCAATATGGGGTCCTTCACTCCTCTTAGGCGAGGGAGCCTCTGTGTGTGTATGCGGTTCTTTTCTGCCGCCTCCTTCTTGGGTGTGCCCACTGCAGTGTTCCACCATCCTGGCAGGTTTCTCTGGAAATGCCTGAACTGGTTCCCTTTGGCTGAGAGTGGGCCAATGGCGGGAACCCGAGTTTTGCTGGCAGGAGGACAGGTAAGGGCGAGGTCAGTCAGAACTGGAGCTTTCCACCCCCACCAGATTAACTGCAAGTAGTAGCGGTATGGGTGGTATTGCGGTTTGAGGGGGAGCTTCATGTTTTCAGCCATGATGCAGTGAGTGTGAGTTTGCCTATGGCGGACCCATATGGCTCGTGCTTCTGGCTGACGGTTGCGTGCAGTGGCAGTATGATGCAGATGGCTTCCCAGGAGATGGGTGCGCTGGAGTAGGCGCTATTTATCAAAGGGGCCAGTACTGCAGTTTCAGCTTTTCATCATTTATATGCACACTGCACAGGCCTTAGGCATGTCTTATAATCCTTAATTTCGAGAATAAGATAAAGGCAGTTGCATACTTTTATATTTTGCTCATGATGGCTTGGCACTCTGCGCAACATAGAAGGGCAGCGGGCCTAGACGTGAGAACAAGCATGGTTGCGAATTGCTGGTTGAGAGGGAGTACCGGGAAAAACACAATGTCCCTTCAGCTGCATTTCGTACTTAGAAACTGTTACCAATGCACAAGCAGGGCAGCATAGCACAAGTCTAAAGTTGGCCGTGTAGTGTACATACCCGTTGAACCTTAGAAACATGCCTCCCATAAGGGAGTGACTGCCACTCCATGCATGTCACTCCCATGCCTTCTATTAAAGGTAATAACTGACGTGCCATACAGGTTGCCCCCATGCCTCCTGTTGACGGTAGTAGTTGCTTCTCTGTACAGGTTATCCACAGGCCTTCCATTAGGGGTGTTGACTGCCAATCTTTGCAGATTATCACCAAGCTTTTTCTCGGGGGAAATGGCTGCTACTCTGTGCTAGTTACCCCATGCTGTCATGGATGGCATCTGCTGTCCTGTGCATGTTAATGCACATATCTTTCCATTAAAGGAAGGAACATAATGACAACATAAGCCAGAAAGATTGGTCTCGTACAGTTAATAGAACCATTTTTCAATATTTGGTTTTGTTCGACCAACTAATCATCCGGGCTGGATAGTACCAAGGATCTCACTGCAAGTACTTGCAGGCTATTATTTCTGTGTCATCCCTTCTCTTTCCATATCAGGTCATTCTATGGTGCCTAGGCATTCAAATTTTACTGCAGGACATCTTCGTTTTTGTCCTGCACATCCTTGGGACATCCGGGCAGCAATTAGGTGTGGTAACTTGCATCTGGCACTAGGAGTGATTCAGGCAAGTATTTATGCTCTCGTCTTTGTAAATACTAAACCATCCTTTTGCCTTATCGTGCTTTGCCTGTGCGAGCTGTGCTGTTATGGTAGTAGAGAAGGTCACAACTCTATAGACAGGTGGCTACTTGTTCAGATATGGTAGTTGGCTTATCTGTACAGTCCCTAAGCCATTGTTTCCATGTCACTAATGCAATTCTAGTTAACAGACAGTTTATCCTCCAGGAGCTACATCCAGCAGCTGACACTCGACATTTCGACACCTTGTAACTCAACTCATCAATATGCAGTAGCTCGAATGGTTGTAGTGCTACATGGTAGTCAATTGCATTTTCCTTCTGTTATTACTCTGGTGGGGCAATTTCAGGTAGGATGGGTTATACTCTTCTGGTACTCTGGCCATATATTGGTTGCACTTTGAGTAAAGCGGTTGAAGTGAGAGAGATGATTACCTCTGCGTTGTCTAATAGAGCTGTAATATTTTCTTGCAGTTATTGAGGTGCTTGTCTCATTTGGAGGCTTCTTGTTTCCTGTATCGATCCTAATTATCTTCACAGGGCTGCAAAATGCCACATCACTACAACTATATTTTTAGGACAAACCATCGGTGGCATGCTACTTTCAAGACCATTGCATATGGCATATTGTTGTAGGCGGCTTTTCTGGGATTGCCCTCACTTGCTTTTCTAGGACCTGCCATCTCAGCTAATGGCTGATAATCTCAAGGCAGGACAGTTCTTCAATGATGCCATAAGGTTTCCAGTTAGCCAATGACCTTGAGTCCTTATCATAGGTCTGACTTCAGTTATTGTTTTGTTTTCCCAGTTCCATAGAGAGACCATGGCTGGCATAATGCTCATTCCGGATGCCTTTACGCTCCGACATTTGCATGTCGGAAGTTTCTAAGACCAGGTCATAAGGCACATTCTTATGTTAATTTATGACTGCACATAGCAATAGATGCTCTTGTGCACCTATACAATAGTTTCTCTTGTACACCGGATTTCTTTTCTCTCCCAGGAGGAGCTGCACTGGAAAAGATCGGATTTGTTGTCCAAGTAGGATATGTCATTTAGTGTTCACGAGGGGCATCATAACTTGCACAGCATTGTGGCTAACTCAAATTTAATTTTCTCATTGCTGCAAGTGAATGTAAGGGTGATTTGTAATGCCTATAATCTAGTCTCTAGCTTATTTATGATGGCGTTGGAAGGACCTCTTTGGAAAATAACGCCGAAATATTTATGAGCCAGCAATTGCCCAGTATTTGCGAATACAGTAGCTAAGTCTATTAGGTATAAGTTCCATTGTTTGAGTTTCTGGCTCTTGCAACTTTGAACTATACAATAGTTATCACATTCCTTACCAAATGGTCTCCAGATCAAGCACTAGGCAATTTAGCGCTATTCATCTATGTTCTAGAAATGAACTTAGGGGACCCTCGGCAGTTAGGGGTGATTCAGGATGACCATGTGCCCATTCGATGATTACTGCATACAGCGCATCCCACGTAATAAACCCCATAGGTTTTGGGGTAGAGGGCTCAACAGGCACATGGTGATAATCAGCACATTCCAGAATGGAGGCAGTCACATAGGTGAGTGACATTTTGCAGTATCCACCTGTGGATTGTGGAGGGATGGTACTATCTCTGGAGCAGTAGGCATTTCGGGTAAGATATTGAACAAGAGCATTAAGAGTTGTTAAAGCTCTAGGTAGCATTAGTGGTTGTAAGATATGGCTGCAGCTGGATTGGTGGGGTGCCCACAGCAAGTGAAGTGTCACTCTGTGGGCTTGTGGCGGGGGCTGACCATGACCCGGAGTACACAGCAAGTGCAGTTCTTGAAAGCTGGCTGGGTAGAGAATACCAAGTTGCATGGTATTCCTGCTCTTATGTTGCATCGGTGGGTGACAGCAAGATGCTTTGACTGTCAAGTCTTTGGCTTCGACGGCCAGGATTAGACAGTGCAACACCCAAAATTGAGTTGGCATGCTTAAGGAGTGACACCGCTCTTTTATGGAGCAGGACTTCAGTGTATTGCAGTGAAATTCATAGGTTATCCTGATTACCGGAGGGGCAAGGCTTCGATGGCCCTGTGTCCCCCAATGGCGCTACATTGCTGTAGCATGATACTATAGAGCCCTTGTGAAATTAGAGCTGGCTTCAATAATCCTGCGTCAACAGCAGTGCTACATTGAAGTAGTGGGATCCTATGGAGCATTTAGTGAATTGAAATTCAGCAGGTGAGGTCATGGTCAGCCCTTGGGATTGAGAATATTTTAGTAATTGATGTTTTGTAAATTGAATGAATGTTAATTGTTTTTTAATACAATAGTTGTATGCTATGACCTATGCTGCAGCCATATGCATCCAATAAAGATCTTCTTTCGAGTAATGGGCTGACACTGGTTTCTTATAAATATGACAGCATGGGACAAGGGTGGGGTTAATTATAGGTAGGCGAGCTGAGGTGGTTGCACCTGAGATGGTTGTGAGAAAAGGTATCTATAAAATGTAACATACCATCTCTGTTTATTTATTTATTTTGAATTTCTTATATACCGGCATTCGCGATGGGAGTCGCATCATGCCGGTTTACAAATAACAGGGTGTGATAAAAGGATAAATACTTAAAAAAACTTAGAACATTAACATGTGATAGAAGAATAAAGTAGCAGTTACAATAAAACAGGGATAAAATGTAAACTTGGAATGTAGAGAAGGCGAGAGAAAGATTAACAATGAGATAAAAGATAATAACCAAGGTAAATAAAAACCTGCCAATTTAAATGAGAAGAACATTACGGAGTTGTCAAAGGTTGTTGATTACCCTGACGGGAGATCTTAATTGCTTGAGTTGGGAGTAGGTTTAGTTGGTATCTGGAAAGGCTTTCATGAAAAGCCAGGTTTTAAGTCTTTTTCTGAATGTAGGGAGGCAAGGTTCCTGTCTCAGTTCTGGTGGGATGGAGTTCCACAAGGTAGGTCCTGCTGTAGAGAAAGCCCTGTCTCTGAGTGTCATATGGTGAAAGGTTTTTGCAGGAGGAACCTGTAATGAGTCTCTGTAGGACTCTCTGATAGGTCTGGCTGAGGAATGCTTTTTGAAAGGGATTTGGAGGTTAAGCGGAGAGAGTTGATGGAATGCTTTGTAGATGGTAGTAATGGACTTATATAAGATTCTGTAGTGCACTGGCAGCCAATGTAAGTCTTTGAGAATTGGAGATATGTGGTCTCTTCTTCTTGTGTTTGTCAAAATTCTGGCCGCCGTGTTCTGAACCATCTGAAGAGGTTTAGTATGAGAAGACGGGAGACCTAATAGAATAGAATTGCAATAATCTAACTTAGAGAAGATTATCGATTGCAAAACTGTTCTGTAATCGTGGAAATGGAAAAGTGGTTTGATTCTTTTTAAGACATGTAATTTATAAAAGCAGTCCTTTGTGGTTTGATTAATAAAAGATTTTAGATTTAGCCGATTGTCAATAATGGCTCCTAGGTCTCTTACATGTGAAGTTTGAAAGCCGGTTGGTGGATTTGAGGTGAGGTTGCTGTTTTCGGGGGAGATTATGAGGAGTTCGGTTTTTGCGGAATTTAAGATAAGATTTAGACTGGAGAGGAGGTTGTCAATATTTTGAAAGCAGTTTTCCCAGATTTTGATAGTTTTAGTAAGGGATTCTTTGATGGGGATGACAATCTGGACGTCATCTGCGTATAGAAAGTATTTGAGGTTCATATTGGTTAATAGTTGACATAGGGGTAGGAGGTAGATGTTAAAGAGCGTGGGGGAGAGAGAGGAGCCCTGTGGAACACCTAGCGTGGAAGGGTAAAACTGTGATTCTTTGTTATGTATTTTGACTTTATATCCTCTGTTTCCCAAGAATGATTTGAACCAGGCAAGAGCAGAGCCTGTTATTCCGATGTTCGCTAGTTGATTTAGGAGAAGGGAGTAATTCACGGTATCAAAGGCCGCCGATAGGTCGAGGAGTATCAGCAGGTAGGCGTGACCTTTATCGAGGCCCATGATGAGGTAATCTGTCAGAGATATGAGAAGTGATTCTGTACTTAAAGATTTTCGGAAGCCGTATTGAGTGGGGAATAATATGTTGTTTTCTTCGAGGTATTCTGATAATCTGGTGTTGACTAATTTTTCTGTAACCTTGGCTATGAAAGGAAGGTTGGATATTGGGCGGTAGTTGGATGGATCTTTAGGATTAAGGTTAGGTTTTTTTAATAGGGGTTTGATAGAAGCAACTTTCAGGTCGTCAGGATAAATTCCTTGGGCTAAGGAACAATTGATAATGTCAGTCAAGGTTTTGGAGATGGTATCTGGTATTAGCAGCAGTAGTTTGGAAGGGATATGGTCAAATGGGTGCGATGATGGTTTCATTCTCTTCAATACTAAATTGGTCTCTGATATAGCAATGGGTTCGAAGGCTTGTATAGCAATGTCGTTGCCGTGTTGGCGGTATGTGCTGGATGGAGCTAGGGTATTCGTTTTTAGGAAAGATTGCAGGTTGGAAATTTTGTTACTGAAGAAGATGGCCAGCTCCTCAGCTTTTTCGTGCGCTTGGTTGAGTGGAATGTCCGGAGAATTGGGTTGAGTTAAGTTCGAGACGTAATTAAAGAGGGCTTTAGAATCGAAGATAAGGTGATGTATCTTGAGAGCGTAGTAGTCCCTTTTTGTTTTTAGTGTGGAGCTCTTGTAAATATGAAGAGCGAGTTTGTAAGCTGAGAGGGAGGTCGGTGATGGTGCTTTACGCCATTTATTTTCTTTTTGTCGCAGGGAAAGTTTGAGTTTTTGTAGTTGTTCATTAAACCAGGGTTGTCTTCTGGCGTCATTATGTTTAGGTTTTTTTGTTGCCAGTGGGCAGAGTTTATTAGCTGCCGATCCTGTGATGTTGGACCATGCGTGGAGAGCAGTGTTGGGAGTGGAGATGTCTATGTGAGGCAGTTCTAGGACAAGGTGTTCGTGAAGTTCATCGGATGAACACAGGTTTCTGTAAGTAAATTGAGGTTGAGGATCGTGTTTGATGCTTGATTGTGCCAGCGATAATGTGGTGGAGATTAAAGCATGGTCTGACCAAGGGACTGATTTGCATATGGGAGGTGCTGAGTATGAGATGCCTGAGTTTACAAAGATGAGATCCAAAGTTGGACTTTGGATCTCATCTTTGTAATCTTTGTAAAGATCTTTTTTTGGATCTCATCTTTGTAATCTTTGTAAAGATGAGATCTGTTGTTGGACTTCATCAGTGTTTTAAGCTGACCTGCAGAAAGGAGTTTACCTTGTAAAGATAACACATTTATTGGTTTGGTCCAATAAAAAAAGTATCATCTGCAATTTATTTACTGACATTTATTTCTTTGCAGTTCAATAAACTAAGAGGGCAATCATGTTTCATTCAAAGTGTTTGAAGATTGTAACACACAGTGCAGGTCTGTCTTCCTCATTGGATTGTATTAAAATTTCTTTGTTTCTCAGCAGAGAGACCATGGAGGGAGTAGGTCTGGACTGTGTTAATGTTGAACGGCCATACTTCCTTGATATGTGATGCTTGACTTTTAAATTAAAGTTCTATAACAGAAGGAATGCAGTGGTTATGGCTCAGAGATTAAGAATAGTCACTAGGGTGATATGGATATATGATACTATAGGACATATGTCCTGCTGAAATGACTACGTAGAATAAATTGTATGGCCCTAGCTGTCAGGTAGTGTAACAGTGTATGCAGAGGTGGTGTCTACTCATTGGGTCACATGAAGGAAAAAGACTTTTGAGTTGGTTTCATATGTCAAGTTTTGTAATGAAGAAGTGATTTTGAGTCCCTCGTGATACATTATTTTCCTCTCTTTTTAATGATACAGAATAGTGATGACCTGCAGTTTCATTTATGCTTCAAAAAGTATAATTGCAAAAATTAACTTGTCATACACCACAGCTCAGCAAAGTAACTTTAGTACAAGTCCATGGTCACAGTATGTTTTTTTTATATTCAGCATCTGGCTCTGTGGGGTACTGATGGCTTCTGTGAAGAAAAGTACCAGGGCGAGCAATTAAGTGTAAAGTGACAGCATAAAATATGATCATTATAGCAATACAAAAGACACATTTATGAATTTTGCAGATAACTGCCATTTTTTTCTTTCTGTATTTGTTAGCTTAATACTTCTTCTACAGCTCTTTTTTTGCCTTCTATAAAGTGCCTTTTTAATTACTCTTATACTTGTTTATGGGCTGATTTTTTGGTGTCAAATTTAAAGACTAATGGTGCCGTCTTCATTTTGTCTGGAGATAATACTTTAAAAAAAAAAAAAAAAAAAAAATAAAATCTCAGAGCCTTGTTTTTTTTTCCTTCTCAACTCCACACAAAGCTTGAATGGTAAGAATGGCATTTCTTATGCAAATCCATGTATAAATGCAATATGTTGTCAGGATGGCTTGTTTCACCTTCAGAGATTGACACATAAGAAAGTAATATGTGTTCTGTTCGTCATCTGATACCAAGGAGTATTCTGAAGTTCAACTGAAAATATTTGGCAATGTGAAAGCTCAATGCTCTTACTATATGCAGAATAACAATTTGATTGAGGAATAATTTTAATTTAGTTTAAAAGTTTATGAATCGCCTTTACAGTATTATTGACCAAGGTGATGTACAAAACCCCCTGATAGCAAGGCTCTCTGAAATCAAAAACATAAAATAATAATATTCAACCAGACAACAAGACACAGTAACACACAAATTATATAACCTACCAAATCATAAAAAAAAAAAAAATCTATCTTAAAATAACAGAGCTCCAAAGAGCAAATCTGGTACACTCACACTCAGGTTGAAAAATCCAGATTAACATTCCATAACCTGGTATTTTAATCAATATCATTAATGATCCATGTCGTTATAGCTCTTGTAAAAGATATTTTTGCCTTTTTCAGTAAAGGCACATTTAAGCATGTTAAAATGATGATGTTGAGTGCCATTATTACAACTTATTACCATTGGTGTGATCTTTTTTGTGTGTGTGATATACCAACTATCAAAATTTTGTGTTTAAATATTTACTATACCACTCTATTTACAATTCTAATCAGTTTACAAATGTGCATCCATAAAAACTTTTACACATTATAAAACATTACTAAAATCTAACAACACCTGAAACAAGTAAGGAACAATAAAAACATAGTAGGATAGGACAAATTACCCAGTCACTTATTTTACCATACATTGTTTTTTCTCCAAAGATCTTTATCTACACTCTTTATAACAGATACCACATGTTTTCTTTCTCCAGCACTGCCTACTCTTACACTTTTAATACTTGTGCAAATAAGAAAGTTTTCAATTGCTTTGTAAAATTCCAGTCTCCTTTTTTTTATTTTAAACTCCTCAGGCATAGAATATATATATTTATCTTTTTATTCTAGAATCTTTTGATTTTTCTTCACGTTTATCAGTCAGCACACTCAAGGTTCATTTTTTTGAAAGTGTCAATTCTGCTTATGTACAATAGATAATGATTGAAATCTGGTTTTTTTTTTTTAATATTTTGTATTTCCTAAACGATATCATAAAGACTCAGCTTAGGGTTTTTAAAGAAATGATTTCGAGTCATATCTATGGCCTAGCTTGGAGTTATAAAATCATCATTATATCTGCCATCTAGCCAGGGCTTCAGAACAATTCTCTGTTATTGCTGTTCATCCTGCTTTTATGCATTTGTTCAGAAGTTTTATATTTGTATAGTTGTCTCTGGAATTTATCAACAGGCAAATCCTGTTACCTTCTTCAGTGGTCAAATAATTATCAGCCTGGGGGATAACAGCATAAGATCATCCCTTTAGCGGACTTTGAAAATATGATTGGTACAGTAATCATGTATTTTACACCAGATTTAGTAGTATTGAAAACACTGTGCCCTGTTTTTATTAGTTATATAGTTATAAATGTACTATTTCTATTTCATAAAACAACGTAGGCCTATATTTCTTGTGTAAACGCTGTTGATACAGTACATTCATGTCTTTCATGTCAAAGAGTGCAAAGAAGAGGGGACACACAAAATGAAGGTACTAGGTGATACATTTAAAACTAATAAAATATTTTTTTTACTCAGTGCATAATTAAGCTCCGGAATTGTTTGCCAGAGGATGTGATGAAAGCTATTGGTGTAGCTGTATTTAAAAAAGGTTTGGACAAATTTCTGGAAAAAGTCCAAAAACCATTATTAAGGTGAAGTTGCAGAAATCCATGCTTATTCCTGGAATAAGTAGCATGGAACCTATATACCCCATGAAATCCTGCCAGGTTCTTGTGACCTGGATTGGCTACTGTTGGAAACAGGATACTGGGCTTGATGGACCTTTGGTCTGACCCAATTTGGCAAATCTTATGTTCTTACTTTGAATTTGTCCTCTTGGCACAGGTGCTTCATAATGTCAGTTTACTCACACCTTTTTGATGGCAAACCCACATTTCTTTTTAAATAACTCTTTATTTATAATTTTTTTCCAAGGCACAGAACAAAGAAATAAAAAGGAAAACCCCCTTAACAGCGTCTACAGTTTGTACAATCTGCCAAAGAAAGCATGGAGAAATGGGTACATTAGGTTGTATGGTAGAAAGTCAGCATAAACATGGTGCCTGAAAATTCTGTCCAATATGCAGACACATAAGATCCCCCTAAAAATTAACAATTAAACATCTTTCAAGAATTTGAGATATGGGCCCCAAATATGAAGGTATTTAATTTAATATTAGTGATATTCCTAACCTGTGACTGCCAGTACTCAGTTGTGGGACAGGATTTCCTAAAGGTTGCAACAATAAACCTAGCCACTAGGAGCAACTGACCTGCCAGCGTTCTATATTTAACAAGTATCAAAAGTATTGTTCCAATGGCCCAGTAACCCCAAAGCTGGTGTCACTTGAACAGGTATCCCCAGGATGTCCGCTGTCTCCTAAATCACTTGCTTCCAAAATGGTCTAAGCACTGGGTACAACCCCCACATATGAATATAAGAGCCAGGCTGACCACACCCTCTCCAGCATAAATCCCCCACATTTGGAAAGTAAAAAAGGGGAGTATGGTATGTTCTGTTTAATTTAATCAGTTCATTCTTTTTGGCGCAAATAGAAATGTGATATGCTGAAGTCCATATATGCTTCCAATCTCTATGATCAAGGGTTAGATTTAAGTCTGTATTCTAGGCATCTATTAAAAATCGGGACGTTTCTGTCTCAAATTTACCAAGGAGAATACCTCTATATATAAGAGAGACACCTTTTCCATAGGCATCAGGTTCACACATAAAGGTCTCTAGTACATCCAGTTCATTCAGTGCCTTAGTAACGTCAAGTTTACGCTGTAGAGCATCCCTTAGCTGAAAAGTAATATACTCCTCATCAACCCATAATTGTGCAACATATACAAGGTGCAAACTGAAATGTGAGGAATCTCGTATATAGGAGAAAGGGGGGGGGGGGGAAATCCCTATCTGTGCGCCCTAAGAACTTGAGCACCTGGCACCAAATTGAAATGGTATGGGCTATCAGAGGGCTCTTTCTACAGAATCTCGTGGGATAAAGGGCAAAACCCCCAAGTTATCTGCTTCGGCTTGAAAAGTTTCCAAGTGCAGCCAAGACTCCTCTTGGAGACCAGACCAGGCTTTCATTAAAAAAAAAAAAAAAAAAAAAAGCCTAGCAGCCCAAAAGTAAATTTGAAGGTGGGGCAGAGCCATGCCACCCTCCAATTTAGGTAACCAGAGGCGTCTCAGCCCTATGCGAGGTTTCCTGCCTTGCCAGATAAATTTCAAAATACATTTATTCAAGTCATTGAACACACTAGCTGGCACTTGCAATGGGACATGCTGAAATAAATATAAAAACTTGGGTAACAGGGTCATTTTAAGTAAGTTAATTCTATCCATCCAGGAAATGGTTAAATGCTCCTAAGTTGGGGGATTCTGGAAGTAAGGAGAGTTGGGTCGCCCAGTCTCCCTACCATCTGTCCTACTTGGAGAACAACTTTTTGCAGGACTTGTTCAGTTGCCCTGACCCAGCTGGAGCTGGCTGGCCATCAGTGAGAGGCGTGGTGTGTGACGTCATTGGCAAGCAACTGCTGCTTTAAATCTCGCGGCAGTGCACTGCTGCCACCAGCGCATCACCTAAGCTGTGCACAATGAAGGGACACGCGGCTTTGTCCAGATGAGACCGGTAGACTGGGTTAGACTTTGTACAATTTCATTTCTTTTCTTTTTTTCCTTCTCTTGTTAAATGGGGAGAAAAAAGAAAGCAAAGTTAACATCATCCTCTTTAATTATATCTAGAGGCCCTATGGACAATCACATCTTAAAAGTGATAGATTCGCCAAGTGACGACAGTGAGAGGGCTTTATCAGCTTCCTTGAGTCCTGGTGGGGGTCCGTCTTCACCTCCTCAACCATCGACAATGCCTCTGCTTGATGTCAGTAAGGTACAGGACATAAAGCCTGGTGATGGTGTTCCGGAGAAGTTCAACAGCCACCCTCAGGCTGGTCATTTAACATCAAATCAGCTATCTGTTTCTCATAGTGATGCTGCATATGGGGAATTATACAGGCTGGATCAACAGCCTCTAAATGTCCCTAACAGTGTTACCCTTATTGATTTGTGGAGGATGATATCTAAACTGGATTCTAATATCTCTCAAGTAAACACATCTTTGACCTCCATTGTTAATTTGAATAGATTGATGACCAGGCTAAGAAAATGTCTAGCTTAGAAAATGATTTAGGGGTATTATCGTCTAAAGTTCAGTTGTTGCAGAATTCAGAATGTATGCATATCAAGGATAGCTTGGTTATACATAATGAAATTGAGAATATAGAAAACTTGATCCGTTCTAAAAATCTGTGGCTGGTTAATTTTCCCCAGACATAGCTATTATCACCATATGAAATGTTTAAAAACATTTTAAGGGAAATATTATTATATAAGGATATTGATGTACCTAATATCAAAAATGTTTTACTTTCCTAATAAGCTGGTGAGAAAGGCTAAGATTCAAGATGATGATGTGGTTGAATCCCCCAGTTTGGGGAAGTCTCCATTCCTGGAGGAATCAACTGATATCATCAGTAATAGATCTATGCTTTTTGTATCTTTTTTGCTTGAATCTGATAAAGACAATGTCTTTAAAAAATTTTTTAGGAATAAAGATGTCATTTTGTGGGCAGAAAATTCAAATTTTCCCTGACCCCTCCAGAGCCACACCAGCTCGATGGAGGCATTTCTTGTCTCTGAAGGGTAAATTGTTAGCTATAGGGGCTAATCTTTTCTTAAAATATCCTTGCTCTTGCTATATTACCTTTCAGGGAAAAAAGTTTAGTTTTTCTGACCCTCTTCACTTGGAGATATTTTTGTTAGATAAGAATTCAGAAGGGGAAAAGAATGATGACCAAATACAATTGTAAACTCATTAATTTTATTATTTGTATGTATTTACTCATAGTAGTAAACTATATGTAAAGGTGCATGTATTTTCCTACTTCCCCAGGATTATGGGTTGTGATGCAGAAAGTTGTTAATTTCTTGATGTATTTCCTAAAGTGATATGTAAATCTGCATTTCATTTATCTTTTATTCTTTGTTAAATTTAACGGAAAATTCAATAAATAAAAAATTATAAAATGCTCCCAAGTCTGCATTTTTTGTTTTAGTTGAGATAGTAGAGTATAGTTTTTAATATAGAGATCTTTAAAAACCCTAGGAGCAAAAATGCCAAGGTATTGAAACCCATGTGAAACTACCTGAAAAAATCGAAGAGGGAGTGGAACTACCATCTTGGAATCTAATAAAAACATTTCTGATTTTGCAAAACTGACTTTTTACCCTGCCAGAGAGCTGTACTGCAACAAGAGATCTAAAAGAGGGGGCCCTGATGTTTTAGGGGAAGTCATAAAAATAAACACATCTGCGTATAAAGACATTTTGTGAACCCTACACCCCCCCCCCCCCCCGTTGGAACCCAGAGATATTGGGATGGTGCCTAATAGCTGCAGCCAGAGGTTCAATAGCCAGGTCTAAAAGTAAAGGAAAAAGCAGGCAGCCCTGCCTTGTACTTCTGGCAATATCAAAAAAGGGGGAGAGGGACCCGTTATTACTCAAACGAGCTCTTGTTTTTGCGTACATGGCCCTGACCCAAACCACAAAGCATCCGGGTATGCCAGGTTTGTCCATAACTGCAAACAAAAATGGCCAAGTAAGGCGGTAAAATGACTTTTCAGCATCTAGCGAAATTATGATCCCCGGTATGTCCTTCTCCTTGGCTAAAGGCATGAGATTAAACACCTTTCTAGTGCTAGATGTGGAGTTTCACCCCTTCACGAATCCAACCTCATCTGGGTGTATAAGATGCGGAAGTAAAGTCTCAAGACGAAGTTGCAGCACCTTAGCTAATATTTTAATATCTGAATTAAATAGCGAGATCAATCAATAAGTCTCACAGTCCAGGGCATCTTTCCCCTTTTTATAGATCAGCGATATATTAGCATCGACCATAGTGTCCAATGACTGATCCGCTTCACCTGCAGCATTAAGAACATAAGAAATTGCCGTGCTGGGTCAGACCAAGGGTCCATCAAGCCAGGCATCCTGTTTCCAACAGAGACCAAACCAGGCCAAAAGAACCTGGCAATTACCCGAACCCATCAAGAGCCACATCTGGCTCGCGAGCCATAGGTTCCCGACCCCTGTTATAGCTGAACCAAGGCACTTGCGGGGAGAGATACGGCTACTCAGAAGGTCTGTGAACTGGCAGACCAGAATCCTCCATCAGAATACAGCTGCCGACAGTCAAAATGTTAACACCCTTGTTGCTGAAATCAGCAATATGAATAATATACTGACACAAAAACTGCATCGCATACCAGAGCAGCCTTCTGAGTCCTGAGGTCCATCCCTCGAATCAACACCATGAAGCAGGCCTGGAGAGTCAAGATGCTGGAGGGGTAGGCCCCCAAAAGGTATGCGCCCCCTCCCCCCACCAAGTGGGAAGGCACCATGTGGCAAGGGGCCTTGAATATATACAGAAAATGGCCAGTAATGGCCAAGAAGACAAATTTTGCGAGAAGACTAAGCCAGCCTCTTCACAAAGTTGCTGTGCTGTCTAGATGTAAGAAACCTGCTCTGCATGTCCTCACTACAGAGTTGCTGTGCCAGCACACAGAATGCATGGAGTTCTGTGAAACATTTTCATGCAGCATATTAACTAATATTCAACTTTTCTTAAGAAAACCCAATTATATGATACTTACTATAGTTATGATATCTAATGATGTTCCTTATCACTCTGCTTTTGCTGAGATGTTAATTATAACACCAATGTTTTTACGTTTATATTCTGTTATTAAATGTTTTCATGTATGAAGTTGTTCAATGTACACCGGAGTGAAGGCTTCTCGCTATACTTCGGTATAAAAAAGAATCTAAATAAATAAATAAATAAACTAAGAAGTCCTCCTTGAAGCTCTGCCCGTATTACAGGGTCTTTTAAGTAGCATACAATAACTTTAATGCTGCTGGCTCTTGGCATGCTGTTTCATTTCCGCCCTGCTGCTGGGTGCCATCGGAGCTCATCTCCTGCAAGTGGTGCCTCCATGCTGTTGGGGGTCATCTCAGCTCATCTCCTGCAAGTGGTGCCTCCATGCTGTTGCGGGTCATCTCAGCTCATCTCCTGCAAGTGGTGCCTTCATGCTGTTGGGGGTCATCTCAGCTTATCTCCTGCAAGTGGTGCCTCCATGCTGTTGGGGGTCATCTCAGCTCATCTCCTGCAAGTGGTGCCTCTATGCTGCTGGGTTTTCTCCTGAGCCTCCTGCCTCCATGTTGCTGGTTGTGTGCTGCTCCTGCTGCGTCAATGCGGCATTCTATGGTTCTGCTCCTGCTGCCTTCATGCTGCTGGGTCTTGTGCTGTTCCTGCTGCCTTCATGCTGAACTGTTTGGTCCTGTTGCTCCTGCCTTCAAGCTGCTAGGTCTTGTGCTGCTCCTGCTGCCTTTATGCTGAACTTTGCTGCTTTGGCCCTTAGGCTGTCCCCTTTGAGTGCACTCTTTCAACATGGACTGTCTGGGGACTTTGGCTTGATAGCACATAGTAGTGCTGCATGTACTGTTACTTAAAAGTGCTACTATAGCTTTTGGGGTGCCACCTTCCTCTTTCTATGATCTTGGTTGTAATCACGATTGTGCCTAAAAGATAAGATGCAATGCCTGTATATGTAATGATGCCATTTCAGTCTATGAATGTACAGGTGTACACAATGTGCTGTTCATGAAATGTACAATATATTTTGCTATTAGCTATCTTGGCCTTGCAGAATGTGATTAACTAAGACATTGCGTTACTTTCAAACAGTGCACTACATGTGTTTGCTAATAAACAGGCCGATACAGTACCGATGCATAAAAAATAGTGCGGCACATTTTGGTTCACAATCCGCTCGATTTAGTATTCAAATTAGACGCAAATCCAAGGGGCACCAAAGGAGCGCCAAAAGCGCGCCTATCAAGCGGTAGGCGTTCGCAATCGATTTTACTGTAAATACCATGTGAAGATAATGTGAGACATGTAGCAGGGATTTCTTTAAAAAGTCAGTGGGGTACCCATCTGGGCCTGGGCATTTACCACTTGGTAGAGCTGTAACAGCAGCTTGTATTTACATTTCCCACTGGGCCTCTGGCAGGGAGGGTAAATCCAAACTTTCCAAGAACCTATTGGTCTCGGGCACAGGGCAATCCTGTGGCGCTTTGTGCAATATTTTTCTGAATTGTATAAACACCTTCTCTATCTCACCTGGCTTAACAGTAAGTTCACCCGTTGATTGCCTTATTTGAGCTATGTGGGATCTGCAGATTCTATGTTTGGCCAGCCTGGCCAAAAAGGACCTGGATTTATCCCTGTGTTCATAATACTTAAGTTTAGTAAACTTCATAGCCTTTCCAATCTTATTTATTTCCAGTGTTTGTAGCTCACCCCTACATTTATCCAAGGCTGGCAAACCCACATTTGACATGTTGCAATGGGCCTAATTACACAAACAGCATGACAACATAAATCAGTAAATACAACAGCATACAACAAAAATCACCACCACATTAGATCTTGTTAATACTCTCATACACATTGGTATTAGGGCAAAGAGTATTGCAGTCAGCCTTGAACTGGTTCTGCTTGGTTTGATCTGATTTATTTTTTATCTGGAGCTACAAAGTGGCTCTGACAAAAACAGATTCAGAATATTTATAGCCTGGTACATGATCCCACTCCTGAGGATCTGGATTTGTCCTTGGGATTCAAAAGGAATGCTGGGATGCCAGTGTGACCCCACAGGGATACATAAAATGATGGGAGGTTTTTCCCTTTTGAGAGATGGGTCTGTGTCTCAAATGTATTTAATGGATTTATGGATCATGCAGATGATGAAGTGAACCTTAATGGAGACAATAGGGATAGCTCTCATTTCTCTGGACTGGTTGGGAGAAACAACATCCTCCTCCCCTCCATGAACTTTGCCCCTAAATCTATTCTATAGGGCTGGCACCAACAAGACATTAAAATGAAATCATACCACTTTTAGATAATGACAACTCATATGAACATAAGAAATTTCCATACTGGGTCACAATAAGGGTCCATTAAGCCCAGCAACCTGTTTCCAATAGTGGCCAATCCAGGCTACAAGTATCTGGCAAATACCCAAACACTAAATAGATCCCATGCTATTTATGCCAGAAATAGCAGTGGCTATTCCTTAAGTCAGCTTGATTAATAGCATTTAATGGACTTCTCCTCCAAGAACTTATCCAAACCTTTTTGAAACCCAGCTAACTGCATTAACCACATCCTCTGGCAACAAATTCCAGAGCTTAATTGTACATTGAGTGAAAGAATTTTCTCAGATTAGTTTTAAATGAACTATTTGCTAACTTCATGGAGTGTGCCCCCTAGTCCTTCTATTATTCGAAAGAATAAATAACTCACATTTACCCATTCTAGACCTCTCATGATTTTAAATATCATATCCCACCTTAGCCGTCTCTTCTCCAAGCTGAACAGCCCTAACCTCTTTAACCTTACCTGTTAGGGGAGCTGTTCCATCCCCTTTATCATTTTTAACTCTTTTTATTTCTGGTTTTAATCCAGTTACTGTATTTAGGGATAGATTTGGGTAGGTATATAAGTACTGAATATTCAAAGTACATGGTATTCAAAGTCACAGTAATTGTTTACAAAGTATACCATAGGTTATTCCAAATGAATGACTATACCAGCTAGTCTGCACTTGAACATCAGTTAAATCTCTCAACTCCTCTTTAAAAACATTTTACAGGAAAATAAAGCTTACATTCACACAATACATTTCTCCTATTTTCATAGTAATAGGTACTCTTACTTGTCCATGTCTCAGACCCACTGAGAACTACAAGGGACAGCTACCATACTCTGAGAACTCTCTTGATTTTAATCACCAGTCTCAAACCCTTTCTGGGAAATGAGATTTACTCAAACTCCCTCTTTACTGAACCTTTCAATACAATATCTCCACCTCTTTCCAAGGTCTCCTTGGTATCCTACATACCACTGGGCTCTTCATGGGGCACTTCTCTTCTCGGAGCAATCTCTTACTCCTTTTTATGTGCTGATTTCCTCAAGGGATGGAATCACCTCTTCTCTACCTTTAATTTCTAGTTTTATCTCCATTCCACAGTCTCTGGCCTCTTCCTTTGAGAGAAAGAGCCCCTGCAGTGGCCCACTCCATACTTGGGTGGTCCATGGGTCCACCAGCCCACAGGCTGGCTGCTTCACTACATCCTAAAGATCCCTCTTGCATTAACTCCAAACTGGGAAAGGGCAACTGCCCACGCCACAAACCCCCCCCCCCCCCACTAGATCCTACTAAATCCTCCTAAATTTATACCTCCCAATAAACCTTCTTCCACCAATCGTGTAAACTCAAGTTCTTAAAGGGACCATCATAACACCTCTTATTCACAACATAAAGAACATCACATAGCCCTTCCCACAATCATTCAGTGGTACTACATCTTCAACAAGTAAAACATTTAGAGTAACTGCAGCTAATGAAAATTCCGGAGTCTTCCCTACCTCAAAATATCTTTGTGTGACTAGAATGGAAAAGTGAGCTCAAATTTGGGGTCTTCCCACACCTGGAAGGTAGCTTGGCATTTAGAAGGCTCAGAGGCCAAGTGATGGTATGGAATCTTAGTGGAAAACCTGTGAGCTCTTAATCTTGATGTTATGTTATCTGAAAGTAGTGAAAGTCTGTGTTAATCTTGGAAGTAGAAGTTGCGTTCCAAATATTTACTCTGTCTCTCCATGGAAAGGAATTTCTGTGGAAACTGAGCTGGACTGGATAAGTGGATTGGATTTAAGCCTTGTCCTAACCATGTATTTACAAACTTGATTTAAATTACTTGTTTGTTTATGCCTACAGCATTTATTTTCCTCAGTCAATGTTTATGCTCTCATCTTATCTATTAATAAAATAGCATTGAGATACCATCCTTTGTGTGGTTGTACTGCAAGGGCTTCTAACCTGACAATTGGCTAGGGCAACATGAAAGTGCAAGCTGCCTAGTATACTATAGTTGGGTTTTCTTGACCAATTGGAGCATATAATTTTCTAAATCTATAATTTATTTCTTAATGTCAAAGGGCACAATAATGAGGTCATTGATAAGAATCACCACTATTGTAATGGTTTATTCTGATGTCTTTTTGAAACCCATTGGATTAGTTTGCAATTGTGTTTCTTTAGCAGTCTTAACAGGCAAGGGTTTTTCAACATGGAGAAGAGATGATTGAGAGGGGTCATAATAGAGGTTTATAGAATCATATGTGGTTATTTATTTGATGAAAATTTATAATCTGGCAATTTATTTATTTGATTTATATTTCTCCTTTCAGACATTTCAAAGTGGGTTACATTCAGGTATTGTAAGTATTTCCCTGTCCCCAGAGGGCTCACAATTCAAAGGACAGAGCTCTTACTGGATCACAATTCATAAAACACAATTATAACTGTTAACTAATAAACTAGACCTTGCATCAAACAAATGTAAAAACCTAATGAGGGATGTTTAATAGGGAATGATTATTTATGATTTCAAATAATACTAGGACTAGGGGACACTACATGAAACTAAATATTAGCAATTTTAGGCAAATTTGAGAAAATATTTTTTTCATGCAGTAGACAAACTGTAGAATTTGTTGCTGGAGAATGAAGTCAAGGCATCTAGCATAAATTGTTTTAAAAAATATTTGGGCAAATTCCTAATCTAATCTGCCTTTTTCTTTTTAAACATACTGCCTTCCTGGTCCATATAAGGACCTCCCAGTGTGGTTTACAGCAGCTTAATATACATTGTCAAATACAAATATCTTATCAATATACATAATGCATTATACATAATAAAAAAAAATGTAAAAACAATATAAGTACAGTCCCTGACTCAGTGGCAGAGACTGTAATTATATTGTTTTTATATCCAATTCTGTCCTTGTAATCGGCAAACTTCATTTGCATAAATATATAAAAATGCCTATTACAGGTTGACACCTTACCCACTTTGACTCCTACTTCTATTGTTTATCATTTGTTAGGTGCTACTAGACATGTGCAGTGCTGTTTAGATCTATATAAGAGACGGTCTCTGCTCCATTCAGATTACAATCTAGTCAAGACAAACATACATTACAAACAAGTCTATGTGAAGTGTATTTATTGTAGAGAAGTGTTTAGGATTTACAAGCAACTTCATAAAGTTGAGTTTTTATTCTGGATTTGAATACAGCCAGATAGGAGCATGACACATTAACACAGGAAGTCTATTCATGGCATACGGTGCAGCTTAGGTGGAAAGTGTGGAGTCAGGAGTTTCTGGTTGAGGAGAAGGAAACAGATAAAAGTGACTTGCTTGATGAACAAAGTTCTTGAGGAAGGGTGTCGGAAAAGAGAAGATAATTAGGAAATGCAGAATGAATGAATGAATGCATTCTTAAGCAATTAAGAGAAGCTTGGACTGTCTACAGAAGTGGGCAAACAGCCAGTGTAATCCTTGAGAAGAGGGGTTACACGATCATAGAGACACTGAAGGAAGATAAGTCATGTAGCCAAATTTTGAATAGATTTCAATGGAGAAAGAATGTTGAATGGGAGACTCATCAAGAACAAATTGCAGTAGTCTAAGGGAGGTGTTAAGAGAGTAAATGAGCATTTTGGAAACATGCTGAAAAAGAAAGGGACAGAGTTTAGTGATGATATAGAGGAAGAAACAGCACATTTTAGCAGCGTTTTGGATGCTAATATAGAAGGAGAGAGAGGCATTAAAGATAACCCCAGGAAAACCAGAAGAATGAGAATATCATCCTCAAGAGAAAAAGAGGGGAAGAGGGTTTTGAGGAGAGGAACAGAGAGAGACTGCATTAACAAACTACAACAAAACATCAAAATAGATCACAAAACGCACCCAAAAAATATGGAAACATAAAGGGTGGGGAGGATTCCCAACGGAGACCGATGTGGGCCAAAGAGACAGGGATAGTGGTAATGCAGCTGTGTGTGTGTGTGTGTGTGTGTTGGGGGGGGGGGGGGGGGTGGGAATGATAAACTGTCTCAACCCTTCCATGGCTCCCACAGAAGGACAGATGAACTTTCTCATGCCTGGCATGAGCTTACAATTTTAGATCCCACCGAATGACATCATGGGAGAAGAGGCTGAAGCTCCCAACAGGGATTAGATCCAAGACGACAGGAACCATAACATGCAAGCCATATTATGACTACCTTTTCTCACATTTTTGTCACGCTGAGTGATTAGTGAGCCCTTGGACTGTTGTTAAGTTGATGCAGCACAAGATAGGCCTTAACAGGCAGTAGCTGACTCGCCATGAGACTTGGTCTTCCACCTGACCCACCAACTCCCCCTTGGGTTAGCCCACAGGTTCTGGCGGCCAGCAGGACTCAGGCCGAGTTTCACAGCTCAACAGCTGCTGCCTCAGGGGCTTAAACAGTCCAAGGTCTTGAATGAAATACAGTAGTGTAGTATCATCAAGCAACAAGCAACTGTATGTTAGCAATGCAAAAACAACTTGCGATTCACCGTTCAGAGTACAGTCTCTACTGGTATCTTTCTGAATGCCTTCAGTCCACCATATTTAAATGGCCAGCAGCCCCCAGTGGAGGGGCCTCCACAATAAACAGCCTTTTTGTGCATAGCACAGTTTCTATTCGCCGTGCTATGCAGAAAAAGGCTGTTTACTGTGGAGGCCCCTCCACTGGGGGCTGCTGGCCATTTAAATATGGTGGACTGAAGGCATTCAGAAAGATACCAGTAGAGACTGTACTCTGAACGGTGAATCGCAAGTTGTTTTTGCATTGCTAACATACAGTAGTGTAGTATCATCAAGCAACAAGCAACTATATTTCATTCAAGACCTTGGACTGTTTAAGCCCCTGAGGCAGCAGCTGTTGAGCTGTGAAACTCTGCCTGAGTCGGGCGGTTTTATGAATAAGTCTCTACTTTAATAAAATATTTGAAAAAGATAAAGGCATCTATCCTTTTGTATCTACCTGATGGCCATTATAGATCGCCTACCTCTTCGCTTTCTGGGGCCAGCAGGACTTACAGACTGAACTGAGATTGAGGTTTGCTGAAGATGAAACAGAGTTGAGGTCCAGTCCGAAGTTATGGCCTGCTGAGAGTCGAGCAGTGTCAAGGTCCAGTCTGAGGGCAGGCTGAGAGCGAAGCAGAGTCAAGGACCAATCCAAGGTCCGAGCAGCAAGGAGTCAAAACTTAGGATCAAGGCAGGACAGACTATGGAGCAGATACCAGACAAGACCAGGACTCACAGAAGGAAATCAGGAATGGAGCAGAAACAAGTTGAGACAAAAGGGAAGCAGCAGAAAAGCAGGAACGCTGAGCAGCTAGCATTGCAGAAATGCACAAGATCTTTTAAAAGGCGAAGAGGGCAGTGCGGTGGGGGTTTAAATCCTCCAGTTGGCTGACGACATCACTTAGTGCCCCAGGTGAGATTCCTTCTGTGGGGCCTAGAAATGAGAGCAGTAAGTGCACGTGCCTATAGAGGCTGTAGCTGAGGTGAAGAGATGGCGTTCCTGGCAGTGTCTCTAGGTGTGAGCTCACTGAATAGTGTCTATTGGGGGCTGGTGTGTGCTGGCATGTGTATATGAAACCCCCCACTAGCCACTGACTAGAATATGTGCATTCCTTGGAACATATATGTGTATGTATACTCAGTGGCAGTGGGGTGTGCAAGTGTGCATGCGCATCCCACCATTACTGCTTCTGTTTCATACTCAATGCTGCTGGATTGAAAGGAAGTCAGCAGGTGGGTAAGCTGCAGTAGTGAGCAGTGGGAAGCTTAGATGGGTAGGAGGGCGAAGAAGGGTAGCAATTCTTGAGTCTGGTAAGGAAGTTAGAGGGCTGAGAGTGCTGGAATCAAGACGGGGGTGAGGTGGGTGGCAAGTATCTTTGGTAGATTGGAGGGGTTCAGAGCATGCTGGGATTGGACTAGGGAAAGGGAGTTGTGCTAGGGTCTGGCTGGGGAGGGTATCAGAATGTGCTAGGGTCAGGTTGGAGAGGAAAGGGAGTGCTGGGGTCAGATGGGAAATTAGTGCTGGGGTTTGAATATTTTTGGGTTGGGTTGGGGGTCAGAGTGTGCTGGAGTCAGGCTAGGGAGGGGAATGGTAGTGCCGTGGTCGGATTTGTAAAGGAGGACAGAGTGTGCTGGGGTTGAAGTGGAGATGATAGAAGGGAGTGCTGGGATTGGCCTGAGAAAGAGGGTAGTGAATCGGGGCCTACGGGGAATTTCGCCAGATATCAGCTATTATACAAAAGTATACACTGAATTTTTTTTTGTGTACCAGGAGTTCAGCTAAATTCTTCACACGTTCTTAGATGTAGCTCACATACCTTGCTGTGAAACAAATATTTCATAACTTAGCCATTTTTGATGTAAATAAAACAGTGTTGTGAACATTATAAAATCTGCTACTTTTTAGTCTCAGTTGGGAAGACTTTTCCTCTTTGTATGCTATTGATATTTGTGGGAATAACCGTTCCTTTGAAAGATCCTTTTGTCTTTTTTTAATTTCTACAGTGTAATCCATGCTCCCTTTTGAATGTCTTGTTTTCACAAGGAAAAGAAGTGCCTTTGAAAATCTTGTCTTCAAAAACTAATCCTTCCTCTCTTTTCATTTGGTTAATTGTCTTTCTCTACACTTTTTCTAGTTCTTTTATTTCTTGGAATGAATGGACCAAAACTTTAATTTGCATGTCTGATGTGTCTTAACAGGGTCCCTATTTATTGGGAAGATAACTTTTTTTTATCCTCCTGGATTCCACGCAGTACTTTCTCAGCCTCAGTATAGCTAGTATATGTGTGCTGATTTTGACAGCACAATATCTAGCTTGATTTTTCTGGGTGGTAAGAAAGTGCTAACCCATTCATTTTGAGGTCTGTTTTTAAAGCTATCTAGCCAGCTAAGTAATGGCTTAGCTGGCTTGATCAAAAGATTTGAAAATTTATCCCTATTGAGCTGCTAAATGTAGCCCCCAAATTTCACAAAGCAGTTAGATGTGGGCAGTCTGGAGGTGGGGGTTAGATTGGATGAATAAAGTTAGATGGCCAGAGTTAATTTTCAGTGCTGGCTTCCTAACCTGGCTGGTTAAATCTAGGTGCTGTAAAAGTAGGCCTAAATATGGCTTGCTTGGACGACTCCACCCTCCCTAGCCTCCATGTTTTCCTCTCCCCTTCAAAAGGTCTCAGTATTAAAACAAAATGATCCACTACCCAATCTCCCTCCCACAACCCCTCTACATGGTCTTGATATTTTTTTAAAAAATGATGCTTGCAGGTTGAAGTTCTGGGTGGTAAATATGTACTTCACAGCCTGATCTTCCTCCAACCTCCTTCCAGAAGTCAATATAAAAAATAAATGAGACCTGCTGCTCAATCTCTGTCTCGCCTCCAGCTGAAGTCCCAATGCAATACAAATAAGGAAAGCATGCAGCGACATGGCTTTGGGAATGCCTTCCAAGGTAGATTTATAGAAGTGTGTGCTGTGGAGAATTGGTGTTGGATATGTGTGTGTGTGTGTGTGCATTTGGGGGCATATTTCTGTGTTTGTGTTTATGTGGATGTTCTTTAAACATACCCCTGTCTGCTGACAGGATGAGGTATGCCTACCTTTTCTCTTCTCCAGCTAGAGAGGGATAGGCGTCCATGGGCATTTTAAAGAATCTGTGCATTTTGGAGGTGATGGTGGTGGAGATATCAGATAGTGGGTTGCATTTTTAAAATATCAAGACTTAAGGGGTGGGAGGGAGTTTGGACAGCAAGTCATTTTTTTTAGTATTGGGACTTTGGGTTAAGGTAGTGGGAGGGAGATTAGCATGGCAAGTGTTTGCTGAAAAGGGATTAGCTGGCCAGTGCAGATTTTCAGTGCTAGCCAGCTAAGTTCAGGCTTAAGGCCCTATGTCTAGTCAGCCAAGATTTAGCTGGCTGTTGGGCTGGCCTGGTGGCTCGGTTGCAGTGCTATTGACTGCCCTGCAGAAAGTCCCTGGTTTGATCCTAGAGTCAGGTATTCCACTTCCTGGATTGGCTGGGATGCTGCAGAGACATCTTTCACAATCCCCTGGGGGGCGGGGTGGGATTTAGGGCCCATGATTGCAGAAAACTGAAAGGCGGCCTGGTGCATGGCCCCTGGCCCAGGACCAACACTGCAATAATCAGAATAGCAATGTTCAGGGGAGGGGAGAGGAATATAAAATTAAAAAACATCCCTGGGTAGTTGTGAATAAACGCTCCTGGTACAGGATCACATCCCTGGTTTGGATTGAGCTGGAAGTGCAAAGGAGCAGAAGGAAATTGTTGGGTGAGAAAATAGTTTAGCCAGCTATTTATCTGCTGATTTCCAGACTAAAATCTAGCCAGGTAAATTCAGGTAAAAACCAGCTTAGACTTAGTCATCCGCAATTTGCCTGGCTAAGAGTAATGTTCAGTGCTTTTCGAAAATGCATTTGTTTGTGTTCCCCATACCTCTTCTTTTGACTTAAGTGATAGCATTATTTACTTCCTTATGTTGAAAGCCACCTTCCAGGATCTTTTTGCTATTTTAAGTTAATCATATCCTAAAGTAGGACAATTTTATTCTGAACTGTATCTAAGCAGCTTGAAGCTGTCTCTGAAAATGACTGTGTTTTTATTGGTCCTTACTGTGATCATATAGCTCCATTTCAAAAGGAACAGGCTAAGTCAGTCCTGGTTTTATTCCCATTGCATCTACAGGCTTGATTTCTAATTTTTTTTTTGTTTAAATTATTTATTTATAGATTTATAGAATTACATCAAACCAAAAAACTTTGTACAGATACCCACATTACTAAGGTTCAGTTATACAATAGAACATCCAGTTATGCATTGTAAACCGCATCAAGGAGAGATTAGAATAACAACGTATACAGGAAAATAGTGGCATTTAAATATTAGGCCCAAAGCTCAACAATGGATACAAGTCAGATTAATGACTAATTACATTTTGTTGATTTTCACTATTCTGTAAAAAGCATTTCTAATTCAACTCTTTCAATGATCTCCAGAGCTGCCAAGCTACCCACTTTCAGGAGGGAGACTTTTTTGCCAGTCCTGGTTTTGAATTTATGTTCCAAAGCATGGTGGTATTTGTAGTCCCTGATTCTACTCATTGAAATCAGTGCTGCAGGTTCCATAATGCATCAGAATGGAGTTGTTGGACATCTAAGATTAGCTTCAAATCTCCCTCCTGGAGCTGGGTAACTAGGCATCGCTGGATCTCTTCTCTTTTTTGGCCCTCTGGGTATTTTGCTGTGTGTTGTGGTTATACCTCCTGTTTATAAATACCATATCTCCTACCTGAAATCACACTTTAGACGTTCATGTTGTATTTGTACATTCAATATAACATTGTGATGCAAGCAGACTGATTAGTTTTATCTCTGTGGTGGGAAAGTTAATGGAGACTGTATTGAAGGCAAGGGTATTGAACTATATTATAATCCATTGCATTGCTGGATTCAAGATAGCATCGTATTACCAGAGGCAGATCATGCCACACAAATCTAATTGATTTCTTTGTTTGGGTGACTAGAGAATTAGCTCAGAAGCATGCGCTGAATGTGGTTTATGTGATTTTGACATATCTTTTGATACTGTCCTTCATAGGAGCTTGTTAGTAAATGGGTACATTTTAAAATGCCGGCATATGCCAATACCGGGAGATATGTGCGTGGCCAGGCAACACACATATCTTCCAGTCGCATGGAAGAGTCAGCAAAGTAAAAAGGGGAGGGGCCGGGACAGTGCCGGGACAGTGCCATTAAGCGCTATTCCGCGCGTCAGCAGCTGGCCGGCCAGCATAACTTAAAAAAAATAGCTAGAGGGGTTTAGGGTCAGGGAGGATAGGGGAAAAGGCAGGCAGGGTAGGTAGGTAGGGGTTTTAGGAAGTTCCCTCCCAGTCCGCTCCTTTATTGGAGGGAACCGGGCAAAGGCCCTATCGCGTCTCTGCGCGATTTTTACAAAATTTCCCCCCTTGCGCGTACGAGTTGGCACCCGCACGCACATGCATGCACCGATATAAAATCGGATGCGCGGGTAGCGAATTTTATAATGTGTGCGCATCCATGTGCATACGCCGGGAACCGCGCACACATGGATGCCTGCTCAATAGTTTTTAAAATTTACCTTAAACTGAGCAACCATGGAGAGGGTCCCGAGATGGTGAACTGGATTGGAAATTGGTTGAGTGATAGACAGTTGAGTAAAAAGAATTCACGCTGAAAAAAGAAAAGTAATTTATTGGAGTGCCTCTAGGATCAGTCCTGTGACTAGTTCTGTTCAATATTTTAGAGTGATATAGCAGAGGTTAGAATAGATTTCCCATACTTTTAGTTAATGTAAACCCATTTTAGCTCTTGAAAATTCATATAACTCCAGAGGACGGCCAAAACAAATTAGTAAGGCGCGGTCCCTCTCCAGCAATCGTGCTACTCTCATCCTCACTGCACTCCAGCTGACCACCTCTCTCAATCTCCACACTCTCCCTCATCTTCCACCCCCTCCAGAGGGCCTCTCCTCCAACATACCTCCTCTCTCAAGTTTTCCCTCTCCAGCAGATACCCCTTACATCCCCCAGCTCCTCAGACTTCCCCCTACCCACTACCTCTCACACCCTTCAGAATTTTTCACCTTACCCAGCTGATCCTCTCATCTCCAAGCTCCTTTTATAATTCCCAACTCATCCTCAATCATTTCCTCCTCACTTATCTCCCCTCTCATCTCATCTCACAGCCTTACCTCTTCACTTCCAACCCTTTTCTCACATCTTCCATGTTTCCTCTTATATCCCACAGTGGATCTTCTTTCAGTTTTCTTCTCCCACCCTCCACAAGCAATCCCTTTCTAGCTGATTGAACCCTTAAATAGCCCCATCTCTAAACATCTCCCCTGGCCAGAGTCATCAGCAACATTTTCCTTTGAACTTGGGGCCAAAGATAGATGACACATGGTGAGAAGAGAGGGCTGATGGGGGTGACAGGTTCAGTAGTGAGTGAGGGCAGGGAAGCCACTGAGATCTATGCATACTTGGTCCTCCCCTCATGGCAGGTCTGAAGCCCGATGATGATCTGCAAGTGGCAATGGCATCAGTAGTGAAAGTCAGCAGAGAGCCCATGAGCCCTACAGTGACCCTACTTACTCCTTATGCAGGCTTTCCTGTTACCACAGAAATTCATTTGAGGATAGGAGCACTGCAGGGCATGTGAGTTCATGCTGGCTCACAGAACCCATGCTGCTGGTGCCTAAAGAGTGATGCCAATTGAGGCACTTGTGACCCACTTAAGGTTTTGTGTCCCCATTTGTGCTTTCAACCCACAGTTGGGGAAACTCTGGGTTAGAAAGCAAAGTTTGCCTTTAATGTAGAGGAAATTAAATTTCTTCAACAGAGTGAAAATTCTTGAAGGAGTAGACTAAATGAGAAATGATCTAAGAAAGTTTCATGGTCAGTAGAATGCTTGATAGTTAGGATTCACTACAAAACGGTGCAGAGTCATGCATTTGCAGGACAATAACTAAAAGGAGAAGAGCATGTTGGTAGTTGGGAGGAGAGGCAGAATCTGATGTTCATGGACCAGGAGAAAGATCTCAGGATGATAGTATCTGATGAACTCATTGTAGCACAACACTGTTCTAAAGTGCTGGCCAAAGCCAGAGGGATGCTGAGGTGCATAGGGAGAGGCATAACTAGTTGAGATAATTCCTCTAAACAGGTCATCAGTGAGACCTTACTGGGACTATTGTTTTGCGTTGTAGAAGTCATATCTTTGAAAGATAGACACTTTAGAGGAGAGCAAAATCAGGGGAGATATTATAGAGAGATTTAAATACCTAAAGGGTATTAATAATGCACAAGAAGAAAACCTTTTTAAATGGAAAATAATTTGTAGGGGGGTCACGATATGAAGATTCAAGGAGGTAGAATCTGGAACAATGGCAGGAAATGTTTTTTTTTTTTTCTCAGAAAGGGTGTTAGATGGCTGGAATGCTCTTCCTGAATAAATCGTGGAAGGTAAAATCATAACAGACTTCAAATAATTGTGAGATAAACACAGAGGATAGCAGAAGCATGTCTTAGTAGTGGCACAACAGGCTCTGAGGGTAGCCTAGGGGTAACATGCATGCAGTGTGGATTTGAGCCCAACAGCGGTGGTATGACTGCATCGGACTTCCAAAAGTCATAAGGGTAATCTGCACAGAATGGCGGTTATGACCCTTACAGTAGTGATAGGGCTACTTCAGGCTTCAAGAAGATATTGGGATAACTTGCATGGAGTGACCATTTTTAAAAGCTAAACTTAAACACGAGGAGGCCAAATTTCTAGATAATGGCTTTGTTAGTTTTGGAAGCTGTGTAGATTATTATAAAGCTTGTCAAAAAGACTTAGTAGGATATCTGGGTATTGGATTTATTATTGATCTTGTAAGAATCCTAGAAGTTGATTATGCCTAAAATGGTCTACTAGTGGACATATTGATATCTAGTATGTTGGCAGATTCTGGGCTTGCTTGGGACTGATAATAGAGGGCAGTGGTAGGAAGAGAGTTGAAAATTCAGGTAAGCATCATGGAGCTGGAGTTGGGTTGAGTATGAGAAATTGTGAGCTTATCTTCCAGAATGAAATCATTGCAACTGGTCAGACTAGACTGGCCAGTTTGGTCTTTTTCTGCCATCCTTTCCTATGTTGCTATGTTATGATTTCCAGCACAGTAGCCCAATTTATTTCCATTCAAAATGATGCAAGCAGGAATTTTGAAAAACCAAAAAGTAACTTTTTTTTATAAATGAATTAAACAAATAGCACTAAGGAAAAGGAGTACATTCAAATGATTTTGCTTGTTCTAATCCTTTACTTAATTATTTAACTACTTTTTTTTTTTTTTTATAGTACTGCTACTTGTCATGCTTAACATCTCTCATGAGTTGATTTATGCTATTAATAACTTTATATTATTAATCTGGCATGAACAATTTCTCTTGCTAACTTAAAAGGTTTTATTAAAATAATACAGCATATATCATGTTAGACTAGTTCAGTTTATTTTTAGCGTAAATAATTTTTGCATTTCAAAACAAAACAGGGTCTGTTTACTGAAGGGTGAAAAGTTTGGTCAAATATGACATCTCTTCAGCCAAATTCATTGCACCTTAAATCTGACAAGTTTTTACATTATTTACTAAAATTTAAATATGCAAAAACGAGGTGTTAAAGTCATGGCATTTATTGCAACTAAAGAGACTTATTGTCCTTTAAGTCATTTTTTTTGCATCTTATTTAAGGTTATATAAAAATTTAACATTTAAGTGCTCTAAATAACCAGAAACTGGTGTGTGTGTATGTGTGTGCGCATATATATATATATATATATATATATATATATATATGAGATACATATTCAGAGGTATTTAGCCAGATAACTCGATAATTATCTGGCTAAATTTAGATTTGGGCTCTTATCTGGCTAAATTTTAGTCTGATATTTTATCTGGCTGAAATGTAACCGGATGGCTTAAGGGTGTTCCAGTGATGTTTCAGGGAGGAGTTATATTAGCTGGGAAAGTTATTCTGCTATCTCCAGTATTATCTGGCTATTTCGGGTCACACGAAAGAGCTGTCCTAAACTTAGGCAGATAAAGTAATCTGGCTAACTTTAAGGTTGCTGACTATATTTAGTAGTGTAGCTGTACTATTGAGTATACCTCCTAAGTTAGCTGGATAAGCTTATTTAGCTTACGGAGAGATTCATTAAGCTGCGATAGTTTATCACAGGGGGAAGAGTGTGTATCTGTGATGTTTGTCCTCTCCCCGAAAAAACTATTATGGCTGTACCATAGCGTGATTTTTTTATTGGAGTAAAAATGCACAACAAAAAATCGTGCCGCAGTACTCCTCTTTCCCACATGATGGTTTCCCATTGTGGCCAGGGCCGCCATTACTTGAAGGGCCAGTGGCCCAAAAATTAGGGCCCCCAATAAGAAAAAAATCACACTGGGGACAATGGAGACCCACCCCTGCTGGCCTTGTTCCCATAAAGTCAAAAAAATAAAAAGCTATAGCAGTCGTGCAGTAGCTGTCTGCTCCCCTATATTAAAGCCAAGATTCCCCTTTGGTAAAACATTCCACCAAAATCTCTATCCCTTCCCCATCTCCTCTATCCCTATATACTTAAATCCCTGGTGTTTAGGATACACTCCTGAAAGGTAAGCAGTCTACATTGTAAATGTTGAGAAGTGTGTAATGTTGAAAATTGCAAGAAGAAAGGCTGGAGTTAGTGTGGTTCCTGTCTCCAGCCTATGAATGTTTGCTGAGCTATCCCACATATAGTGTCAGATATGGGATTTCTGCTCTACCTAACTACACAGAGCGAAACCCAGTGTCCAGAAGAGAACAAGAAGAAAAGAAAGTTTATGGTAGTGTGATGTCTGCCAAACAAGCAGTACTGCAGTGGTGCACAAAACACTGAAGAAGGAGAGCACAGAAAGGAAAAAAAAATGTTTTGTTTTTTTTTAAATAGAGAGCAGTGTTTGGGCCCTGAAGGAACACTTGGCTGTAAGCATTTATATACAAGTAAGAAGAAAAACTCAATTTGCTTATTGAGGGAAAAGAGTGAGTTAATTACAGGGCAAGCAAGATTTTTTTTTTCCTTTTACCTTCTCACTGAGAAAAAAGAAGAGAGAAACAGTTTGTGAAGAGTATTTGAACCAGGGTGAGGCCCTCCAGAAGTAAGCCAGTTACTTTGCACTAGTACAAAAAAAAAAAGTCTTCTTTATCTGAGAAAGCACAACTGAGCAAAACATGTAATTGACAATTCAAATCCTCCTGGAAAGACAGAGAAAATTGCTTGAGTATACCATGAAGTGCCAGATTATGCGGGCATTTATTTATTTAATTAATTAATTTATTTAACAGCTTTTTTTATACCAGTATTTATGGGTGCATCATATCGGTTTACAAATAAGTGAAAGAAAGTACAAAAAACAGGGATGGGGAAGGTGGAGCAGGGGGTGAGGCAAGAAGATATATAGGGGTAGGCTGAAAAAAGGACAGGAGATTAACTAAAATAGGAGAAACAGATTGCAAATATAAAATATAACATGGCATCGGAACTTGTAAATATACAAAATAACTTGGCAAAGAGACTTGCAAAATATACAATATAACATGGGGCAATAAAAGATTAGAGGAATTGCGAGGGTACAATGGAGGGATTAGAGGGATTACGAGGGTACAATGTAAATATACAATATACAAAATAACATGGCATGTGCCTGGAAAGAACAAGCTGGATGTGTATAAGTTCCACTGGCTGAAATAAAGTTGGAAGCAGAAGAAGCACAGCAGCTGTAAGAATCACCTGATGGGTGCTTTATCCTTCAGCAGGACAAAGGTGCAGAGGAAGTGGAAAGCAACAAATGTGCTGGAGCCAGAGAAGAGCCTATGGAGAGTGTGACAGGAAAACTGGCATGGAACCAGTGAACACATTTCTGGAAAAGGTGGTAAAAGAAAAGTCTGAGTGGCTAGGACAGGCACAGCAGAGTGCAAGAAAAGAAAATGGAACTCAAGTGAATGAACCTACAGTAACTGTGACTGAGATGCAAGAGAGCTCATGGTGGAGCTTGTATAACCTGGTCTGATGGAGGCAGTATATAGTGGCCTGTTAGAAGCAGCATAGACTGGCCTAAGGAAGGCAGCATGGAGGAGTCAGAGAGGAGCATAGCAGACTGGCCCGAGAGATGCTGCAGGATGACCAGAGTGGCCAGAGAGAGGCACTGCAGAATGGTCTGAGGAAGGTAGCGTGGTGGAGCCAGAGAGAGGTGCTGCAGAGTGGCCAGATAGAGGTCCTTTAGAGATGCTATAGGAAGGCACTACAGGGAATCCAGAAGGAGGCACTGTAGAGTACCCAGAGAGAACCTCTACAGAATGGCCAGAGAGCAGTGGCACAGATGAAGACGATGCAAAGGAGTCAGACGACGCCATGGTAAAAATGGAAACCACATTGAAGCCACTACAAGAACACCCAAAGAAACTCTGGAAAGTCTGGCTGGGGGAAGAGTGAAACCCGGAGCAACAAAAGGACTCCTTTGAAGGACTGGGGGTAGACACTGGGCAGAGAGCGCAATAGGTGGTGGTATGTGGGGTAACCCTAAGCGGAGGGGCTGAGCATGACCTTATAACCCCGACCCAGAATCTAGGTTGTGGAAGGCCAGAAAGGAGAAGGTATTGAGGAGTGGAGTCATTTCCCTGGAATGGGATTCAGGGTGAGTGGTAGTGTTCGCACCAACAAGTTTGATCTGAGGGGGAGAGTATGTAAAGGAGTGGCCCTACTACCCCTCCTTAATCTGTGTGTGACCATGCTAGAGTTCTGGTCCACCTTAAACCCCATAGAGGCAGAGAGCTCTGTGGGTGGGAACCTGCTGGGCAGGATAAGAGGCGGAGCCCAACTGTGAACAGGAGGCTCCTGAACCCTCTCTGGTAGAAGTTATGCTGCGGGTACACTGCTGAGAGAGGTAAGCAGTCTATATTATATATGCTGAGAAGTGTGTAATAAATTTGAAAGTAGCAGAAAGAAAGGCTGGAGTCTGTATAGCTGCCTCCAGCCTGTGGAAGTTTTCTCAGCTATCCCACACATAGGTTTGCCTATGCATAAGCTGCTGTGCATGCATTAGGTAATGTTATGCATGCAAATGCATGAAAACAGCTTATTTCCATAAGTGATTGAAATCTTTTGTTCTATTGTGCAATTTGGTGATATTGCTAGATAAACAGCATTTAACATCTGTTGCGTTTGGCTTAACTTACAATTTTGCGTTTTTTTTGTGGCTTAGTAAATCTAGGCCTAAATTTGCTCTTCAGACTGATTATGGCGATTTACATTATGATCTTACTCTGTTAAAACAAAAAACTGTTTCAGTTTTATACAATATTTATCTAAGAAGATGCAGGTACTAACCCTAGAAAAGAAAAATTTAAATATGTACGATCTCTCAATCAGTTTCTTAACAGAAGTTATATATTAAAAAAAAAAATGCTCATTGTTTTAAGAAAATCTGCGTAGGCTGCAGTAACTTTGAAAAGACTCAGAGAAAAGATGTAACACAGCCTATAATGACTTTCAGTTTTTTTCAGGACCAATATGGCTACAAAAGCTGTACACCAATAATCTAATGAAGAAATCACAATTTACCAAATATCCTGTGATCTGTTACTGTAAAATAGAAAATCTGAATCAAATATATTACCAAGCACATGCAAGAGTCCAAGAACAAAGCAAAACATTCTTCATCCTGTCCAGTTCTTGCAAACTTCAGTACCAGTGATGGTTTTGGAGTTGGCAAACACAGGGAGCCCCACAGAGCCTGACACATTAGGGGACCCGAAAACTGTGCAACTGGGTAAAGTTTTTGCAAGCTATATATCTAATTCCCTCAAAGACCATTGCAAAGATCTACTATATAACTTTCACTGAGGTTTCATGGGTAGGGCAAAGTAAAATTGAAATTGAAAATGGCTGACTTGCCTATAGGTACCTATTCTCTTCTTTCTTCTAGATGTTTCCATCTGTTTCTCCTTTCTTTTCTTGCTGATTTCATTCCATATCCCATTTCATTTGTATAAATTCACAGAAATTAGTTCTGAAGCTCTTTTCAGAACCTTTTCTGTTAACTCAGCACATTGATATTACAATTACCTCTTATGTTGCCGCTTTCTTCCTTTTTTATGCTGTAGTTGTCATTGTTCTTACAATTAATTTTTCTGTACAGATCCTGTATTGTGTGTCCCTCCCAATGCAGCCCCATTGGTGAAACACAGCTGTATTGGGGGACTATACAATCCCAGAAAGTTATTAAATAAACCTACTAGCTACACCATCTTGGGAACTGAATCTTTCAGAAACTGATACAGATCCACTCACTGTCGCACATTCTTTAATTTAAACTTGATGCGTCATGGGTGATTGTATTAATCCTCGTTCTCTTTTTGCAATTGAATATATTTTTGCATACCTTAAATATATGCACACCTGTTTATAAAGCAGATAGGAAAAGTAAGTGCTTTCATTACATTGGAAACATAAACGTGTACTATTGGAGCAGAAGCAAGTGGTGTTTCATAAATTGTGTAGCTCCCGCAGTGCAGTTTAGAAAACATTAGTTTGACCAATAACCGCTTTTGTTCAGCAGTAAGCTCTGGGTAAGACCTGTTTTCCAGCTAGGTCTGTAAGGTGGAAGATACCATTCAGATGCAGCCTCTCCCTTTGAAGGGTCTGGAATGCTGTCCCCCTGGGAGGTTTTTTAAGCCGTTCCCTAGCGGGAGCCTGTGGGCAGTCCCTTATGGTTTGCTTAAGAGCTAGGAGGAAGTGAGGAGCTTAGCTTTTGTTATTTTTCAGACCCAGTCAGGAAAAGCAGGCTAACCCAGCCTGTGGAAGCTGACCAGGGTCGAGTGGGTTTCCATCCAGTCTACTCACTAGCTGTTTGGGATATCCCTCTGGATATATTTTCAGGGGCTTTGCATTTTCTTGGTAGGAGGCCTGGTGAGACCCTGTGCAACACATGGCTCAGGGATTGAGGAACCTTATTTTTGGGCCTGCCCACGTTAGGGAAGACCTGCCCCTCCACACCTCGATGAGGACAGAGGAGGTAGTGACCCGTTGCTAGGATCCTCCAGTGTTAAACTGCTTTTTGAGGGAAGAGATTTGTTTTGAGACTTGGGAGGAAGCGTTTGACTGCCCCTTCAGACCTGACGGGAACATCAGGAGTTGCTGTTTCAGCAGGATTCCTCCCAAAAGGGATCCAAACACCAAGAGATTTTAAGAAAACTATTAGGGATGTGCAGACCAAAAGTTTATGTCCATAAGTCGAAAGGGGGGGGGGTCAATTTCGGTCAATATGGACATATGGAGAATTCCATAAATTGAGTCTATGTCCATACGTGCACCGATTCCCTAAATAAAAATTTAAACCCCTCACACTCCTTAATCCCCCCCCCAAGACTTACCAAAACTCCCTGGTGGTCGAGCGGGGAGTCAGGACGCCATTTCTGAAGTCCTTTTCGAGGAATCACGTGACGCCGCGTCACTCCGACGTGACGCCAACGTCACGTGATTCCCCGCGGGTTCGCTCCGGGACCCTCGTTGGACCCAAAAGGAACTTTTGGCCAGCTTGGGGGGGGCCTCCTGACCCGCGGGGAATCACGTGACATCCGCGTCTCTCCGACGTGACGCCGAAGTCACGTGCTCCTCGCAAAGGAGTTCAGAAATGGCGTCCTGACTCCCCGCTCGACCACCAGGGAATTTTGGTAAGTCTTGGGGGGGGGGGGGGGATTAAGGAGGGTGAGGGGTTTAAATTTTTATTTAAGATCAACAATCGCGATTTCCAACGTATTCAACATAGCTATGTTGAATAAGTTGGAAATCCGATTGTTTTCGCCTCATCACTTTTTTAAGTTAAACAAAAATAAGTTGCGTTTTACCTATAAGTTCAAAACGAATGCACACCCCTAAAAACTATGAACAGCGAGTAAAAAGCCAATTGTGAACGCTGCAGACACCACAGACAGGAGTCTTTGCCCTTGAAAAAGAGAGGATTTTGCAGCTCTCTGTGCCAAACCTGTTTTGCCTATTTTTATCCAGGGTTGGAAGAGAATCCCTGCCACACAACAAAAGAGGGTATCTTTTTTTTTCACCCAGGGTCTCCACTCCCTTTACTTCTTGGAAGTTGGGGACACCCTGAGGCCCTGTGAGGGATACTTCTGCACAGATTGAAAGAACTCTAAAGAGAACAGCTATTTGTGGGGCTGAGAACTAGATAAATTGAGCCATATACCACTGCTTATCTGCAAGTAAACTTTAATTTTGGATACCACCTCAGAGTTTGAAAGGTTTTACACAATGGGTCCACTGTGTGAACTTTCAAATGGGATACTCCTCTCCCAGATATACAGAGACACCCTTAGCACTTAGAGCCTGGAAAGATTATTTTCACCCCAGCCAACAAAGGAGCCACGTCCCGGGGTCTACCGTTAGCTAGGGTCCCTGCCCCAAAGAGACTGTAAATAAGTTTATGGCCCCACCTTGCAGTATAGGCACACCGGGGTGGGATTGCACTAGGATAAATCTCCGCGTATCCATTTACATGCATACATTTAGTAACATGAATAGGTTTGAAAAGTAGGCTCCCTGCATACAAATTAGTAGGTGTAATTTCTGTGCAGATATTTGTGGTACTTGTCTTGAAAGCTGTTTACCTGAGTTAAAAATTCCTGCTGAAAATGTCCCCCCTATTCTCCTCACCACAGATAAAAGTACCCATGCAGTACCCAGTCAAGATACTTTTGCTCTTGTCACACAAGTGGCAGACATAGGTCTGGGAAGGGAAAGTAAGTGGGGATCTTTCATTTGAAAAGCCCTGTACCTGCTTTTCATGAATACATCTGCTTTTGCTTCATTGCAGGAACTAAATATTCACTGTCCCTCTGCCGGCCAGATATTCAAAAGGAAACCCTGCGCAGGATTTTCCTTGGAAACTACACTTGCAGTCCCATATGTAATTTTAAAATGGCCCCATAATTAACTTAGTCTATCAAGTGCTAAGGCCTGATGTACCATGTTATTAAAACTGGCTAGTAAAGTGTTATCCTGCTAGTTTTAAACACAAGATAGTACAAGGTTCATTTAATGTTTTAGATGCTAAAATTAAATTTTAGTGTACAATAGATGCTATAAGTTAGCTTGAAAATAATTTCATTCTGAAGAGCAAGTAATGATCTTGTTCTGCTAGCTCATGCTTATATCTGTTCTCTATATTTTATAGACAGGAGGTCACCAGCAAATGCAGAAAAATAAGCACTATAAACTAGTTCCATGGTAATAATGTGGCATGCATTTAGCATCAGTCCTTTGCACTGCACACTGTTCCAGCATTTTCTTTTCTTTTTTGACTCAACAGTTTCCTCCTGCTCAGTCGTACTTGCAGCTCAGTCGGAACCAGACTGGGATCTGGCGCCATAAGCCTTCATTTGCAACTAGTTGGAATTTTCTCCCTATTTTATATACACTCCCAATTTACGTTTAGTCCTATTATTGCAGCAATGGGCTTGAGGCCAGAGGCCTTATGGAAATCTGCACTCATGGGCCACCTCTGTCCTGGAGGCTGAGAACACTGCCTCTATAGCATCTCCAGTCCCAGCTGACCCCGGGGATCAGGAAGACCCAACCCAGGAACTGAACTGGGGACCTTTTGTGGTTCCCTATTGTTTAAACCTAGCTTAGTCTGCAGAAAAACCTGCAACATAGCTGTTTGTTTTGTGAAATGTTCATTTCTAATATGCCATGTGATGGTTTATAGACTTTTTCTGTATCTCTTCCCTCGCTCATCTTCAGCATTGGCAGTTTGATCTTCTTCTTTTTTTTTTTAAACTGCAGGGTGATGACATTTGTCTTGCACTTACATTCATACATAAAAAAGACCAGCAGGAGTAATATCCAGGTAATAATTAATAGGGCTTGTTTGAAGCACATGGGTAGGCGAAGCTTTAGAAAGCAGTGACAGTATAAGGTTTGACATGCAGTCTGAAAGTTGAAGGCTTAGTCCACATTTCTATCAGCACACATGTGGGAATGCTTCATAAATTTAACTGGTGTGAATATGGAAGAGTTTAGAATATTTATTTCTCATTCCCTTGCTTCCATTCTTTCCAGTTAATAAAAAAAAATGTTCTTTTCCAAGTAACATAGAAAAGCCTGAGAATTTGATATAAATTACTGGAACAATTACAAATTAAGAAACCATAATTCCTTTTTCACCTTGCCCTTTTCTATGTTTATTGGGAAATATCCTTACTGAGTAAGGCCTCAAAATATAAAAGAAGCAATTCAACATATTTGAACCAGAAGTCAGCCGTGTTGAAAAGTTTTGCATGGATGTACAGCCAGTTGCACAGTGAATTATGCTGCCAAATGTAGTCTACTGGACAGTACACATGGCCCAAAACAGCTTCTCTGTAATCAGTGGAACCAAAATCAGACATGAGCTTCTCAGTTGCCCACAGTATTTTACTGTGGGCAACTGAGACTGTTAGACTTTAACATTTTTGACCCAAAAGCTGTTATATACTTGGTAAACATGACTTTCAATTAAATTATTTTATCTATAATTTTGGGCCTGTGATGGGTACTTGACTGTGGCTTCCCAGGTTTGAGCTCTGAGGAGATGGAACACATGTTCTCACAGGACAAGCAGGATGGTTGTCCTCACAAATGGGTGACATCGAGGATGGAGCCCACCACGGAAAACCTCTGTCAAAGTTTAAGAGAACTTTGACTGGCCCCTACTGGGCATGCCCAGCACGGCACTGACCCTGCAGCCAGCGGGGTCTCCCTTCAGTCTTCTTTTTTCCGCGCAGCAGTTGCCACGTGGCGAAAGGAGCTCTTCTTACCACGTTCCTGACAGGAATTCGGTTTTTTCTTTCCGAAGAAAATTTGCCCCTCAGGGGTCTCCCTTCGACAAATTTTTTTCAACTTCGCGAACTCCGGTAAGTTTTTTGCCGATTTTCATCGACTTCCGTCGATTTTGGCCCTCGAGGCCTGTTGGCAATTACCGAGCCCGCGGCTAAATTTTGGCCCAAGGCCATGGCGACGGGGTTCCGTCGATGTCCGGATTGCACCCGGACTATGTCAATCACAGACCCCCATAGGGTTTGTGTTTTGTGTTTAGGTAGTGAGCATGATGTCTTGACTTGCACCAAATGTGCCTTAATGACACCCAAAGGTCGCAAAGCCAGGATGGAGAAGATGGGGCTCCTCTTCCATGCTCCCACCCCAATGCCATCGATAGCATCGACGTCATCGGAACCGGCACCGTCGAAGTTGCACCATCACCGTCAACCCTCCGGTGACCGTCCACCATCGATGACTTCTCGGCCGTCGACTCCTGTCCCCTCCCCGGATGGGCGAGGAGATCGGAAAGACAAACATCACCATTGACGGCACAAGTCTCGGCCCGTCGAGGATCCAGAGCCATCGACCTCCGCACAGGCCGAGCCACCGACTAAAAAGCCTCGGTCAGACCTGGCACCGTCCACGTCTCGTTCGCAGGCACCGAGGAAACCCTCACCCTCTCGGGGTGTGGGAGCCGTGATCCCACCGGTTACGGTGGTCCCTCCGGCTCAGCCTCAGCCTCTCTCTCCCGTCGAGCCGGGTATCATTACCCCTGGTCTCCGGGCAGAACTGGACCGGCTGGTCCAGGAGGCCATCGAGAAAGCGATGCAGAAGTTCCAACCTTCTCCGGCACCGATTCCGGCACCGATTCCGGCACCGACTCCGCCACCGAGGAGGGAACCGACCACCGAGCCTCTGGTGGAAGCTCTAGCACCGCTACTGCGCCGCATGGAGGCACTTATGACGGCCCTTCCATCGGTGATTCCAGTAGCACCGACAACACCACCGTCTCCGACAGGATTCTCATCGGCAGGAGAAACACCGTTCCTGATTCCCCCTTCCGGGGTGGTCCCATCGGTGCCTTCTCGTATCTCTCCACCGATTTATCCTTCGGCTCCATCGATTCCAAGACCAGCACCGATTCCATCGGCAGCGCCGAAGCCCTCGATGCCATTCCCAGTTCCACCGGCAGCACCAATGCCATCAAGATTTCACTCGATGCCCTCGGATCCTCAACCAGGTCCTTCAGGGCTTCAAGCCCCACATGATCCCTACGATACCTGGGGTGATGATACATCTTCTGACACAGATTTACCTTCACCACCATCTCCTACAGAGAGTAGAAAACTATCTCCTCCTGAGGATCTCTCTCTTATTAATTTTGTGAAGGAGATGTCGGAAATTGTACCCTTTCAGCTACAATCTGAAACCGATGACAGACACCAGATGATGGAACTGCTCCAATTTCTGGATGCTCCTAAAATCATCGCTTCCATCCCGATTCACCAGGTGTTTCTGGATCTTTTAAAGAAAAACTGGGAATCTCCTTCATCTGTTTCACCAGTTAACAAGAAAGCTGACTCCACATATCTTGTCCAGTCAGCACCAGGATTTCAGAAGCCTCAACTGGATCATCGCTCTGTTGTGGTTGAGTCCGCGCAAAAGAAGGCCAAGCGTCTAAAGCCACACTCTTCCACTCCACCTACCAAAGACAACAAATTCCTGGATAGTGTGGGACGGAAAGTGTATCATGGAGCTATGTTGATTTCACGCATAGCTTCATATCAACTTTACATGACTCAATATAACAGAGCCATCCTTAAACAGATGCAAGACTATGCTGACACCTTGCCGGAACAATACCAACCACAGCTTCAAGCCCTTCTTCACAAAGGATTTGAGGCAGGGAAGCACGAAATTAGAACGGCTTATGATATCTTCGATGCTTCCACAAAAGTTTCAGCCACAGCCATCTCAGCCAGACGTTGGGCTTGGTTAAAGTCATCCAACCTTCGCCCAGAGGTCCAGGATCGTCTAGCTGATTTACCCTGCTTAGGGGACAATTTGTTTGGAGAACAAATTCAGCAAATTGTTGCTGAATTAAAAGATCACCACGAGACGTTGAAACAACTCTCATCCATTCCATCTGAGGTGTCCTCCAAACAACCACCTAAGAAGGACTCTAAAAAGTCGTTCTTTAGGCCACGTCGTTACTATCCTCCATCGGCTAGGCCTCGACCTGCACGGTCCTCCAACAGAGCTCAGCCACGCCAGCCTCGGAAGCAAAGACCTACTGTAGCCCCACCTCCTGGGCCTGCGGCGGGCCTTTGACTTCCCTGTAGGGAGCACATGCCAGATCCCTCTTCCAGACATCCCTGTAGGGGGTCGACTGTACCACTTTTTACAACGCTGGATACAGATCACCTCAGATCAGTGGGTGCTAGCAATTATCGCACAGGGTTACCACCTCAACTTTATGACTCTTCCGGCAGACTCTCCGCCTCTTCAAGCATGGAGTCTAACCAACCATTTGACTCAATTACAACAGGAAGTATCCCTTCTTCTGCAATCAAATGCTATAGAACCCGTCCCTCCCTCTCAACGAGGGAAGGGATTCTACTCCAGGTACTTCCTAATACCAAAGAAATCAGGGGGGCTCCGTCCTATTTTGGACCTTCGAGCCCTCAACAAGTACCTTCAAAAGGAAAAGTTCAAGATGGTAACCCTGGGCTCGCTTCTCCCTCTGCTGCAAAGGGGGGATTGGCTGTGCTCTCTCGACCTCAAAGACGCTTATACCCACATTGCGATAACACAATCCCATCGCAAGTATCTGTGTTTTCTGGTGGGCCGAAACCATTATCAATACCGGGTACTACCTTTCGGTCTGGTGTCTGCTCCACGAGTCTTTACCAAATGTCTCGTCGTGGTAGCAGCATTCCTCAGGAAGGAAGGTGTCCACGTCTACCCCTACCTGGACGATTGGCTAATCAGGGCCTCCACTCCTCAGATTGCTCAATCCTCCCTAAAATTGACAATTCACACACTCCTTTCCTTAGGGTTTCTTGTCAATTACGAGAAATCTTGCTTAGTCCCATCTCAAACCTTATCCTTCATTGGGGCAGACTTGGACACCTTACAGGCAAAGGCCTACCTTCCGCTTCAAAGGGTCCAAATTCTCATGTCCCTAGCTCGCCAGCTCCAGTCTCAAAACACTGCCACGGCTCGCCAATTCCTCATTCTCCTAGGACACATGGCATCCTCGGTTCAAGTCACTCCCATGACCCGACTAGCCATGAGACTTACCCAATGGACTCTGCGACATCAATGGATTCAAGCTCTTCAGCCCCTGTCCTCCATTGTCACAATTACACAAGCGCTACGTCTATCTTTAACCTGGTGGACGACTCAAGTCAACCTCCTTCAGGGCTTACCTTTTCTTCCACCAGATCCCCAAATAATCCTAACTACCGATGCTTCCCACATCGGTTGGGGAGCCCATGTGGACGATCTCCAAACTCAAGGGCTCTGGTCTCGAGAGGAAGCCGAACACCAGATAAATTTCTTGGAACTGCGAGCAATCCGCTACGCACTCAGAACTTTCCAAGCTCACCTATCGAATCAGATAATCTTGATCCAAACGGACAACCAGGTGGCCATGTGGTACATAAACAAGCAGGGAGGCACAGGCTCCTTCCTTCTGTGTCAGGAAGCTGCGCAGATTTGGGCGGAAGCTCTCTCCCACTCTATGTACCTCAGGGCCACCTACCTGCCGGGAGTGGACAATGTATTGGCAGACCAATTGAGCCGTGTCTTCCAACCGCACGAGTGGTCACTCAATCCCTTGGTAGCGACCTCTCTATTTCACAAGTGGGGTTATCCTTCAGTAGACCTCTTTGCGTCCCCTCAGAACCACAAAGTGGACAATTACTGCTCTCTCATTTGGAGCCAACACTCTCGGCCCAGGGATGCCTTCTCCCTCAAGTGGGCAGCCGGTCTGCTTTATGCATTCCCTCCACTTACTCTTCTGTCGAGGACTCTCGTGAAGCTACGCCAGGACGGAGGAACCATGATCCTGATAGCACCTTACTGGCCACGCCAAGTATGGTTCCCAATACTCCAGGATCTCTCCATCCGCAGGCACATTCCCTTGGGAAAGGACCCGCATCTCCTCACTCAAAACGACGGATGCCTCCTCCATCCCAACCTCCAAGCCTTGTCCCTGACGGCATGGATGTTGAAAGGTTAGTCCTTCAACCTTTTAACCTTTCGGATTCCGTTTCTCGTGTCCTGATAGCTTCACGAAAGCCCTCCACCAGAAGATCCTATTCATATAAATGGAAAAGGTACACATCATGGTGCACTTCTCAGTCCCTTGATCCCCTTTCCTGTCCAATCTCGAAATTCTTGGACTATTTATGGCATCTATCGGAATCAGGTCTAAAGACCTCTTCTATAAGGATGCATGTCAGTGCGGTAGCCGCTTTCCATAAAGGTATCGAGGGTGTCCCTATTTCCGTACAACCCCTGGTAACACGCTTTCTTAAGGGCTTGCTCCATCTGAAGCCACCCTTACGTCCTCCAGCCCCATCTTGGGACCTTAATCTGGTTCTTGGTCGTCTAATGAAACCACCTTTCGAACCTCTGTACTCCTGTGACTTAAAATATCTCACATGGAAGGTGTTCTTCCTTTTGGCTGTTACTTCAGCTCGCAGGGTTAGTGAATTGCAGGCCCTAGTTACCTATCCGCCTTACACTAAACTCTTGCAGGACCGGGCGGTACTCCGCACTCACCCTAAATTTTTACCTAAGGTAGTTTCGGAGTTTCATATTAATCAATCCATCATACTACCTATCTTCTTTCCCAGGCCCCACTCCAACTCAGGGGAACAGACTCTGCATACCCTAGACTGTAAACGGGCTCTAGCTTTTTATCTAGACCGTACAGCTTCTCACAGAAAGAGCACTCAATTATTTGTCTCTTTCCATCCTAACAAGTTAGGACAACCTGTGGGTAAGCAGGCTCTTTCCTCATGGTTGGCGGACTGCATTTCTTTTTGCTATCAGCAAGCTGGCATTCCTTTTCAAGTCCGTGTTAAAGCACACTCTGTGAGGGCCATGGCGACTTCGGTAGCACACCTTCGATCGGTGCCGCTTCCTGACATCTGCAGAGCTGCAACCTGGAGTTCCCTCCATACCTTTGCAGCCCACTATTGTTTGGACAAAGCTGGAAGGCAGGACTCCATCTTCGGCCAATCTGTCTTGCGTAACCTTTTTCCAACGTGATATACCAACACCCTTCCACCTGCCCGGTAGGGTGCGGATGTCCTTTCCCAATTTCTACCCCAGTTGTTGTGCCTCTTGCACGCCGTTGGGTGCCTTTGGTGCAAGTCAGGACATCCTCAGCTCAGTACTCACCCATTTGTGAGGACAACCATCCTGCTTGTCCTGTGAGAAAGCAAATGTTGCTTACCTGATGTAACAGGTGTTCTCACAGGACAGCAGGATGTTAGTCCTCACGAAACCCGCCCGCCACCCCGCGGTGTTGGGTTCGTTTTATTTTTACTTTTTAGGCACTGCCTGTAGCTTTGAAAATCAGACTGAAGGGAGACCCCTGCTGGCTGCAGGGTCAGTGCCGTGCTGGGCATGCCCAGTAGGGGCCAGTCAAAGTTCTCTTAAACTTTGACAGAAGTTTTCCGTGGTGGGCTCCATCCTCGATGTCACCCATTTGTGAGGACTAACATCCTGCTGTCCTGTGAGAACACCTGTTACATCAGGTAAGCAACATTTGCTTTCCTTTGATAGTGTCAAGCTAAACTAAGGATACTTATCAGTGGAAAAACTGGTTTGTACCAGAAGGAAAATCTTCACTGGCATATCACCACAGCTCTAGAATCAAATGCTGGTAGAGCTGAGGCCAGAGCTCAATTAGTTGAGCTTTTGAAAGAAGCTCAAAACTTGGCTCTAAGATAGCCAGATAAGTCTCAAATAGAGCTAGTTATCCGGATAAGTACACCTAATACTTCTTACTCTTGATAGAGTATTACTTTATACTATATACCCCAGCAAGAAGCTATGGAGGTAATCAGGTTTTGAACAAGAGACAAACTAATTTGAGTGCACTTACTAGGAATTGTTTTAAATTTCAAGATAGTTTTTATTTGAAAATAAAAGGCACAGCTATGGGGACCACGATGGCCTCTGATGCAACGAATCTCTATGTAGCTGATTCTGAGGAGGAGTTTTTGACTATAAACTATTTTATTACAAATGTTATTTGGAATTGCAGTGTAGACTCGCTGTATGAGTTTTACAATTGTTTGAATTTGAGGGATAAGAATATTTGAAATTGAAGATGATAAATATGTTTCCGAAACTAATATATGCCGTAAGCCTACAGATAGTAACAAATGCTTACATTTTCAAAGTGTTCTTTCCAAACTATTTGCAGTTCAGTCTTTGTGCCTATCAGCTGATATTTTGAAGATTTGGATTAGCAACCTGTGCAGTTATCAGTCTGTTATAAGTTCATGATTTTATATTAAGTACCTATAGGTAGTGTTTATTATATATGAATTTGTAATAACCATATATTTTTATGAATTTAATTAACTGTAAAAAAAAAAAAAATGGTAGACACTATTGGTTAATTATTGTGTATTTCATATTATCTGTCTGCTGGTTTTTGGATATTTCTCTATTGTGGTAGTTTGTTCTCTTGACTTTCAAATATTCAGTTTATTCTGTCATCAGCATGTATATTTGGGGCTTAGAAATGCACATTTTCTTACTTTTAGAAACATTTTACTGCGCTTCTTGAGATAGCAATATTTGTATGAATATGTTCTGGGCTCAGACTAGAGAGGTAATGGGGACTCCTGAGTTCCTGTCACATATGCCCTTGCCAAGGTTGACTGTACAAATGAGAGCCACAGCTCAATGCATGGCGCCCTTCTGATGAAAAAAGAAAAGTAACTTTCTGATAAGAGACTGCTGTACATATCTATTACCGGCTATGATACACGAGGATCTGAAGATAGAACTGTTCAAAAACAATTTTTCCTGGACCGAGCCATTGTAATTTTATTGATGAGCAGGATGTTTTAGATTTTAGGAAGCAGTATATATGTTCTTTTGGCGCTTTTACCACTGTCTCTTTGTAATGGCTCCGTTAGTCTGAATGTTGTACAAATCAGAGATAGCATTACTTTACAAATCAATATGAAATGTCTGATTTGCCCATCCTTTTTCTTAGCCAGTAACATGACATATGGTTTATCCCACAAATTCTGGCACTTGCACTGTGTATGTGTGGTTTTTTTTTTCTACCTGAGAAGAGAAATTGTGTCTGCCTTTAATTCTACAGTTATCATAAGTAAAAGGTATCCTTTCAGAAAGCCCTGGTATCTCCTTAAATCTATACTTCCCTCATTTGTGGTCAGATTTTGCTGCTACTTTTAGTTTTGCTGTCACTGGTAACTGTTTCGTATCCTTTCCTTTAGTAGTATACTTGCTCAGCATTGATTACATATAATGGAAATTAACCATTACTCTGGTCGCTGTGCTCAGCTATCCTTCAGAGACCATTACCAAGTTTGACTTTTGATGAAAAGTTATTATTAGTCTACCTAACCATTATAAATGTATTCCCTTTTTTATCCTTCTCTGCAAAGTGTCTTTAATGATTATAAATACAATGATATATGGGGGTCAAAGGTTTTCCCAATATAGATGCATTTTGAACAGAAGGTTTATGAACACTTGTAGCTATTGGTAATAAAGGAAAATAGTGAAAGTATATAGATCTTAATGTATCCCAAAAGAGGCATTGGTGCTTTTTGTCTACCAAGGTTGTGAGTGCCTTTCAATGAATGTATCTTCACCTTGTACTCAACTTGAACATTTGTTAAAGAAAAGTTTGTTTAGTTTTATTTATGAAGATGAAGTTAACGTATTTGAGTTGTTGCGTTACTTATAAAAAAAAAAAAAATACATATTGTATTTAACACTGCAATATACAAGAGATGTGCAGAGATGTCTGGACTATACCAGGAAAACATGAGTTCATGGATGCTTTAGGTGACTAAGGGATTAAAATGTATAGATCACAGTTTGAGGGCATTACTGCCTACATAAAATAACTGACTACAGACTCATATTTTCTCATTCTAACCCTGAAATATCTAGTCTATATATTATATCAGATCATATATTTATTTATTTGTGAACATTTGATATTCTGTCTTTTCCCAGTGTTGGTCTCAGAGTTAATTATAATAAATTTAAATGAACAGAGGCATTTGAGTAGCTTGCAATCGATGAAATTGATTCCTGTAGTATTGGAATCTAGAATGGGAGACCCATTTTTTAATAGTTTAGACCCATATATATATCCCTGTTTTATATAACCCAGTCCCTTTGGAGTTCAGGTAGCTGGCCCAGATGAAGTTTGTTTCAGGGGAAGGTCTGGGTGATACTCGGTTAAAGATGAATTGATTTTTAGATGTGTTTCATAAGTGGAAAGCACCTTGTTGCTGTGTCTGTGCTTATGCATTTATCAGAGGTTCTCTTTATGGATTAATTTGGCTGAAATTTGGTAGAAGAGCCTCATACTAAGATTTCAGCTCGCCTACCAAATTTCATTTAAATCCATCCACTGAGAGGGCCCCCAGTAGATATGCCTGAATTTGCAGGAATAACTCTAAGCATGTGCTCCTTTACCTTGTTGGATCACAATCCAAAGCAGTGAGTGTTTTTGCGTACTTTCCAGCCCCTTCCTCCTTTTGATCATGGTCAGTGCAATTTCTAACTTCTTAAAAAATAAAACTCCTGCTAATGCCTTCTAGTTTTGCCAGTAATCCTTTTTATATTAAAGCATGTCCCAAATTTTGATAAGAAATTGCCTGATCATTTCCATTCACTATGGAAACTGTCCCTTATTTTTAAATCAATGTTGGCAGCCCTATCTCCTTTCCTTGCACTCACTATTAATTGCTGTTAATATGCTTTTCTCTTAACAATTTAATATTTCATGTTTTTGGTTCCTCCAACTTTGGTATATCACGTTTTATAATTTCTGAAATATTTAACTGATTTACAGTTTCATGCTATAAAAGTAGGAGTCACTGAAGAAATTAGGAGCTCTTTAGACGATAGAGTAGATTATTTATTTATTTATTTATGTATTTATAACTTTTCTATACCGAAGTTCAAATAACAGTTAATTATCACTCCATTAGTGAGATTACATTCAAATCTGGTTATAAATTGTTGCCAGATTGAGTGCTGCAACTAATTTTTTTATGTGCTTATGCATGCATATATATTTGCATTCATCAGACACCTATTACCAGGATATCTTGCAAGACTATATAAATGTAATATGGGCGAAACCTATCAATAGAATTGGTGACCAAAGTAATAACTAATGAATTAACCAAAAGCAAGCTTGAAAAAATGGCTCTTTAACCTGGATTGAAACATAATTAACATGGGTCTCGATGTCAGGTGGGAGCTTGTTCCACCAGTGAAATATAAGGATAGAGAAGGATTGAAGCCAAGAAAAAACCTATTTTAAAGCAAGGCTCACAGAGAAGAATTTGATAATAGGAGGGGGACCAGAAAGAGAGAATAGATAGAGCAGTGCTTCCCAACCTTTTATCCAATATGACCCCATTTTAACTCTTGAAGACAGATGTGACTCCAGATGGTAATCTCCTCCCCCAACTTCCTTGCTCACCCAAAGCAGGAAATGGTGCAATGGTGACAGAGAAAAATTAATGCAGAAAAAAACTATGGGGGTCTATATTCAAAAGCATTTAGCCGGTTAACTGAAAATGTGGTCACTTATCCGTTTAAAGTCTAGCCGGATACTAAGTTAAGCCAGTTAGCTGGTTAAATGTATCCTGCTAACTTTATGATAGCCGGGGTATATTCAGTGGTGCAATTGCACTGTTGAATATGCAGTTCTAGTTAGCCAGATACATTTATTTGGCTAACTAGCAGAGTTGCACACTAGCTGAAAATGGACCTTATCTAGCCTGCCCATCAGCCTAACTAATTTAGCTTAACATTTCCTGTCACTCCATTAGAGATTCCCTTGTGTTTATCCCATGCTTTCTTGAATTTAGATAATGTTTTTGCCTCCAACACCTCATTGAGAAGCTATTTCATGCATCCTACATATAAAGAAATATTTCCTAAGATTACTTATGACTCTTCCCCGTTTCATCCTCATCCCATGACCCTTTGTTCTAGAGACTCCTTTCCTATAAAAGAGGCCTGACTCCTGTGCATGGGAAGCCTTGGAGATATTTAATGTCTCGATCATATCTCCCCTATCTTACCTTTCCTCTAGGATATACATGTTTAGATCTTTGTTCTCATATACTTTAGAACGAAGACCATTGACCATTTTAGTAGCCATCCTATGGACCAACTCCAACCAGTTTATATCCTTTTGAAAGTGTGGTCCTCAGAATTGTACATAGTATTCCAAATAAGGTCTCGCCAGGAACCTATACAGGGGCAATATCACCTCCTTTTTTTTCTGCTGACCTTTCCTCTCCCTATGCAGCCAAACATCCTTCAGGCTTTTACTGTTGCTTTATCCACCTATATGGCCACCTTAAGATCATCAGATAAAATCACCCTCAGATTCTTCTCTTCTGTCATGTTTAGAAGAATTTCATCCCCAATCCTGTACCTCTCCCTTGGGTTTTTAAATCCTAAATACATAACTGCATCTTTTAGAATTAAATCTTATCTACCCAGATCCTAGACCATTGCTTGAGCTTCACTAGATCCCTCTTCATGTTTTCCACAGCTTTCTGGTTGCCTACCCTGTTGCAGATTTTGATATTATCTGGAAAAGGACAAACCTTTCCTTACAAACCTTCTGCAATGTCGCTCACAAAAATGTTCAAAAGAGCCAGTCCAAAGAACGATCTCTGAGGCACATTGCTAGTAATGCTCCCCTCCTCGAGCAAACTCCATTTACTACTACCCTTTGTTGCCTCTCTTGCAACCAATTTCTAAATCAATCATTCATTCTGGGGCCAATACAAAGGCACTCAATTTATTTCTAAGTCACCTCTGCAGAGCCATGTCAAAAGCCTTACTGAAATCCAAATACACTATATCTAGTGCTCTCTCTTGATCCAACTCTCTGGTTACCCAAAGAAATTGATCAGATTTGTGTGACAAGATCTACCTCTGCAAGATCTGAGAGAGCATGGCTTTTTCAATCTATTGGATTCCAGAAACTTAATTATCTTCTCTTTTAGCAGTGATTCCATTAGTTTTCCCACCACAGTCTGTCATTCCCAGCCTCTTCTTACTTCTGCTTCTATGAATAAAAATTTCTTTTTATCTTACCTTTTTTTTCTTTCCTCACAAAAATGTTAGTTGCTCTTATAATATATCTTCTTTCCGTTTTAGGCACTGCTCTTCTACTTCCTTTAGATTTTACCAGTCAGCTAATGATTCTTTGAGCTACTTCTCCATTTTAACAAAGTTTTCCTGAAGTCTAGGGCCCTCACCTTGGCATGAACCTCTATCTCTTGCACTCTAAAAGTGAACCACACTATCCAGTGATCACTAGATCCCAGATGATAGTTCACTACCACATTAGAGATACAGTCCTCATTGATATTCACAAAGTTTAGTATTATCCACTCCCTTGTGAGTTCCATTATCAGATCCCTGCAGAGAATCCAGGATCTCCCTGCTTCAAGAAGACACTGCAGCTGAGATGTCTCAATCAACATTCAGCAGATTGAAATTCCCTAACAATAGCAGCTTTCCTTTCATAGCAATTTTGTGAATATCCTCCATTAAATCTCTATCCATTTCTTTTGTCTCTGATGGAGTTCTCTATATTGCACCTATATAAACAGATGTTTTAATGATGCACAATCGTCAAACCTTTTCTTTTGGAAAGAAATCAATAGAACTAGAGGTCATGAAATGAAATTCCGGGAAGGATGACTCAGAACCAATCTCAGAAAATATTTCAGAGAGGGTGTTGAATGCCTGTAATGCTCTTTCAGAGGAGGTGATGAAGACGAAAACCATGAAGGAATTCAAAGGGGCATGGGATAAAACACTCTGGATCTCTAAAGGCTAGAGAATGGAAATAAAGAAAATAGTGCATGGGGGTAACTGGGGGTAACTTGCTGATGTGGCAGTTGCTACCCTTAACAAATAAGCCTTAATACTGTTAATGTAACTCCATCATTGCTCTCTGCTTCAACAGCAGTGGGAAAAGGGGAATTGGATTCAGACAGCAACCAATGAGGGCCCCGACTCTTACGGTTTGGGGAACAGATGAACATGGGGGTAACCTGCTGATGCAGCCTTTACTACCCTTAATCACTAAGCCTGATACTTTTGATGCAGCTCCATCATTGCTTTCTGCTTCCACAGCAAGGGTTAAGGGAAATTTGATTCAAACAGCATTTGGGGGCCCTGACTTTTATGGTCTGGGAAACTGATAAGCATGGGGAGGGGGTAACCTGCACAGTGCAGCAGATACTGGCATAAGCTTGCTGGGCAGACTGGATGGATCATTTGGTCCTTTTCTGCTGTCATTTCTGTGTTTCTATGTGATGTTAGCTTTGCTCCGTCTCGATCTGCTGGTAGAGGTCTTGGTTTTGGGTTCATCTGATTATCCTAAAAAAAAAAAAAAAAGGAAGTTATCAGGTAAGTAGTAATTTCTCATTTGGTTAATTTAGAATTTGGTGGAATTTTATTTGTATTTCACACTTAATTATGCAGATTAGATAAGAGACTCATCAAAGATGACCCAAAGGTTATGGGCTGATGGAACTTGGAGGAAGGGCGCATCATATATAGGGACAAAAACAAATGGAATAAGGGAAGCCGGTTTGGAGGGAATACGAGTTCTGTCTTGACCATGTTAAGTTTAAGGTGGTAGTGAGAAATCCAGGTAGTGATGTCAGACAAGCAAGCTGAAATTTGGGACTGGATTAGTAGTGAAATTTTTGGTGTTGTGGTAGATCTCAGTGAGCTCAGCATAAAAGTGATATTGAAAACCATTGGAAGAGTTCAGAACACCAAGGAAAGAAGTATAGAGAGAAAATATAAGAGGGCAAAGGATAGAGCCTTGAGGCACACCAACCAACAGCAGTGGAGAAAGAACCACCAGGGGAAATTGCAAAAATACGATGGAAGAGGTAAGACGAAAACCAAGATAAAGCAGGTTTCCAATATCCATTCGAGTACAGTGTTTCAAGGAGTAGTCTGTGGTCACCTATGTCAAAAACAGCAGATAAGTGAAGGAGGATGAGGATCAAGTAAAGGCCCTTGCCCATGGCTTTGAAGAGATTTCTGGAGATTTTGGTGAGAGCAGGTTTCTGGGGAATGTAGAAGTCAAAAGCCAGACTAGAATGGATCAAGAATTGCTTGACATGAAAGAAAGTCAAGATAACAGAAGTGAATAACACGTTCAAGTAGTTTGGATGCAGAAGGAAAGAGGGAGATGGGACGATAGCAAAACAGGTGTAGGACAGTGAAGGTTTTTTGGGGAGTAGTGTGTGTTCAGAAGAAGGTAAGAACATGGCAAATGAGAGGAAAATAAAGCAGAAAATGTGAAATATTAGGAGAGGAGAGAACAGGAAATGCAGATAGTTTAATTGCATTAAACAAAAACAACAAAAATTGTTTTAGAGTGAGGATATGCATATCTGGTTCTTGAGGGTTATAAACAGGTATGTATTTTGGGAAATCCACAATGAATATTTGAGGTATAGTTCTATACATTTGGTTTAAGGAAAGATGAAATTACATATTTTAGGTACAATAAAAAAAAACTAGACTGTTTTATGTTCCTTAAGGACTAGAGTTGCACAGTCCTGAATGAGCCCTTCCTTAGAAGACCGATTGAAAGTAGTAGGAAGTTGTGTATCTGTGGTTTCATAGTATAAGCATAACAGTAAGTATAATGGTAGGGAGTGAAAGAAAAGGAACATAGGTACTAGATGATATAAATGACAGTTGATAACACTATTGCTTTTGTAGGAAAATATGGAAGATCACAATCCCAGGGAATCATAACTATTGGAATATTTTTATATATGTTTGTTTTATATATATTTTTATTTTAAACTAGCTGTACCCGGCCACACGTTGCTGTGGCTCAGTCTGGTTTAATTTCACAATGCGCATTTGCTCTTCTCCGGCCATCCCAACTCCCTCCCCCCCTTCCCTGGCGGTGGATGGACTGACTCGGCGACTCTTCTACCCTTTCCTCCTCCTGTGTGTAACTGTCCGGCAGTCCCTACTCCCTCCCCCCTTCCCCAGCGGCGGAGGAACGAGCTGAGCCGTTTCTTGGAGCAGCGACTCGTCTGCCCTTTCTCCTTTCCTCTGTGACACCCAGCATGTAGCGCAGAGCTCTATGGTCCGCACATGCGCGGTAGAGCTGCTCTCTACTGCGCATTTGCGGATCGTCGGTCAGAGCCCATTTATATTGTAGATAGCGTGTGTTGCTTTTACGTCCAACAGATGGCACTGTTTTTCCCAAAAAGCATGTTTTTACCCGTCAGAGGTGTGACATCTATATAATGTAGGTATATAAAAACACGTGCGTATTCGAATGCAACGTTGTGTCAAAATTTCAAAGCAATCGGTGAAGAACTTTTGGAGATTTAAGATTTTGAACAAATGAACATTTACATTTTTATTTATATAGATGACCCAAAGTTATTTTATACTAGTGACCTTTGTTTTCATTTTTTATTTTATTTTCCCTAAGAATTTATCAGTGTTTATTATAAACACCAAAACCAGGAGAAATTCACTGAGAAAATACTTATTTTCTGATGTTTGCTTATAATAAACACTTATACATTCCCAGGAAAAATAAAAAAAACTGAAAATAAAGTTCCCTATTTATACTGTATGTCCAGAAGCTTTGCATGAACCAAGTAAATCTTTTTATGTACCATATACTGTAAATTCAAATTTGTGTTATGAAGGTTTGATTGTTTTTTTAATTCTTTGTAGGGTTAATAAAATTGGACATAGGGATGGTAACTTTTGATCAGGTGTGTGGGCGTATATGTGCACATGTTCATCGACCCGCTTTCATAGACACGTCCATTTTATAACATATGTGCGTTTATGTGATCATGTTATAAAATAGGCTGGACACATGCGCGCAATTTTAGATGGCTGCGCGCATGTGTGTGCAAATGCATCTGCCACGTAAGTGGGGGAATTTTATAAAGGACGCACACCAATGCTATTTGCCATTTTCCCAGTTGGTTCCCAGTTCGCCCAGTTTAGGGATGGGGGGGTTTGAAAGTCCTAACTTAATAACCTTCCCTTCCCCCTATTAGTTCCCACTCTTAAACCCCGCTGACTGATTTTTTTGCTTTCTTACTTATACACCAATCATAGCAGTAGTAAAGTTACTCCCCAGAGGACCCCAGCATTTGCCTGTGTGCAAAAGTATTTACGTGCACATCTCTTGGCCTTCCCCTGACACGCTCATGCCCATCCAGACCATGCCACTTCCCACCCCTTTTTTTGCAAACTTTTTCTTTGTGCGCACAGCGGGAGATGTGCGCTTCCTCAGGAGGCTTTTAATATCTGTTTAGTGCACGCTGGCCCAATTTGTGCGCATGTATCCCAATTTTGGCACATGCAGGGTTTTTAAAATTTGCCTTTAATATATTAGAAAGGCAATTTTCAATTTATCAGCAGAGCTTGAGCAACCAAGCTAATTTTCAAAGGGAAATTCCCTATGAAGTTTCCCTTTGAAAATATGGTGGTGGGCCAGTGCTGTGAGGGTTGTTTGCACTGCATGCACAAGGGGTATTTCCTGGGTGGTGTTCAATCCACATGGCATGCCTTGCTGAGACCTGTGAGAGGGCTTTTTCTGTCGCCACCCTGATATTTTGGAACTCTTTGTCTGAGGGTCTTCATTTTATGACCTGTGTTAAAGCTTTCAGTTCTCTGCAGAAGACATCTTTTTAAGCAAGCATTTTTATGATAAGACAGGCTGAGAGAATTTGAAAAGAAGATGGCCGTAGAGGCAAAAACTCACAATAAAAACATTTTTAAATATATCCAAAGCAGAAAGCCTGCAGGAATCGGTTGGACCATTAGATGATCGAGGGATTAAAGGGGCACTTAGGGAAGGTAAAATTCGGTGTTTACTAGAGATGTTGGGGAGATAGCCATTCTGGAGACTATTTTCATGGGTAATGTTTCAGACGAACTGAACCAACTCACTGTGAACCTGGAAGATGTGGTAGGCCAGATTGACAAACTGAAGAGTAGTAAATCACCTGGACCAGATAGCATACACCCCACGGTTCCTTAAGAACTAAAAAAATGAAATTTCAGACCTATTTCAATTAGAAACCTATCATTAAAATCATCTGAAATACCCGAAGATTGGAAGATGGCCAATATAACCCCCATATTTAAAAAGGGCTCCAGGGGTGATCCGGAAACTGTAGACCAGTGAGCTTGACTTCAGTGCCAAGAAAAATCATGGAAACCTTTATAAAGAATAAAATCACAAAACATTTAGATAGACATGATTTAATGGGACACAGCCAGCAGGGATTTACCCTAGGAAGTCTTGCCTCATAAATCTATATTTTTTGAAGGGGTGAATAAACATGTGGAGAAAGGTGAACCAGTAGATGAGGTGTATTTGGATTTTCAGAAGGTGTTTGACAAAGTCCCGTATGAGAGGCTTCTAAGAAAACTAAAAAGTCATGTGATAGGCAATATCCTTTTGTGGATTAAAAACTGGTTAAAAGACAGGAAACAGTAGGATTAAATGGTCAGGTTTTACAGTGGAAAAAGCTAAAAAGTGGAGTGTCTCCGGGATCTGTATTTGGACCGGTGCTTTTTAATATATTTATAAATGATCTTGAAAGGGGTACGACAAGTGAGGTGATCAAATTTGCAGGTGACATAAAATTATGCAGATTAGTTAAATATGAAGCGGATTATGATATATTGCAGGAGGACCTTGTGAGACTGGAAGGTTGAGCTTCCAAATGGCAGATGAAATTTAACGTGGACAAGTGCAAGGTGATGCATATAGGGAAAAATAACCTTTGCTATAGTTACACAATGTTAGGTTCTACCTTAGCAGTTTCCACCCAGGAAAGAGATGTAGGCATCATAGTGAATAATATATTGAAATCGTCAGCTCAGTGTGCTGTGGCGATCAAAAAAGCAAACAGTGTTAAGAATTATTAGGAAGGGAATGGCAAATAAAACAGTGAATGTCATTATGCTTCTGTATCGTTCCATGGTGAGACTGCATCTTGAATACTGTGTGCAATTCTGGTCCCGAATCTCAAAAAAAGATATATTTGCACGGGAGAAAGTGCAGAGAAGGGCAACCAAAATAAGGGGCATGGAACGGCTGCCCTATGAGGAAAGGCTAAGGAAGTTAGGGCTGTTCAGTTTGGAAAAGAGACGGCTGAGGGGGGATATGATCAAGGTCTACAAAATCATGAAAGGACTTGAACAATTTAATGTAAATTGGTTATTTACTCTCCCACATAATAAGACTAGGGGGCACTTCATAAAGTTAGCAAGTAGCACATTTAAAACAAATCTAAGAAAATTCTTTTTCACTCAGTGCATAGTTCAGCTCTGGAATTCATTGCCAGAGGATGTGGTTATGGCATTTAGTGTAACTGGGTTTAAAAAAGTTTTGGTTAAGTTCTAGAGGAAAAATCCCGAAACTGGTAATAATTAATAAGTAATAGTAGCTTGAGATTTAATTTGTGACTTGGATTGGCCACTTTTGGACTCAGGATGCTGGGCTTGATGGACCCTTGGAGTGACCCAGTATGGCATATCTTACGTTCTTATGAGGCTAAATATATATCTCACGCTAAATAATTATCACTGCTGGGATGAGTTATTTTGTTTTGATTCTGTTTATTTTACTTAGTATTTGATTTTATTGTGAATGAGCATTTTGTACATTACTTAGTCTGGCACCAGGCAACTAATAAATAATCATAATAATAAGGTGAAATATATGTGAGGGTTTGAAAATGAAATCCCCGAACATGTTTTAGGGGGCCTCCTTTCCATGCAGGGAAAATACACATACTGATGACCTTTTGAGACCTGCCCCCTTAGTTACTTAAAGTTAAATCTTATTTCATAGTACGGCCTTGGTGGTAAAGAGCTAGCTAGTACACTGGTTCCTCTGTATAACATATTATAAAAATAGCAAATTGAAGTAATTACCAATCAAATGCCTCTAAAACAAACCACCTTGATAGCAAATAAATATCTTGGCTTACAGTGCATTTGTTTTAAAGAAGGACCTTTGTGGATAATAAATACACCATGAACCATTGTCTTTAAAAAAGAAAGAAATATAAATGGAAAGAAATTGCACGTTTTTTTAAAGTGAGAGATCACCTGTGTAAATATAATGCATCATTTGTAGATGAGGCTGAGCAGAAAATGCAAGTACCAGATTTCATGAAATAGTCAATAAGGTTAAAAGCCATATCCCACATTTTTTAAGCCCTGGGAATAGAGAATGTATATGGATTAACTGACATCTTAATTTTGAGTAAATTTTCAGGGGGTTCTATATGGGAAAAATAGCATATATGTGCATAAGTAGCATGCATTCATGTATTTGTTCATCTACGTCACTTATATATTAGAGTGGATTAAAAATCCTTTAAAACAAAGTAAATAAATATGCTATTTTATAAACATCAAAAATATGTGCATATTTTTTGTTTTATGTGCAAAATTTACCGCTGCAAAAGAGGAGCAGACTAGAGGCATCCTAGGGCAAGATCAAGGAGTATGCTTGGTAGTTGCTATTTTTATAAGAGATATGTGTTTATTTATTTAATATCTTTTCATATACCGATACTCAAGATAAATATCTTATCGTACCGGTTTACATCAAACATGGGGTAACCAACGATATAGGCGCAAAAAGCATAAAGTTACATGAAACAGGGTGATGAACTCAGGACAACTGTGGAAAAGATAAACAAGCAGAGTTAAATAGTAACAAGGAGAACCATTTAGTGGGTGAACATTTAACAAACAACCAAACATTTGTGTTGTTTTTTTTTTTAAATCACTTCGTGAGTGGTCAAACAAACAACAGTTTTAAGGGGTAGTGCTGTCTGTGCATGGCAAAGGCTCTAGGGTTGAGGCTAGAGGAAGGAGGTAGAAGGGACAAGAGGGGGGTGGGGAAGTCTAAAGGTGGGGAGTGTTTAAATGATCAAACTTATTCATACAATTTTACACCTACTAATTGACTAGGGTAAGTGATATTGGACTTGTCTGTTTGCAGTTTTTGAGTGGGAGGCCTGGGTGAACTGGTGATTTTTCAGGGAGAAGGTTTAGGTGAACTGGAGAGAGACTGAATGAACTGATGGAGGTATCAGCAAGCTGGTGATTTCAAGTACATGCGCAAGTAAGAATTTTCTAAGCAGTATGTACATCTATTTTATAAAATGTCTGCTTCCATGTATAACTTAGGGTATTACATATATATATATATTTTTTTGCAGCAAAAGTATATGGAATGAATTTTCGAAAGGTTGTGTGCAGAAAAATTAGCATATGTGTGCATAAATGGTATGTTCCTGAGCACATGCTATTTTATAAATATCTGATATATGTTTGTAAATAAGGGATCACATGCAAATATACAAGTGTTAAAAAAAAAAAAAAAAAAAAAAGAGATGGTCTAGGGGCATTCTGGGGTGGGACAACATATATGCACATACATTACTATTTTAAGAGACTTATGCATGTAGATTTGGCAGCTTAGTTGTGGAATTTTATACCGGCTGATTATCTTGTGTAAGTGATATCAAACCTGTTTAATACTGTATTATTGGCTGGTTGAATTGGGGGGAGGTCAGGCTGAAGAACCAGGATAGTCTTGCTGATCTGGAGATGGATTGGTTGAACAGCTGGAGGAATTGAAAAATGGGTTAATTTTCCTAATGCAAATGTTTTAAAATTGACTGACTTATGTGCATAAATTGGGAAATATATAATACCTACTTTACTTTCATGTGTAACATATACGCGCATATATTTTAAAAAGTAGGAAAAGTACACACATTCAATGCATTGATATACTGGTTTCAATGCATTGCATATATTCACACGGAAGATTTCATAGTATATATATTGCAGAGTAGAGATATGCATATTTTGTAAAATTTGTATATTGCATGCATGGTTCATAAAATACTTGTGTAGATCTTCTTGCAGCCATATATGTGCATATATGTGGCCATGTGGATTTGTTTGAAAGTTAGCCTCTTTTAGGTAAATTTCAAAAGAGTTGCACATCTAAATGTAACATAATATTGTAGCAATTTTAAAAAGCCATTTACCCGTGTTAAGTGCACTTAACGCGGGTTAAACCTATTGGCAACTCAGTGGCATATACTGTAGCAATTTTCAAAAGCCAACTTACATGGGTAAAGTGGCATGTAAATGCTTTTGAAAATCAGGCCCTATGCGCATATGTTTATAAAAGAGCTAGAGAAAGTTAGTGCTTTCATTGATTGCATTGCAAATATTTGGGCATACTGAAACATATTCGCATATTTTCAGAGCAGAACATAAGAAATTGCCATGCTGGGTCAGACCAAGGGTCCATCAAGCCCAGCATCCTGTTTCCAATAGAGGCCAAACCAGGCCACAAGAACCTGGCAATTACCCAAACACTAAGAAGATCCAATGCTACTGATGCAATTAATAGCAGTGGCTATTCCCTAAGTAAACTTGATTAATAGCAGTTAATGGACTTCTCCTCCAAGAACTTATCCAAACCTTTTTTGAACCCAGGTACACTAACTGCACTAACCACATCCTCTGGCAACAAATTCCAGAGCTTTATTGTGCATTGAGTGAGAGAGAAATTTCTCTGCTTAGTCTTAAATGTTGCTACTTGCTAACTTCATGGAATGCCCTCTAGTCCTTCTATTATTCGAAAGTGTAAATAACCAATTCACATCTACTCGTTCAAGACCTCTCATGATCTTAAAGACCTCTCTCGTATCCCTCCTCAGCCATCTCTTCAAGCTGAACAGCCCTAACCTCTTCAGCCTTTCCTCATAGGGCAGCTGTTCCATCCCCTTTATCATGTTCTCTTGTCTTAGCCTCGCAGAATGGACTGATGGAATCGCAAGCAGTCACTTCTCACGACTGCAGAGTGTGCGAGGGATTATATGTTTGCAGGGTGGGTCTTAGTACATGGGAAGGCACTAGAAGTCAACAGATTATGGGGCCAATGTAATAAGCCGCACTCAACCTGCTGTGGGTTTCTGTGCAAGTTATCCCACATTGACCTTACGTGCATATGTAATAACATATTCAGCATGGGAAAAATGCATGCACAAACCTGCACTAAAAATCTATGGCAGGTTTTGCGCAAGTGCATGCAAATGACATGTAAAGGAGGCAATTATCCATTCATGGGCTATACAGGGAGCCATGCGAGCAGGGAGGACGGTTACTGTGGGGTTTCATGTGCAGGTTTTTTTAGCACCTGGGTCAGGACTGGAGTTAAGTTAAAGCACCTGTCAGACAGACCGCTTTTCTCATTACTGGCACTGGTGTGTGGATGTGTGTCCGTGCAGCTCTAGTGAACTACCACATAGGGGCGGATTTTAAAAGGCGCGCGAATAGCCTACTTTTGTTTGCGCTCCAGGCGCAAACAAAAGTACGCTGGATTTTAGTAGATACGCGCGGAGCCGCGCGTATCCACTAAAATCCTGGATCGGCGCGCGCAAGGCTATGAATTTTGTATAGCCGGCGGGTGCCGAGCCGCGCAGCCTACCCCGTTCCCTCCAAGGCCGCTCCGAAATCGGAGCGGCCTCGGAGGGAACTTTCCTTTGCCCTCCCCTCACCTTCCCCTCCCTTCCCCTACCTAACCCACCCGCCCGGCCCTGTCTAAACCCCCCCCTTACCTTTGTCGGGGGATTTACGCCTCCCGGAGGGAGGCGTAAATCCCCGCGCGCCAGCGGGCCTCCTGCGCGCTGGGCCGCGACCTGGGGGCGGGTACGGAGGGCGCGGCCACGCCCCTGGGCTGTAGCCACGCCCCCCTTACCCGCCCCCAAAACGCTGCCGACACGCCCCCGAAACGCCGCAACGACCGGGCCCGCCCCCGACACGCCCCCCTCGGAGAACCCCGGGACTTACGTGAGTCCCGGGGCTCTGCGCGCGCCGGGAGGCCTATGTAAAATAGGCTTCCCGGCGCGCAGGGCCCTGCTCGCGTAAATCCGCCCGGTTTTGGGCGGATTTACGCGAGCAGGGCTCTGAAAATCCGCCCCATAGTTTTTAAAATACCAGTACCACAAATAGTTTGAAAGGCTCTTAGTTGATAGCATATAGTATTTATGTTGGTTCTAATAGAGCTTTAAAATGTCACATAAATGGGAAAGTCAAACTAGTAAATATTTGCGTTTACGGCTTGTTTTCTCTGTGATCAGAAAAATATCTGTATTACAGAAAATTCTAATCAAGAATCAAATTTAAAACCTGTTACATACAGAATTTTAAAGTGCATGATAAGCAATTGTTGCTCCTAATTGGTTACTTGCCAATACCTTCAATTGTTACTGCATAAAAAGTAGTTCTGTATGTGTAATAGGTTCAAAAGGTACCAGTGATATCTGCATTAGGGAAGACCTCAGGCTGGGAGAAGGGCTATAAGAAATATGTGTTTGAAAAGAAATAGTTATTTCCTTAGCTTTTTCTTTATAATTCTTAAGGGATTTGGCCCACCTCTAACTGCATCAACCCTTGACTCTGTAGTTAAATATATGAAAATATATCTAATACCTATATATCAAGCTATATCTGTCTGTCTGTATCTATAGTTATGTATCTGGGCTTTTTTTTTTTTTTTTGACTAAACTGCATTAATGCACGTTAATAGTTCTTCTTTAGAGCTTAACAAATGTTAAATTGGCATTAATGTACATCAATGAGCTTGCATTTCTTAGCGTCCAGACAGATGATTTCAGAACCAGTGGGTTATGAATTCAGAACCAGTAGATGGAGACAGAGAAAAGCTGACATCACAGTATATGTACTCCTACAGTGACATCAGCCTCCTGTATTCTCCATCTCCAGCAGATGGTGGACATGCATCTGCCTACTAAGGATTACTTTAAGTTTTAGAAGGAGAAAAAAAGAAGAAAATTTAATTTGCCCCGCTCTTCTGTGGTGATACCCAATGGTCCCTCCGCCAGTTGAGAATTTCTGAGGTGATTTCTGTGGTCCCTTAGATGAGTTCCTTTGTCTGGTAGTTGTTTTTTCAGCCAGCGTGGACTTAGCTGTTGAAACAGTTGAAAGACAGCAGGTGCGGGAAGTCAAGTGTAGCGGTGATAGTATATGCCCTCTCCCCCCGCAGCTGGAGACCAACTGTGTACTCAGCCGGGATGGGCTGAGCTCAGGTAAAGCTTAAAAAAACCTGAGAGAGAGGTTTTTTTTGTAGGTCCTTCTCCAGTCTCCATACTCTGTGCACCAATCCAGTGTTCGTTCCCGCTCCCGAGGGAGTTTAAAGGACATGGGCAGCCTGGTGGGTTGAGCAGCCCTTTTGGGCTAGGCCCTGCTTTTAGGCTTTTCTTTGTGCGCCATGTGGTCATCTTTGTGCATTTTTCCTGCACATTAGGCTGCCCTCTTCAGGACCATCGGTTCATGCAAGTGCATCTGGCTGTGCATACAAATTGTGCGCCCAGTTTTTGGATGCTTAGTTGGCCACTTGCTTGGGCATCCAGTTGGTCGTGGCATCTGATTTTGACGTGTGCTTGTCTGTATGCATGATCTGGGCTAGGGCACTCAGTTTTTGGGTGTTCATCATACACAAGGTTGTGCCCTTAAATTTTGGGATGCCTGAGTTAGGGACGCCTAAATTTTGGATGCATATTTTTACAGCGCAAATTCGGCTGGATGCACACCTTTCAGTCGCCTGTTAAGCATACTGACAGACTGAGGGCACCTATAGCTAAGAAACCTAAGTGCCTTTCCCTCTGTCTTGCCTGTCATATTCAGGCATCTCAGCCTGGCGTTCCCTCTAACTTGTGCCAGTACAGCTTAGAGGTTGAGGGTGAATTGCCTTAGTCTAATTTTACTAAGTCCAGTTCTTCCCAGCCTGATGAGGGCTAGGATAAAGACGTGTCAGAAGGGGTGCCTGACCTTGGAACTTCCTTAACTGGTTCATCAGCGGGGGAAGGTAGGTCAGGGAGGCACAGGACAGGTGCCTCCTTTTTTTGGCATGGATCCTACTGCTTTTTCATGGGTGGAATTTTTTCAAGATTCACAATCCTTTCTTTAGGCACAGTCCTCAGCCCCAACCAATTTTGCCAGATCGGAGTTGCAGGTGGTGAACTCCCATATGCCTGACACTGCGGTTAAATGCAGAAGAACTCCTAGGTTAGCAGCCGGTCTTCCCGATAGGGATCCGGATGGCACGGATGATGAAGCTGATCCTTACTCTCTGGAGGATGGGGAAATTCCTCCTGGACTGGAACCGTATTGTACTATATTGCGGTTCTTTCCTAGAGATGAGTTACTGCTCTTATTTCCAAGACATTAAAGATGCTGGAGTACCTGCGGCTGATTCCATGTCTGAGCCAAAGAAGAATCCCATTTTGGTTTCATTGAAGCCTCTTGTTTTTTTCCCTATTATGGAGTCCATTCAAGAATTGATTGATTTTGAGTGGGGTGCCTTGGAAGCTAATTTCAAAGGGGTTCGAGTCTTGGAAAGCCTGTATGCCCTGGATCCAGTGGTGAGGGAGTGGTTGCGGTTTCCAAAAGTGGATGTGCTTGTATGTGCTGTTTCTAAGTGGACAACTATCCACGTGGAGAGAGGAGCATCCTTGAAGGATGTGCATGGTAGAAGGATTGAGGCCATCCTTAAGTAAGCATTTGAAGCAGTGGTGATGTCCTTGCAGATAGCTTCTTGTTTTTCCCTGGTGGCTCGCCCCTGTTTACTTCTCTCTGAGGAGGTTGACGAATCTGGATTGAATTCCAGGGCAGTTATGGAGCCAGCAGCAGCCTTTTTGGCAGATGTGGACTGCAGTTTGGTCCACACCTCAGCCAGAGGGGTGGCTTTTGTAATAGTGGCAGGCGTCAGTTATGGCTGAGAAATTGGTCAGCCGGTGCGACCTCCAAGGCTAACCTTATGAAGTTGCCATTTGAAGGTTTGTTCTTGTTTGGAAGGGAGTTGGAGAAAATGGCCCATAAGTGGGGTGAATCTCCAGTTCCTCGGATGCCAGAGGATAAGAAGCAAACCCTATGTTCTTTTAATTTGAGAGGTCGTGCTAGGGGATCCAAGCATTTTTGACCCTTCAGAGGAGCGACTTTTCAGAGGACTCAGCCTTTTGGTAGGTCTCGGTCCTTTTGTCCCAGACAGCCGAGGTGGGACACAGGCTTGGGTAGTGGAACTTCATGAGCCTCCCAATGAATGGTGTGCCCACCCACCCCTGGGAACAGAAGATAGGGGATTGCGCCTCTCTTTTTTTCTCAGAGATGGGTCAAAACCATGTCAGACCAGTGGGTCTTGGAGGTGATAAGAGATAGAAACATAGAAATGATGGCAGAAGAAGACCAAACGGCCCATCCAGTCTGCCCAGCAAGTTTCGCACTTTTTTTTTTCTCATGCTTATTTGTTACTCTTGGCTCTTAGTAACCTTTTGGTTCTATTTCTCTTCCATCCCCACTATTAATGTAGAGAGCAGTGTTGGAACTGCATCTAAGTGAAATATCTAGCTTAATTAGTTAGGGGTAGTAACCGCCGCAATAAGCAAGCTACACCCATGCTTATTTGTTTACTCAGACTATGTAATTCAGTCCTTGTTGGTTGTTGTCTGTATATCGATCCACTTTTCTTCATTCCCCCTGCCATTGAAGCAGAGAGCTATGCTGGATATGCGTGAAGTATCAGTCTTTCTCCCGTGCCTTTGAAGCAGAAAGCTATGCTGGATATGCTTTGAAAGTGAAGTATCAGTCTTTTTCTCCCGTGCCGTTGAAGCAGAGAGCTATGCTGGATATGCTTTGAAAGTGAAGTATCAGTCTTTTTCTCCCGTGCCGTTGAAGCAGAGAGCTATGCTGGATATGCTTTGAAAGTGAAGCATCAGTCTTTCTCCCCTGCCGTTGAAGCAGAGAGCTATGCTGGATATGCATTGAAAGTGAAGTATCAGGCTTATTTGGTTTGGGGTAGTAACTGCTGTAACAAGCAAGCTACTCCCCGCTTTTTTGTGAATGCAAATCCTTTTTTCCACATTTCCTCTTGCCGTTGAAGCTTAAAGCAATGTTGGAGTCGCATTAACCGTGTGTATGTGTATTGAATAAGGGTATTATCTCCAGGTAGTAGCCGTAATTCCCGCGAGCCACCCACTCTTCATTCACGTCTTCTAGACTTTATGGGTCCACAGTGTTTATCCCACGCCCCTTTGAAGTCCTTCACAGTTCTGGTCTTCACCACTTCTTCCGGAAGGGCATTCCAGGCATCCACCACCCTCTCCGTGAAGAAATACTTCCTGACATTGGTTCTGAGTCTTCCTCCCTGGAGCTTCAAATCGTGACCCCTGGTTCTGCTGACTTGTTTCCGATGGAAAAGGTTTGTCGTTGTCTTTGGATCATTAAAACCTTTCAAGTATCTGAAAGTCTGTATCATATCACCTCTGCTTCTCCTTTCCTCCAGGGTGTACATATTTAGATTCTTCAATCTCTCCTCATAAGTCATTTGATGAAGACCATCCAACTTTTTGGTCGTCCTTCTCTGGACAGGTGCTGATATTTCCTTGGGACGTGTTCCTTGGGACGTACTCATGGTGTCTTTTTGCCACTCCCCGCAGAAGAGGCAGGCGGTGTAGTGTAGATTGTCAAGGCTCCTCTGTCTGAGGGCTGTGGTTCCAGTGCCCATGTCTCAAGAAAATACCTGCCAATATTCCATGTATTTCGTTGTGTCCAAGAGGGAGTGCTCCTTTTGTCCCATCTTGGAACTCAAAGTGTCAACCGTCATTGCAGGTGACTCATTTTCGCATGGAAACTTTGAACTCAGTGATAATGGCGGTGCAGTCGCAGGAGTTTCTGACCTTGGATCTGTCTGAGGTGTACCTGTATATTTCCATCCTGCTAGAGCACCAACGTTTTCTACGATTCATGATCTTGGGTCATCGTTGTCAGTTTTGAGCACTACCTTTTATTATGGCCACTGTGCCCAGAACTTCTTCCAAGGTTATGGTGGTGGTGGTGGTGGTGGTGGCAGAGTTGAGAAAGGATCTGATCTTGGTACATCCATACTTGGACGACTGGCTTATTTAGGCCAAGTCTCTGGAAGAGAGCTGCCTGGTGACCCGCAAGGTGATCTCCTTGTTGCAGGAGCTCAGTTGGGTGGTGAACCTGACCAATAGCAGTCTTCAGCCATCTCAGTTGTTAAGAGTATCTCGGTGTTCGGTTCGACATGAAGTGAGAGTTTTCCTGCTGGAGGGTCGTACTCAGAAGTTGGCGCAGGTGCGTCTGTAGATGAACACAATATGCCTGACAGTGTGGTCCTATCTGCAGGTGCTCAGATTAATGGCGCCAACCCTGGAAATGAGGCTGTGGGAAGGGCGCATATGCGACTTCTTCAGTGCTTCCTTCTATCTCATTGGAGCCCTCAATCTCAGGACTATTTGATTCAGCTCCACCTGCCGATGTATGTCTGCTTTCAACTGTAGTCATGGTTACAAAGTGGATCATCTAAGAAAGGGGGTTTCCCTAAAATCTCCGGACTGGCTAGTACTCACGACAGATGTGAGCCTTCAGGATTAGGGAGCTCACTGTCAGGAACTGACAACGCAGGGGCACTGGAATGCAGAAGAGTCTCTCTGGAACATCAATTGGCTGGAAGCTCGGGTGGGCCAGTTGGCATGCTTGCAGTTTGACGACGGGTTGCAGAGTTGAGCGGTCCGGATAATGTCGGACAACGCAAGGACAGTGGCCTCATTAGTCGGCAGGGAGGAATCAAGAGCCAGTAAGTGTCGCAGGAAATAGACTAACTTATGGAATGGGTGGAAATTCATCTTCAGGAGATCTCAGCCCTGCACATTGCAGGAAAAGACAATGTAAGAGCAGACTTTCTCAGTAGGCAGAGTCTGAACCCAGGAGAATGGGTATTGTCAGAAGAGGCGTTTCAGCTGATAGTGGATTGCTGTGGCCTTCCATTTCTAGACCTGCTGGCGACTTCTTGCAATGCGAAGGTTCCTCGATTTTGAGTCGCAGGAGAGATCCGAAGTCATTGGGTATCAATGCTGTCATGCAGGAATGGCCGGAGGACAAGCTGTGCTGTATGCCTTTCCCCCATGGCCCATTTTGGGCAGAATGGTTCGGAGGGCTTAGATTCACAGTGGATTGGCCATTGTTGGAAACAGGATGCTGGGCTTGATGGACCCTTGATCTGACCCAGTATGGCATGTTCTTATGTTCTGGTTGGCCCAGTAGACCAATATATGTGAATCTGTGAAGGCTCCTGGTAGATTTCCCCCCTCCGGATTCCGGCGCATAGGAATCCTGATCGTTTCCTTTTCTTTCGCCCAGACAGATGAATTCAGCTTCCCGCTCTTGGCTAAAATGATGTGTAATGGTTCTGCATGGCCTCGTGTCCAGGGATTACTGGTAAGTGTTAGTCCAGTCCCTAGACTAGTGTTGATACATTTTTTTGTCTGAGCTCAGTGTTTCCTGTTGGCTGAGTACTGAAATGGTCATCTGTTATTAATCAAGTTTTTGCTAGCAGGTCCACAGTTGGCTTTTGAAGAGAATACTGGCAGGCTAATGTCATTGCAGGAGTACATATACTATGATGTCAACTTTGCTCCAACTCCATCTCTGGTAGAGGCGCAAAACCCATTGGTTCTGAATTCATCTGTCTGGTCTAAAGAAAAGGAAATTATCAGGTAAGTAGTAATTTCTCATTATTAACACTTTTTAGGCAGTAATGCAAATTTTGTTAAAATTTATGAGCTGATTAATATACAAGTTATGCTGATCAGCTCATTTACAACTGATCACATGAATGAAAATATCTGACACAATTTCACTGAACTGCAAATAGAGATAATTTTCATAGGAATTTATATGTGTAAAACTGTTTTATGTGCATAAATGGGTTTTTGAAAAATATGTATCCCCCTTTGAAATTTCACTGAATTTTCAAAAAGTTTAAAGCGTATAAATGGGCTTTTGATAATTGCTATGTTTCTTTTATAAGTGCAAATTCTTTTGAAAATTACCTTCGTAATGCATTTTAATAAATATGCCCCTAAATCTATATATCTTTCTATATACAGGTATCCTTTTGATCCTATAATGGTGTTGGTGCATATCCATATATGTATATAACTCTTTACATATTTATTTATTTAGATTCTTATATTCTGCTTTTTGGCACTTCAAAGTGTATATCAAAGCAGATAACATTTAGGTACTATAGCCATATAGCACAATGTGTATGTATGTGTGTGTGTATGTATATGTATATATATATATATATATATATGTATGTGTATATATATATATATATATATATATGTATGTTTTATGGACCAAATATATTTTCTAATGTGTGAAGGTACTTAAAAAGACTGAATATGGCTGTGCTGTTTTACAGTGTACAAAGTGATGTCAGACTTTTACAAAGATTTTTGATGCTTGGATGTCTTCTGTCATCTGCAATCATGCTTGTACTCTTGAGTTGGGTCTATGGAAACTGAACTCTGCAGCTTTGCTGCAGGTCAGCCTTCATGGACAATTAGTGTTTAACAGCACTTTGATCGCAAGTTGTCAGGAAGGTTTATCATAAAGGCATTATCTCAAAGTAGATCAGCAATGATCAGTCCTCTGATTTCTGAAGCATTGTTAGCCTTTTCTTTGATATGAGTCAGGTGACTGCTTATTTACTGTTATGTTTAAGAAGCCTTAGGCCTTTAAAATGCACTAGGGTTTGTTTTTTTTTTTTTGCTCTCCTTGTCTTGTTCTCTGCTGTCCACTCTTGATAACTGTCAGAGACCCCCATCGGTGCATGATCTGACAAGAATTAAGAGAGCTATCTTCCTGCTGCTTGGCTATGTGTCAGTATCGACAAGTCATACGTGCTTGACACCACATGAGGTGACTGGTTCCAGCACTTTGCAGAAGTAAACCAATAAATCTTCAATGTCACTCCACTTATTACTACTTGATTGCTCTTTCCTCCTCCCCAAAAATCACCTTGGAAACAAATATTTGAAAAAAAAAGAGAGAGAATAAATGTTAAAAATAATGTCCTGTTAGTATTTGCAGAGATATGTCCCTGTTCCTCGACTGCTGTTATACAGTGATCAGTTTTTCAACTAAAGATTAGCTTGAAATGTTTTTCATGTACCATTTCAGGCCTACTGCTTAGTATATATATACTTTTTCTTTCTTTACTTGTCTATTTTATAAAACAGGGATTCAATTTTCAAAGGGCTTTGCCTATCTTTGGGAGTTAGACACTTAAATTGGCTATTTTAAAATTGACTAGGACTGAGCATCTAAATTTAGGGGCCTATTTTCACTGGATACCCAAATTTCAGTTTCTAAAGAGTGGGTGGCTATGGGAGTGTAGTTAGGCCAGGGAAATTTATTAGGTGCATAGCAATGATTTTTAGCGAGAAGCACTTAGCTTAGGTTCCCAAAACCAGTCAAATGAATTGCAGGTCTAACAAACACCCCGCCCCCCCCCCCCCCCGACTCCCCCAAGACCTGCCGACTTAATTTCCTACAACCCCCCCCCCCCAAGACCTGACAAATTAATTTCCTGCAACCCCCCATCCTCCTGAACCCTCCAAGACCTGCCAAACGTCCCTGGTAGTCCAGCGGGGGTCCGGGAATGATTTCCTGGGCGTGGGCCGTCGGCTGCCAGTAAACAAAATGGCGCCGACGGCCCTATGCCCTCACTATGTCACTGAGACCGACCGCTGCTATTGGTCGGTCTCAGTGACATAGTGAGGGCATAGGGCCGTCGGCGCCATTTTGTTTACTGGCAGCCGACGGCCCTATGCCCTCACTATGTCACTGAGACCGACCAATAGCAGCGATCGGTCTCAGTGACATAGTGAGGGCATAGGGCCGTCGGCTGCCAGTAAACAAAATGGCGCCGACGGCCCTATGCCCTCACTATGTCACTGAGACCGACCAATAGCAGCGGTCGGTCTCAGTGACATAGTGAGGGCATAGGGCCGTCGGCGCCATTTTGTTTACTGGCAGCCGACGGCCCACGCCCAGGAAATCATTCCCGGACCCCCGCTGGACTACCAGGGACGTTTGGCAGGTCTTGGGGGGGTCAGGAGGATGGGGGGTTGCAGGAAATTAATTTGTCAGGTCTTGAGGGGGGGGGTTGTAGGAAATTAAGTCGGCAGGTCTTGGGGGAGTCGGGGGGGGGGGGGGCGGGGTGTTTGTTAGATTTTTGTTTGTTTTTTTTTTTATATTCGCTCCATAAGACGCACATACATTTTCCCCCCACCTTTGGGGGAAAAAAAGTGCGTCTTATGGAGCGAAAAATACGGTATGTTATACACAAAAATAAAGTAGACTTGCATATATTGGGCTTTACTCCTGTAAGTCGGCGTTTTTTTTTTTAAACATGTGCACGTCAAGGAAATTACAAGTGTTATCAATTGGTCCACCAATTCGCCCAAATTTTCCCCAGGTCATTGAGACCCTCCTGGTTTTTCAAGCTGAACTCCATCCAGTTCACCCACTCCTCCCATCCAGTCATAACTACATAATAAACAGCTTTAATATCACTTACACCAGATAAATAGGAGTAAAATTACTCAAATTGGTAGATCTATGTGCATGTCTTTTTTTAAAAATAACAACTTACATGCATAAGAGATGTTCTCCCAGGACAAGCAGGATGGTAGTCCTCACATATGGCGTGACATCATCAGATGGAGCCCTGTCATGGAACACTTTTTTGTCAAGGTTTCTAGAACTTTGACTGGCACACTGAGCAAGCCCAGCATGCCACTAACCCTGTGTAACCACCAGGGGTCCCCCTTCAGTCTTTTTTTCTGTGCAGCAGTTGCCTCGTGGTTTAGGAGCTCTGTGAGAAATTTCTCACAACTTTCCTCACAGAACTATTGGAAATTTATCTTCTTAAAAAATCCCTCATTGGGATCTCCCATCGCGCTCCGTTCCCTCTGATGCTCAGTAAGTGTTTTTTTCCGGTACTTGCAGTCTGTTCCCAGTGGCTTACCGCTTCGGTGCCCAACAGTCACTGACCGCGTGCCCGCCAAATTTTAACATGGTGACCGGGTTTAGGAAATGCCCCGAGTGTCCGAGGACATGTCCATAAGGGACCCGCATGAAGTCTGTATTTTGTGCTTAGGCCCCTCGCATGATGTTCATCTATGCCCTAGTTGTGCACAAATGACCCCCAAAGGCCATCGCGCTTGCCTGGACAAAATGGAGCAGTTGTTTGCTTCAAAACATACTGCTCCATAAACGCCAGTTCAAGAGCCACCGACTGGAGAGTCTGTCGACCTCGGAGACGATTCGCCAGGAGCAAAGTGGACAGGGTGACCATCCATCACCGACTCCATCGAGGATATCAGCATCATCGTTCTCGGTGCGGGGGAAAGACCGGACCGACCACAGAGGGAAACATCTACACCGGCACCGATGGGCGTCCCCAACCGGTGCCGGCACCAATACCGCAGTGGCATCGATTTCCATCGAGCCACCTGCGAAGAGTGCACGGGGAGAGGAGCCCCCATACTCTTCTAGACCCGGGACCCCTAGGCGTTCCCCATGGATACTTGTGCCGGGCACCGAGCCTCCACGGGCCCCCATGCAGGCTCCGATGATGCCTAGCCTGCCTCCTACCCCAATCACCGTGCCACCCATGCCGGCTTCCCGGGAGGAATTGGACCACATGGTCCAAGAGGCAGTGCTGAAAGCCTTATGAGGCTTCCAATTGCCACCGGCGTTGGCCCTCATACCGGCCCCAGAACTGGCTTCCTCGAATATGGCACCGCTCCTTGAGCACTTCTATACGCTCATCGGTGCCTTATCGACTCCTCTGCCACGGACACTCTGGCATTGAATCATCCATCGAGGCCTCCGCAGGTCCCAATTCCAGTACCGGGTTCCTCGGAGGAGGAAGGATCGATTTCCAGCCACGTCCCTCCACGGGAACAGTCTATGCTAGAGCCCATACCAGGACCATTGGGGCTACCGGTAACCAAGCGCACCTAATCTGCCCTGATGCCCTCGATGACTGCGCCGATTCCATCGATGCCTTCCTGCCCTCTCTGCTTTGGCATGCTTCCTCCATCGGGATCTCCACCGGGAGAAGGAGAAAGTCCCTATAATCCATGGGACAATTCATCACGGACATCTGAGGACTTGCTCCCAGAGCCTTCACCGCCAGAGGAAAGGCGAAAATCTCCTCCAGAAGACCTCTCCTTTACCAGTTTTGTCAAAGAGATGTCTGAGATTATACCTTTTACAGTGGTCATGGAGGAAGATGCTCACCATAAAATGTTGGAGGTCTTACAATTTGTAGATGCTCCAAAAGAAGAAATGACATCTAGTATGGTACCCCCAGTCAGTAAAAAGACGGATGCTACCTATCTGGTTCAACAAGCTCGAGGTTTTCAAAAGAGTCAGCTGCCCCACGTTGTAGTTGTGGAATTAGCTCAGAAAAAGGCTAAACGATCACATCCACGTTCCTCTGCTCCTCCCGGTAAGGAACAGAAAGCATTGGATGTGTTGGGTCGAAGAATTTTCCAAGGGTCCATGTTGATATTGCGAATTGCAGCATAACAACTATAAATGACCCAATGTAATAGAAATCTCTGGAAACAAGTCCAGGAGATTGCGGAGACATTACCACAGCAACAACAAGAAGCCTTGTCCTCCATCCTACAAAAAGGAATGGAAGCAGGTAAACATGAAGTCAGAGCTGCCTATGATTCTTTTGAAACAGAGTCTTGGCAGCGGGCATCAGTGCTAGACACTGGCCCTGGCTTAAGGCCTCAGATCTATGCCTGGAAGTACAGGACAGACTGGCAGATCTACCCTGTACCGGAGACAGCCTGTTCGGGGATAAGATCCAGGACGCAGTGGCCCAGTTAAAGGACCAGCATGAGACCCTGTGCCAGTTGTCAACTGTCTCCCCAGATGTTCCCTCCTTAGCCCGCAGGGCCACGCATAGAGAACCCAAGAAACAATTCTACAGGCCACGCAGATATTATCCTCCTGCTTTCCCGTGCACGACCAGCTTGGGCACCTCAGAGGGGACATGCGTGCCAGACTAGAACATCTAGACCATAGCCAGCTCCACAAGCTGGCCCCGCGTCTGGATTTTGAATCTTTTCCAGATAGTAGCAGGCATATTCCAGTGGGGGGCCACCTGTGCCACTTTGCAACAAATTGGCTTCCAATCACCACGGACCAGTGGGTACTGTCCATTGTAACCCACGGTTACCGTCTAAATTTTTCAAAAATACCCCCGTCCTTCCCACCCATTCCATCCTGGAGCAGGGACGACCACACAGGGAAACTCGGGTCAGAGCTCTCAACCCTTCTGTCGGTCAGAGCCGTGGAACTGTTTTCATTGAATCAGCAAGGAAAAGGGTTCTACTCCAGATATTTCCTAATTCCAAAAATGACCAGCAGCCTCCGGCTTATTCTGGACCTCTGAACTTTGAATACATTTCTTCGCAAGGAATGGTTCAGGATGGAATCCCTGGGCACCATGCTTCCTCTACTTCAACAAGGGGATTGGCTCTGCTCTCTGGACCTGCAAGACGCATATGCCCATATTGCGATATCCCTGCCTCATCGCAAATATCTGTGATTTGTGGTGGGCCGCAGTCACTATCAATACAAAGTACTTCCATTCGGCCTAGCCTTGGCACCTCGAGTGTTTACGAAGTGCCTGGCAGTCATGGCTGCGCAATTGCACAGCAGAGGCATAAAAGGTTTTCCATACCTGGACGACTGGCTCATAAAAAGGCAGTCAAAGCAAGGAGCCCTCGACTCTCTCGGTGTCACCATAAGGCTTCTAAACTCATTGGGATTTCTAATAAATTACCCCAAATCCCAATTGACACTGTCTCATCTTCTCTTCTTTATAGGAACAGACCTAGACACGACACTATCCAGAGCATTCTTACCCAACGACCGTGCAATTACGCTGTCCAACCTTGTCAGCTTTATCCACCGTCGAAAAAGAGCCTCAGCTGGCCAGCTACTCAGGTTGCTTGGCCACATGGCATCAACAGTCCATGTCACCCCTTTGGCACACCTCACCATGAGAGTGAAGCAATGGACTCTGAAATCCCAGTGGCGACAAGCTACTCAGCCGCTGTCGTCCCTGGTACACATAACCAGCCAGCTTCATCTGTCCCTTGCCTGGTGGACACACAAAGCCAACTTACAAGTGGGTCTTTCTTTCCAGAAACCGGCTCCTCAGGTGACCTTAACTACGGACGCCTCCAACCTAGGTTGAGGAGTACACGTCCAAGGCCTTCAAACTCAAGGGACTTGGATAACAGCCGAAGCAACCCATCAAATCAACTTTCTGCAGCTTCGAGCTATGCAGTATGCCCTTTATGCATTTCAGGATTTCCTCTCCAACAAAGTTGTCCTGAATAAAACAGACAACCAAGTTGCAATGTGGTACCTGAACAAACAGAGGGGCATGGGCTCTTAACTGCTTTGCCAGGAGACTGTGCAGATTTGAGCCTGGGCCTGTCGCATTTCATTCTTCTGCGAGCCACTTATCTAGCGGGCACACAGAATGCACTGGCAGACCGCCTCAGCCAACGTTTCCAGTCCCATGAATGGTCTCTGGATCCCTCGGTTGTGAGCAGAATCTGCCACCGGTGGGGTCATGTGACCATCAACCTCTTTGTGTCCAGTCAGAACCACAAAGTGGAAAACTTTCTGCTCCCTGCACAGGGACCGGCATGCACCAGCCAGAGATGCCTTCGCCCATCCCTGGAACAAAGGCCTGCTTTTTGCGTATCCTCCAATTCCACTAATAAGTAAGCCTCTCCTGAAGCTGCAACAGGACCGGGGCTTAATGATTCTCATAGCCCCATATTGGCCATGCCAAATTTGGATTCCCGTACTTTGCAACCTTTCTGTCCAGGACCCCATTTGCCTGGGCACGTTGCCCAACCTCATAACACAGAATCAAGGCAAGTTATGCCACCCGAACCTCCAGGCCCTCTCTCTGATGGTCCTGGATGTTGAAAGGCTGATACTACAACCAATCAACCTTTCAAGTGACGTATCTCAAGTCCTAGTAGCTTCATGGAAGCCTTCCAGGTGGAAATCCTACCGCTCTAAATGGAAGAGATTTACCTTGTGGTGCACACAAGGGCTTGGATCCCTTTTCTTGCCCCATATCGAGTCTGTTAGATTATCTCTGGCACCTCTTGGAATCTGGTCTCCAGACATCATCTATCCGAGTGCACCTTAGTGCCATCTCTGCTTACTATGAAGGAATAGGGGATGCCCCGATAAAGGCTCAATCCCTGGTGAGTCGCTTCATGCGCCCTCAAACCATGCCCGTCTCCCTGTGCCTTGGACTTGGCAACTAATTCGCTGACATGCAGGGCCCCGAAGAACTCAAAAGCTACACGGAACAACAAAACCTCGTACCGGGACTGGCACACTACCTCCAATTGTTCTGTTATTTTTAATAAGTCTTAGAACCAGATAGGTTTTCATTGGTCTCCCATTTGTGCGTATCCCCTGCCTCAGCCCCTCAGGACTTGTCTGACCAGAAAACTATTCAGCGGTCCCTCCAACCCCTCAGTTTCTGAAAGAAGGCGAAGCCTGCCAATTGGCATCGAACCAACTCTAACGAGTAACCTGCTCCTTTGGCCCACAAAATAAACTGTACCACCTCTTCTTCGCTTACTGCCCCGCCCTCCCACCTCAAAGTCTGCAAGAAACGAGCAACCGCTCCTCTGCCTGACAGATAAGATTTCCACGTAGCCGGTGCCAATGATTGTCATATCAAGTCCCAGGTGTCATCCTGCCACAGATTCTCTGGGAAGACCTCTCCTCGCGAACTCGCTTGAGGAGCTTCGGCCCTGAAGACGTCCCACTTGAAACGAGAGAGAGCATCAGCAATCAAGTTCAAGTTACCCGGCACGTGCCTTGCTCGTATAGTCACATTCCAGAGCATGCATAGAAAAACCATTTCCCTGAGCAGCCTAGATACCCTTAAACATTTTGCGGCTTGTCTGTTAACCACCTGAACCACTCCCTAAGTTGTCACACCACCATACCATTTTTTTATTCTGCAGCTCCTTCCCCCAAATCATCAATGCCACTATGATAGGAAAAAGCTCCAAGAATGTAATGTTTCTTGTCAACCCCTCCTCGACCCAACCGTATGGCCATGCTTCCGCACACCATCGCCCCTGGAAATATAAACCGAAACCGCAGGCTCCCGTTGCATCAAGTCCTCATTTGAGACTTCTGCCTCTTGCATCATACAAACTCCGTTAAATGAATCTAAAAATCTTTCCCGCACTGCCAGTTCATCTTTCACCACCCGAGTGACCCGGATGAAATGATGTCCTGCCTTTACTTCCACAGTCCGGGCGGACAGCCGACGAATGAAAGTTCGACCCATCGGTATGATTCGGCAGGTAAAGTTCAGAGAGCCAATTAGCGATTGCATCTGCCTCAAGGTCACTTTCTCCGAACCGTGGACCGTCCGCACGACTTCCTGCAACTGGACTGCTTTCTCAACTGGCAAACGTGACACCATGTCCACTGAATCTAATTCGATGCCCGAAAAGGTTAGCCTGGTGACCGGCCCTTCAGTCTTATCCTGAGCTAGAGGCACTCCAAAGGACTTAGCTACCTCCATGAAACCTGTTAACTGACATTGGCATCCGTTGGACGCGCGCGACCCTACGAACAAAAAATCGTCTAAGTAATGTAACATGCTCGAGCACTCATTATACTGCATTGTAGCCCATTGAAGGAAAGTGCTAAAGGCCTCGAAGAACGCGCACGAAACCTCACAACCCATAGACAGACAATGATCAATGAAATAGCTCCCTTCAAAATAAAACCCTAATAGGGGAAAACCGCAGATGGATAGGTAACAGCCGGAAAGATGATTCGATGTCCGCCTTTGCTAGCAACGCCCCTGCCCCTGCGCATCGCACCAAGGCTATAGCCTCATCGAACGAAGCATATTGTACCGTGCACTCCCGTTGCGGGATAAAGTCATTCACCGATGAACCTTCCGGGTACGATAAATTCAGAATCAACTGGAACTTACCCGGCACCTTCTTTGGGATAACTGCTAATGGTGACAGATGCATCCTGTCAAAAGGCCGAGCCTCGAAAGGCCCCACAATCCTCCCTAATAGTATTTCTGCCCTCAACTTTTCTCTTACCACGTCCACCAGTCTATAAGTCAACCTGGTGTTTTTTGCTCTCCCCCCAGCACCCGGACCCATATAAGGGATGATGAATCCTGTGCTAAACCCCTCCCTTAGCAATGCAGCAGCCGCTAAATTAGGATAACCCCGCAAACCCTCTATCAAGGCGGAGAGCTCAATCGGTGACTCGGCCTTTTGGTACAACACTTCAAAATTTACTGCTCTTGGTAAGGGCAGCCTTCTGTCCTTAGGAGCATTTGGTAGCTGGGTGTGCACCACCGCATGAAGAGCATGCGTACCTGAACTTGCATTCAGGGAACAAGCACGTGAGCTTGTTGAACCTCCAGCACACATGCGAACGCTCCCAATGACCTACCTCCAGGTTCAGTCCTTCGATTAATTCCTGAACCTCGAAAGGAACTATTTATTTATTTATTTATTTTTAGATTTTTATATACCGGTGTTCCTGTATTAAAATACAGATCACATCGGTTTACATTGAAACATAAAAATTACGCCAAGAGGCGGTACATATAACAAGGTTATAGAACTTGGAAAACATGGAAAACAGGTTCGAAAAATAACATTGAGAAAATTGTATAGTCTCTTTGAGAAACCAAATCATAAACTACCCTTAGCTCCCCCCACCCGAGGACCCCGCTGTGCTACCGCTCGCTACACCACCTGCTACCCCGCTTTTGATATTTCCGATGCCCTTATTTGTCATCTGTGATAACCACAGATGAATATCCTGGGTTCCCTACCATTTTATCTCTAAATTTTTCATCATAATTGAGCCATGCCCAACCATCATAATCTCTGAAAGCTCTTAAAATGCTGTCCGCGTAGGACAGCAGCGTTCCATACTGCGTGGCATCAAAATGACTGACAATGCTGGCAAGGCGTAAAAAACCCCTGACCCAGTTAACAATATTCTTTGATATTTTTGGACCTGTTCCCTCTCTTCTATTCTTCTTTTTAGCCTTATTTTTGTTTTTTTCCTCCCTCTCCTCCGTTCCAGCAACTTAAATACATCCACAAATTTACGCCTGCGTATTCGTTTAACCAAGCGCTTGGGAACCTCCTCCCACAATTCCATCAGGGAAGCGAGAACTGATTGTCCCATGTCTTGCCGGGGACCTTCCCCCAGAGTGGAACTCCTGCCCGGACCAGCGCTACTCGAACTAGTAGATGACGAAGAGGAACTAGAGGAACTGCTAATTCTTTACCTCTTCTTTTTCTTTGCCTGCCCACCGCTACTCCTCCCGTCCCGGCTTCCCTGCCTACCTGCTCTGACGCCCAAAGTGCCGCTCTCCCTGACTCCTGCCGCGCCTCTGCTCTGAAGCTCGTCTACCGGCAGCTGCGCTTCCATCGGTCCCTTCCTGGGACAGTTCACGCCTCGTCTCAAACTTCCGATCTCTCCATGCCTCTTGACGCGACGGCCCTGGGACAGCATCACCTTCGGTGCCTGAAAGAAATCCTCCTGCCACATATGCCCCCTGTCGAACTGCAGATCCACTCCTCTCCTGTCTGTCACCCCACGCAGCTCCCGTAGGGGTACCCTGCTCCCTGTTTTGTCCCCGTGGCACCTCTCGTACCCAATCCTCACCCTGGAAGAAAGCCTCCCCCAGGTACTCGCTGACCATAAGTGGCCACCCCTCAAAACCCTCAGAGCTCCCACCTCTCTCACCCGCGGTCCTCCGGGGCCCACCCGGCCCCTGTCCCAGGGAATGCTTGATAATGTCTGCAGCTAAAGCCACTGGGCTGCTGTGCTCCTTCCTCCGTGGGTCATCTGAGGAGCCCCAGGGGGAGGGGAAGGGGGCCTTGGCTGTAATGTCCATTCCCTGGACATGGTACCCTGCCCGATGTCCCGCTACCCTGGCGACCCTGCCCTGTGCTATCTCGGGGTGTGTCCTGCCCTTAGCTCTCCTCTCCTTATGCCGACCACCAGTTCCCTTCTCTACACTAGCAGCACCTGCTAGCTGCTGCTGTCTGGCTAATAAGGGTATGTCCCAGTCCCTAACTCCTGGACTCCGCCCCCTGCTCCTCCGAGCCTGCTCAATCGCCTGCGCTTTGGGAGCTGCTGCATTGGGGGGCTGGCCTGCACCTCGTGCGGGTCGCACAACGCTTCCCAGGGCCTGGATCGCCCTGCTGGGGGGGGGCCCCATCGACTCCCCCCAGCTGCCGATGCACCTGGCCTGGAGGCCACATCGCGTGCCTCTAAAAAATTTGCCGCGGCGCCGTGCAGACGCTCTGCATCCGGGCCTGGACCAGAGGAGGCCAAAACTGGGGCAGCTTTCTCCATTGAGGAAGCAGAAAAGAGGGGGGCGTCGGTGATACCAGGATTACTGGCACCTGGTAAGCCTCGGATTCTGGGCTGCTCTCACCGGACGGGGGGGGAGGGCATGCTCGGGGGTGTCGCATGCCGGGGGGGGGGGGGCGAACCGACCGCGACGGCTGCGGAATCAGGCAAGTCACTAGGTCTGTGGAGACTTACCGGATCCCGGCTGGGGGGCAGTTCCGGACCTGGGACCGTGGCCTTGCTGCCGACAGCCCGACGCGATCGGGTCAAGGGCGTCCCGAAGGTGCCTGCCACCTGCTTGGCCCTCACTCTCCTCATGGCCGTATCGCAGCACAAAGTTCTCGCGGCAGAAAACAAAAAACGACCGGCAAAATAGGCAGTTAGGAATTGACAACAAAGCAATAAGCAGGATTCTGCTGCTTGCTTCGCTGTTGCTGCCCAACTGCCAGCGTTCCCCCGCTACAACCTGGTATAAGTGTCCCGCAGCCAATGACCATGCAGCAATTCAAAATTTTTGCCATTGCCAATGCCTGCCTCTGCTTCCCCCGCCCACCCTCTCTATGGCTCTCTGCCACTTGTGCCCAGGTTACTTACAGCAGCGCAAGACAAGCTCGCACTGCTTACTAAAACCAAATAAGTTAAAACAAATTCATAATTGAGTCAAACATCTTTTGGATGGAACAATATCTGGAATCCCAGACAGAATTTTTATACCAGCCCCCAACCTGTAAGTAGATTTTAGCTCTGCCTTTCAAGCTGCTGCGTTACTTCCAAATGGAAAGTGTAGCTGTAGAACAAAGCAGTACTAGCCAGTCCCTTAATCCGGCGAACCAGAAACAGTGGCAGAGAAGCTAGTCTGCTGTATTTGTGTAATGTTAATGCATCAAAACATGAAATTAGCCAAAATAAAGTAGTCCTGTTTTATTCTGCTTCCTACTTTTTCTTTGACACCAGCAGAAAGCAACAGGAGAGTAACCTCCATTCACTGATTTGGCCCCCTGATGGAGACAAAGTATGGAAGAAAAGAGGAAGAAAACAGCACATTTTGAGCAATTTATTTAAAAGTTATTTTGTTTTAGTTTTATGGTGTTATCTGTAAGTGCATGGAACCCAGCCATTCTTGTTGGCTAATAGCAAATTTTACTTTAACCTGCATTCATTCATTTAATTAGATTGCTGCAAAGTTGTCTTTGTATTGAGAAGTGCAACTACCTCTGTCTTTTCAGTGACCGTGATACTGGAAACCTGATATTATTTTGATCACATTGTACTACACCCTTTCAAAACAATTGCTTATTTTTAAAACCGAGATGGCCAGTAGCAATGGCAGTTGTCCTGCTGCAATTTACCAGTAATCTAAGCAGCAATAATTTAGGTCTCTGCATTTATACTCCTTGCCAAAGCATCCTGCTTTTATTTTTCTCTTGAGCTGCATGTTTGGGAGAACGCTATTAAGGCACTAGATCAGTGACTAATAAATCTGCATCCTGCCCTGTATGTGGCACTGCCTTTCCAAGCATAGGGCAGGAGCTATTTCTTGCCTTTTCCTCTTTTCGCCATGGTTCACTACACAGAAAATATTTTCTAACTCCTATTATATCCCTGCTCTGTGAATAATAGATTGAGGAATTAAAATCAGCAAGTGGCCCTCATTCCAGTTTAGTAAACCTACTAGGAAAAATGGATATGTGCTAAATAAGATAATTCATTTCTGTTGTGGGAACTGTAAGCCATGATAAATGGTTTTCCAGTACAAAATTCCCCATCTCCGAGACAGTATTAGTTTTTACTTTAATTACCAGCTCCAGTAATGTTTCCTATCCATAACTGTCTACAAAATAGACTGTTGCTGAGCAGAGGCTATGGCCTGTTTACTCATCCATTGAAAAGAGTGTCCAAGTTCTACCAAGTCGTCTTCACATGCTCTGAGCTGCCTCACGGGAGAGTGTCCTTCATTTAAATATTAATATTTAATTTTACAGGCGGAAAAGTTCAATGTCATTTTAAGGATACATAACTTTTCAGAAAAGCTCTTCCTGCTAGCAACTTTGGAGTTTCTGTTTCAGATGCTTAAAACATTTTCTCATCGTTAATAGCTCTTTGGTGCTATGTTTTGAAAAGTTTGATTTCCATTTTTTTTTCGTATTCTGTTACAAAAAAGCAACAACAAAAAATACAGTCAAAGGTGTTGCTCTCAAAAATGGCTTAGCTGACATTAGCTGCAAATGAGCATAGCGACACTAACTACTAATTGATTACAGTAATTACGCAGTCTTTGGCTAGTTTGTATTGGCATACTATATATACTCCTCACATAAATGTGAACTTGCAGAATGCACAGAAAAGGTCACTCTCATTTGCATGATAGGCTTCATTAGAATATGCTAAGGACAGGACCTAGTGTTTTATGACTTCAGGTGATGAATAGCTACCATATTATTCTGCTAGCTGAAAGCATGTTTCAGTCACCTTAATTTACATGCAGTTTTTTTTAATGCTAAGAAAAATCTGTTGGCTCGTAGGGAACTGCCAGTGAATAACACAATATAAATTTTATTGTAGTTTGCACGTAGTTCTAACATAGGGGTCTGTTTATAAAAGTGAGCACTAATGCACATTTTTAAAATATATAATTTGTGTAGTTAAAGTTTCCACAATGTACATTTTTGCTGTGAGATAAACTGCAATAAATTAAAATTTGCTAATTATCTTCTATTTGCATTTTAATCAGCTTATTTTAATATTTAGTACAAAAGCACGTGCTAGCAAAAAATTAATTTGAATTAAATGTTCTTAACTCATTTATCGTGCATTATGGTACATAACATTTTAGCATTTAACATGCATTCATGCATTAGTGCGGTTTAGTAAATAGATTCCTCAGTTCTTGGTTGTGGATTTTTTACAGAAATAAATAGTTTCATTTTTATTTAAGCTAAAAAAAGCTATATAAATTGTATAATCCCCTCCATATAGCAAAACAAAAAAAGTAAGGCAGTAGGTAATGGCAGAAAAAGATTTGGCCCATCTATGCGGTCCAGATATCATGTCTACTTTAAGGAGATATGCATTTAAATGCGTAACATACCATCATAGCAACTTTCAAAACCCAGTTTCCCACGTTAAGTGCACTTAATGCGGGTAAAATCTATTGACAATGCATTGGAATATACTGTAGCAATTTTAGAAAGCCCACGTACATGAGTTAAGTGCATTTGCACTTGTAAAATCAATTTTAAGCATAGCAATCCTTTTGAAAATTACCCGCTTTGAATACATTCCTTTTGTCAGCCAAAATGTGAAATTACAAGATTCTCCTTACCCACAATGGTCTTTTCTTTTTTTTTTTAAACCATGAATTTTAAAAAAGAAATATAAAAATGAATTTAAGAAATGCTGTACATGTTAAAATTAACATATACTCACATAAGTAGCTTCTGCTGGTGTGTTCCATATTTTATAAAAGTCTAAAATCTGCATCTATTTTCACTTTTGCATGCACATATATGTGTGTAACTAAAAGGGTTGCTCCAGGATAGGACCAATAGTTCCACATCTAAATTGCTATTTTAAGATCCTTACACGCGTACATTTTCCAGCATACCTGTTTATTTCTACATCTGGTATACGTGATATTAAATGTATTTATTATATAGTACTCACTGAGTGAGAAATCTCGGTGAATGGGAGTAGTAGTTCAGGCTGAAGGACCAGCAGAGTCTCGATGACTTAGAGAACTTGCCAAAGTGATGGCCTAATTGGTAAAACTAATAATTTAATTAATGCATGCATGTTTACAATACAACTTTTACATGTAAATTTGGACTTAGGTGGGTAAGTCCTGTTTACTTTCACATGTAAAATATATTCACTCATATTAAAATAAGTGGGTAAAGTACACGTGTTAAATGCATTGCATGTATTTGCTTTAAAATAGGTGGGTGAAATATGTGAGTGCAATGAATTACATGTATTCGCATGTAGAGATGTGCATTGTATAATATGCATATATCATGCACACGTGTTATAAAATACTATATTAACTCTGTGCAGCCACATACATGTGTACATGCTGCTGTGCACACTTGTTTGAAAGTTATCCTCATAATGCAGAAAATTCCTTATAGGAAATAGTCAATCACATGGGAAATAAATCTCAAGCAAGTGTGCTAAAGAAATATTTTTTTTTTCAAGAAAGACATGTAATCAGTCCCAAGTCTTCAATATTAAAGGTGGGTAACACAGAATGGACCAAAAAAAGAGAGGACAATTTTCAAACATCCAGGTAACCAAGAAGTTAACCAGGTAAAATTGTGGGCTGAAAATTCTCTGCCCCTCTGTAGGAAAAAGCACTTTTGTTTTTTTTTTTATTCCAAACAGCAGCAGTGCTGAGGGTAAGGGGAAGCTAGCCGACATCATGAAGAGATTTCATTTTGAAATCCTTGTGTATCATTCATGGTGCGGACCTGCAGTGCCAGCTTGCCCCAAAGTTTCCATAGGGAGTTTCCCTTTGAAAATGTGCTTGCGTGTACTTTGGAGGTGGGTTTAAGAATTGACCCCGAAAAAGGTAAAAATAGCATATACCTAAAGAATTTATTCAAATAGTGATAACAGAAACAAAAAATCTACATAAACCACTTTCTTGAAATTATGGCAAATTAAACTAAATGAAGAATGGAGACTGGTCACTGGAGCAGTTTGGTCTCTGGAGCAACCTTATGTTGCAAAACAATTCCAGTTGAAAATGGTCATAGAACAGACAGCTATTCCCTGCATATTTCACCAGGCATTTGCAGGGGAATTTAACAAGGAATTGGGCACCTAAGGAAATTATCTCACTGGTGCAAAGAGAAAACATTTGCTGAGATTGAGTTGCCATGCAAATATCTTGTAAGATACATATTTTAAGACCCAGAAACAATTTCTGTTCTGGAAAAACAATCTAAAAATGTCATTCTTATTGAATTGAGAAGTCCCACAGCCCCAGGGTCATTTTTCTCCAAGATTCCAGTAACTGGGAGAGGACCAGACTATCAAAGGAGAGATGTAGCTTTCCCTTCCACTCCCTGGAGATTCTTCAACCCCCTGCTTGCTGGCAGGTAATAGCCTTTGTCCCTGGTGGTATAGCTTCTTCAGAAATTTTTAAAACTTCCTATAGATACCTTTTAAAACATACTGTTAGCTAAATGGGGAAAATTAGTAAGGCAGAAGTTATTCTTCCTAATAGCATTTTGAAAGTTTCTGCCTCATTTAGTAATACAATGTCAGTTTTCAGAAAACTGTTTCTAAATCTGGAGAGGCCCAATTTGATCTTTCAGTGATTGAACCCTAAATATTGTATCTTTCACCATCAATTCCTCAATAGCTTTTTTTTTTCCTCCAGATTGTCAATCCGGCCTATGATATGGTGCTCCATATATCAATATCTCTCTAGATTTCTTCCAAAGAGATGATCTGCAGTACTGTCAGACCTAGCAGCCCTATTAGGATAGTGTGATTCTGAACCTGACACCTTTGCAGTAGGACAACACAGGCTCTACAACAGATCCCTGGCTAGCCTTCAAAATGAGGCCAACAGACCGCATCTTCACAAACTTGGGGGATGCAGAAATTTCAGCATCTTATCGAATATCACTTTTTCAGACATTATCTCCCCAGCCAAGATCTATTGACTGTTCCACTTCAGAATCTGTGGGATTCACTGGTCTGTTTGGGGTCACAAGGGTCTTAAACAGCAGCATTATTTAGGCACCAGCAGCAAAAGTGTAGTGGAATTTAGCATAGGGCTTGCAAGCCAGCATATGTTCACAGGCCTTGCAGTGGCTCTGTCCTTGCATGAGTTTGTGATAACAGGCAGCCCTACATGAGAAGGGATCATGGCCATTTCAGGGTCTGTGAGCTTGCAATGGATTGCAGACCCACGTTGACTTTCATTAATAATGCTGCTGCCATATGCAGATCACTTTCGGGCTTGGGACCATCCATGAGGGGAGGAAAGTGATGCGTGTTAATGGGTCAGTGGATATTGCCACTGCGGCTGTCTTCCCACGGAACCCACCCAAGTGAAAAATTTCACTGTAAAGAGCTTGTCCTCTCTTCCCACCAGTTGTCATTCACTGTTGGCCTGATGCCTTAATGAAAATGTTTCCTCTGACCCTAGACAGGGAGATGTTTGGGTGAGGGGCTGTTTGAAGGAAGAAGTCAGATGCAGGATGAGTTTGAAGGTTGAATTAGCTGGCAGAAGGTTTCAGAAGGAAATCAGCTGGAGGGGAAATTGTGAGCATGGGTCAGCTTGAGAGAGCGGCGACTGATCGATGACTGACTGGAGAATTTAAGAGAAGAGCTGGGGGTCAAAGGACTTCAGCTGGGAGGATATGAAATGGGTTGGTGGGGGAGGAAGTAAGGCAGATAGAGAGAGAGAGAGAGAGAGGGATAAGGGAATAAGAGTGAGGAAGGAATTGGGAATGGTGTGCAAAAGAGGCATTGACAGAGGTCCAGTTAGGGGTTATAAGAAGGGCTTGGAGATGACAGGATCAGTTTGGAGTGTGCGAGAGAAGAGAGAGGCTGGTGAAGTGAGAGGATCTGGGGGATGGAAGTGATCAACTGCAGGGGTGTGTGTTGGAAAAGGGGGTGGAGATTAAAGAAGCAGTGGAGGTTGAGTGCGGAGATCAGCTAGAGTGCAAGTAGGGTAAGAGTAGAGGGGGGACCAACTGCCTGATAATTTGTTTTAGTTGTCTGGGGTTGTGTGAATTAGGAAGGACTAAAATGGGATTACATTGGCTACAAATTTAGAAAGCCCTAGCTTAGGCAGATGTTTTATTTATTTTAAACTATTTGTATCGCATGACATCCACAGATCTGGACAGAAAATTATAATTTATAGTTGATTTCATATTTTTTTATGAAATCAACTTTGAACACTATTGTAAATTAATTTTCTATCCCTTCATTGGAGAGTGAAATGAAGATGAACTTAATTAAACCTACTTTCAACAGGATGGTGCCACTGCACACAGAGCTCAGGGCTCCATGATGCTGCTCTTTGAGCTATCTGGCTAGAGATTAATTTTAAACGACAATTGGCTATCTAGATCATCTGAATTTAAATCTTCTTACATTTATCCTTGAGCAATGAAAATCCCCCCAGTTGTTGTGAATTGAAGGAAGTCATCAACATTACTTTGATTGAATTGTGTGTGTCTTCATGAATAAGCCAAGAAGTATAAATGCTTGTCTTCAAGCACACAGAGATATGGAGGGAAATATATTTAACTACCGTAAAGTGTGTAGAAGGGAGAGAGAGGGGAGCTGTTTTGGGGTTTTCACAGTCTTTGGGTAGTTTCTTGATTAATGCTAGATCTTTCAGTAATGAAATAACCACCATACGTGCTCTGATTTTTTTAGTCTTCTGCTGATCTAGTTTTGATTGCTGAGACATGGCTAGCAGAAGATCCTTCGGTGGTTATTTCTCAGGTTTGCTTGCCTGAGTATAAAACTTTTAATGATTTTAGGATGGTGGGGTGGGTGGGGAGGATTTGAAGTAATTTTCAAACCATTTGGAACCTGGAAAATAATGTGATGCACCCAGTAGGTTGTGAATATTTTTAAGATTGGGGAATAGGGAGGATATTGGTCTTTTTGATGTATTCACCACCTGGGTTTTAAAAAAGAGGGTGGAAGATCTACTTGAATTTATTGGAGAAGCAGCATTTAGATTTTCTTGTCTTGTACTGGCTGAGATTTCAATCTTCACATGGATGATCCACATTACTCTGTAGCTCAAAGGTTTTTGACCACTCTGATGACTTTTCATTTTAAGACAGTGAATGTTCCCACACATAGGGGAGAATACATGTTGAATATGGTGCTTGTTTCATGAAATCTCTGTCAATCGGGAGTTGTGATAATCCCAAGGTGGATGAGGTCTTGAAGTCTGATCACCAAGTCAATGGTTTTACCTTTAGGTTGGGCAAATTACCTTGGGAAGATTTGGAAGATTGGGTTAAGAGGAGCTTGGGTAAAGTAGAGCAGGGACTTTTCTATTCCTTCTTGAAGGAGCTAAGATTAGTCTTTCATGAGAGTAAAGTGGAGGAGTGGAATATTTCTCTTTTAAATGCAATAGCTCCAGAAAAAAAATAGTATTTAGAAAGGCCAAAGCTTGTTTGCCTTGGTTTATCCCTGATCTTTGGAATCAGTGAGAGATGGAAAGAAAATTAGAGCAATGCTGGGTGAAGACTCAATCTCGAGAGGATGTATTAATGTGGCACAAGGCTGTGAATAGGTTTTATTTTAGCACCATACAGGTTTACGACTCAAATCGAGAGAGCAGAAAATAGTTCTAGAGAGGTATTTAAAATGGTTCAGAAAGTTTTAGGTAAATATAGTAAACCTGTCATTGGCATTCCAAAGATATTAGATAGGAATACTTATGTCAACTTTTGGGTGGATAAGATTAGGGAGTTTTGTAAACAAATGGAAAATAGTCAAATATTGGAATAGTTTGGGAATTGATAGGAAGGAATGGGATGAAAGAATGGAAAGCTTTTTATTTTTTTTTAATCTTGGGTCTGGTAGAATTGAAATCCATTTTGTCAAGTTGTAGGCCCACAAGATGTTTTCTGATCCATGTGCTTTTTTGATAAAAGCACTTCCAGATGATCAGTTATCCTGGCTAAATCTAGTTGTAAATTCGCCTCTGCAAGAGGGGTACCTTCCAACAGGTCATAAGTATACAGTGGTGATACCCTTAAGAAGAAATCCACTTAGGTATATCAGCCTGTTCTAGTTATCATCCAACTAAAGGGGTTATTTTCCAATCCGCATTATGGGCTTTTCACATGCGTTTGTTTTCGCATGTGAAAAATGCCTTAATGCGTGTGAAAAGCACCATAACGCATGGTGCGATGCTAATTTAGAAAAGGGGTGGAGTTTGGGGTGGGATTTCTGGCCAAGTGGGCTGGCTTCATAATTTGCGAAGCCATATCGCACAGTTTTAACACGGGAAATAATTATACCATTTTCATTTGCGTTAAGCTGTGCGACATGGCTTTATCTCACTTTGCAATGTTTTCGCACATAGGGATAGATTTTCAAAAGGGTACACGCGTACCCCCCCCAAAAACCTACCCCAAACCCCCCCTGCGCGCACCGAGCCTATTTTGCATAGGCTCGGCGGCGCGCGCAAGCCCCGGGACGTGCGTAAGTCCCAGGGCTTGCATGGAGGGGCGTATCGGGGGGCGGGACGCGAGTGATGCGGCGTTTCGGGGGCGGGCCCGGGGGCGTGGCGCTGGCCCGGGGGCGTGGTCGAGGCCTCTGGACCAGCCCCCGGGTCGGGTGATGGCGCGCCAGCAGCCCACTGGCGCGCGCAGATTTACGCCTGCTTTCCGCAGGCGTAAATCTGCCAACAAAGGTAGGGAGGGGGTTTAGATAGGGCTGGGGGGGTGGGTTAGGGAGGGGAAGGTGAGGGGAGGCGGAGGGAACAGGCAGCGCACGCTGGGCTCGGCGCGCGCAGGTTGCACAAATGTGCACCCCCTTGCGCGCACCGACTCTGGATTTTATAAGATACGTGCGGCTACGTGTTTATCTTATAAAATCCAGCGTACTTTTGTTCGCGCCTGGTGCACGAACAAAAGTACGCCCGTGCGTACATTTATAAAATCTACCCCATAGCTTTTTTAGTCTTTTAAGCTGTTTGAGAGAAAGAGAGAGAGAGAGACAGACTAGCTATAAAACCCTCATAGTAGTTAGGTATTTATACCTCTATAGGAAGCCCAACTATTTATTTATTAATATTTTTATTTTGCCTCCCCTGCTGAATAGGGCCCAAAGCAGCTAGCTAACATTATAAATGTAATATTTACATAGCATAAAACTAAATAGTCTATATCTTACAAGTCTATTCCTAATTACCATCTCCTACGATGCCATCCTGGCCTCTTGGGAAGACAGTATCATACCTATAAGGGAGCCAGGACCGATGTGCCACAAATGCGCAGTAGAGAGCGGCTCAGAAGCTCTCACCGACTAGCCGCGCATGCACGGACGGTAGATCTCTCACCGATGTGCTGAGTTCATGCCACAAGGCACAGAGATCAGACCGCCAACAGCCGGAGCCAGTCCCTCTGCAGCTAGTGAAGGGGGGGAGGGAGTTGGGCTGGGGGCATAGAGATGGGACCAGCAACAGCCGGAGCTCGTCCCTCCGCCCCTGGGGAAGGGGGGAGAGAGTTGGGACGTCCGGAACGTCGAGAGCTCTGACCGCCGTGCCGTAGGGGAATGAGTGAGTCACATAGCGTAGTGAGTGAGGGATGGGATTGGAAGAAGGTGGGGAGTGACTGAGGAGGGAAGGGGGTTTCAGTGAGAGGGGAGGGAGGCAGTGGGAGAAAGAGGGTGAGTAAGACTGAGGGAAGGGAGTTTGAGTGGGGGCAGAGGAGGGACGGGAGGTGAGTGGAGGAAGGGGGTGAGTACGGGGGGGGGGGAGGGGGGGAGGATGAGTGACCGAGGTGAATGAGCGAGGGGCAAGGGGGAGTGAGGGAGAAGAAGTGTAGAAGAGTGCCTTTTCCGAAAAAGAACCGAAATTTTTTTTTTTTAATCTAGCCCGATTTTAGTCCATCAAGCTAGGTTGAGAGAACATTGTACAAATCTCATCTTTGGGTGAGTTTCCTCACTCCGAAGGACCTCAGGTCTTCACAAGAGTGTACTGTTCTGTTCGTATGTCTCAATCTGAATGTCAAAGTGGCCCCTAACCCCTACACTAGTACCTAAACCTCACCTCGAGTAACTAGGTGGGCCTCCTATAGGGGTTTAAATACCTAACCACTATGAGGGTTTCTCTCTCTCTCTCAGTGGTTGTAGGTAGGAATTACAACAATTGTGGCACTTACCGTGAAGTGTGACAAAGTTATTGCACTTTGCGGTAATACCTATGCGAAGCGCTAAGGTAGTGCACTTTGCGATAAATAAGCTATTACCATAAAACATTCCCCTCTTCCTATCGATGCAATAGTTTCATGAATCCTGGCCTAAGGTTACTGAAAAGACAGTTACTTAGTTGTTATTTTATAAAAGCATTAAATGGGCTTGATCTCTGTCAATCTGAGTTTAGGAGGGGGTAACACAGATTGTTTTTATGGCAATTAATTAGGAGGTGTTGTATTGTTGAAATTGAGGAGAGTTTATTTTTCAAAATTTTGCTTGATCTTTTCAGGGCTTTTAATTTAATTATAAGATCTTGTTGGAATGTTTTAGATAGACTGGATATCTTCTTTTGATCTGTAGTTTCTATGAGGGATGAATTTTCTGATTCATTTCAGATTGAATGTGTGGTCCATTAAGGATCTCAACTCTCCATCTCTTGTTCAGTCTTTTTATACTCCATTTAGGGAATCGTATTTTTTTTGTATGCGAATGACATTCAGTTGGTGGCTCCTGCAGGACATGATCCAGGTTTGACTCTGGAAGGATCGAATAAGAGTTTGAGGATGATTATGGAGTGGCTGTGAGATAATTGTTACTAAATGCGGGAAAAACAGAAATTTCCTAGCGTGTAGCCAGATGGACTTCAGACCAATAGGTATAGAGTACTCCTGATAGCAGATGGAGACGGAATCAGATTTCAAAGCTGATGTCAACCGACATATACCCATGCAGGAAGCTTAGCTCTTCCAGTATTTCTCTGTCTCCTAAGCAGATTGGGACATTACACACACTAGAATAGTGTTATAAATTTTAAACCAAAGAAGAAAGAAAACTTACCTCTAGAAGACAAGCCCTGCTCTCCTGTAGTGATACCTTACGGCTCCTCCCCCAGTCGAGAATTCCTGAGGTGATATCCAAGATCCCTCAGAGGCAAGCCTCAGTCTGGTAGCCGGTTCCCAGCATGGACTTAGCCCCCAGGGTGGCTGAGAGGCAGCGGGAGTAGTATTGAGCATGGTGGTAAAGGTAATTCCCTCTCCCTCCACAGCCAGAGACTGCCTGGCACGAGACCAGGAAACGCCGAGATCAGGTAAGGTAGCAACCTCCCTTAAGTCTCTGAGGCTCGAATAGCCACACAGATCGCCCCTTCCGGCGTCTGTTAAATCTGGGCTAGACCCCGATCTGGCGCGGGGGTCCACACACGTGGATACCCTCCGGGGGGGGGGGGGGGGGGTGTGTGTGTCGCCATCATGTCCATGTGGTTGTCGGCGCCATTTCCCTCTCTTGACCGCCGTATTGCTGAGCTGTGCGCACAACCGACTTGTGTGCACAGCGGCGCACACAACTGTGACAGGCGCATAGCAGCTCGCACAAACAGCCCAAACGCACAGATAGGCCTTGCGCACAGCGGCGCATGCATCTTAGCGAGGCACACAAATTAGTAGCCTGTGCGCACATCTTGCGCATCCCGCACGCACATCGTCGACACAACCGGAGTGCACAACTAAGCCTCCCGGTGCACATACCTATGCGCACAAACGAGTTTTGAGTCACTCTACACGCACAAATTATGGCACCACCAGCCAAGAAAGCCAAGGGACAAGCCCTTTGCCCAGCCTGCCACCTGAGACCTGCGCAACCTGAAGTGGCCTCCGCCCTATGCCAGCAGTGCGAAGAGGCTCAGGGGGAACTTAAGTAAAGCCCCCCACAGCCATTAGAGGGATCTGGATCCACTAATGATAGTATCTCGGACCTCTGTATCTCTGACTCGGCATCTACACAGGAGGGCACCTCGGGGGCCTCCACCATAACCCCACCTGGATTCAATATGGACCCAGGGACCTTTTCCTGGGTGGAATTCTTCAAAGGGCTGCAAACCTTTGTCCAGGCGCAATCGGTAACGCCTGTGACACAGTCCTAGTCTCCATCAGAAGCACAAGACCTTCCAAGCACCTCTCAGACCTTTCGAGATGTGCCCCATCTATGCAAGAGCCTCCCCTCAGGGGATACAGACACCTCGGGGGACGAGACTGACTCCATGGAGGAAGGGGAAATCCCACCAGGGATGGAACCAAACCGAACCATGCTGCAATTCTTCTCCAAAGACGAGTTACCAGCTCTCGTGTCCCTGACCCTGAGGACACTGGCCATTCCAGGCCATGAGTACCACAGCGGAGCCAAAGACGAAAACCGTTTTGGTGTTCCTCCGTCAGGCCTCATGCTATTTCCCAATGTTGCAGGACGTACAACAACTGATTGACCTGGAATGGAATGCCTCGGAGGCCAGCTTCAAAGGAGGATGGGCCTTAGAAGCTCTATACCCCCTGGAACTCATGGCCAAGGAACTCCTACGGTTCCCAAAAGTGGATGCCATGGTCTGCGCAATCTCAAAGCACACGACCATCCCAGTCAAAGGAGGAGTGGCTCTCAAGGATGCCCAGGACAGACGTCAGGAATCCATCCTTAAATAGTCCTCTGATGTAGCAGCTATGACCCTGCAGATCGCTTCCTGTTGTGCTGTAGTGACATGTGCCTGCTTGCTTCTCTCCAGAGACGCAACCACGTCCACTGAAACGTTGGAACCGGCGATATTCTTCCTCATGGATGCGACCTCAGACCTAGTGCGCACCTCAGCCAGGGGCGTCTCCTGCATAGTGGCAGCCAGAAGACAACTTTGGCTCCGAAATTGGTCAGCTGACATGACCTCCAAAGCTAACCTCACAAGAATGCCCTTTAAAGAATCCCTCTTGTTCGGAAGTGAATTGGAGAAGTTAGCCAACAAATGGGGCTATTCTCCAGTACCTTGTCTACTGGAGGTCAGGAACAAAAGAAATCAGCGCTCCCCCCCCCCCCCCCCCCCCCCCCGAAGAACCAAGGGCAGAGGAGCCCAGAGCTTTAGACCGTACAAGAATACATACTACCAAGCACCTCGCCCCGCAGGCAAGGCCCAGTCCTTTCGGAACAGACAGAACAAGAGGGGAGCAGGCTCAGGTGCAGGCTCCGGCCACACCCCACAATGAGAATCAACTGATCCATCCACAGGAAGAAGCCTTAGGGGGCTACCAAAGATGGGTCTAGATAACGTTGGACAAGTGGGTCCTAACCATCATTCGAGAGGGATACTATCTGGACTTCCACAACATCCCTCCAGACAAATTTGTGAGATCACCTTGCCACTTCCTCTCCAAGAGGACGGCAGTTGAAACCACACTGACAAAGCTACTCAGCCTAAAGGCGATAACCCCGGTGCCCATGCACCAACAAGATACTGGTCACTATTCCATCTATTTTATCATTCCCAAGAAGGAAGGAACGTTTCGGCCCATCCTGGACCTCAAGACAGTCAATAGTTACCTGAAGGTACCACACTTCCGCATGGAAACCCTACGCTCAGTCATAAGGGCAGTACAGCCGGGAGAATTCCTGCCTTCACTGGACCTATCCGAAGCCTATCTCCACATCCCGGTCCATCACGAACATCAGCGCTTCCTATGTTTTGCGATACTGGGTCATCATTACCAGTTCCGGGCGCTACCCTTCAGACTAGCTACTGCTCCTCGGACCTTCACCAAAATCATGGTGGTAGTGGCGGCAACGCTGAGGAAAGAAGGAATCCTCGTACATCCTTATCTGGACGATTGGCTGATCAGGGCAAAATCTCCAGAGGAAAGTCTCCAGGTGACCACCAGAGTCAAGAATTTGCTGAAGAATCTCGGGTGGGTCATCAACACAGCCAAGAGCTGCCTGCAGCCCTCCCAATCGCTAGAGTATCTGGGAGTCTGGTTCGACACCATGCAAGACAAGGTTGTCCTTCCCCCTCCAAGGAGTAGGAAACTGATGGGTCTGCTGCGAAAACTGTTGAACTATGCTTGGCCCAAGGTATGGGAATATCTCCAAGTCCTCAGTCTCATGACATCAAACCTAGAAGTTGTTCCATGGGCAAGGGCCCAAATGCGCCCTCTACAATGTTCCCTACTGTCACGATGGAACCCAACGTCCCAGAACTACTTCAATCACCTCCAGCTGTCAGCAGAGGTATCTGAGCAAGGGAGTAAAACTATCCCCACTGAACTGGATCCTGCTCACCACGGATGCGAGCCTGCGAGGGTGGTTAATGGTGTTGGAGCTGGTTACTTCGTAAATAATCAAGATTTTTCTGTTCCAGCTCCCTAATTGTGGAACTTTATCTCCTCCAGAGGCCATATTGGAATTGTATTACTAGCCCTTTAGGAAAAAAGTGAAAACCTGGTTATTTTTGGGTGAATAGCAGTTTGCTGGACAATAGGCCTAAGTGGAAGTGAGGTTGGAAGCAGTGGTTTAGTCGTGTGAGGATATTTGGGGGTGTTTAGTCGTGTGAGGATATTTGGGGGTGTTTTTTGGGGTAGACAAAAAACAGATTGGAGATTTATTTAGGCTGGTGGAAGATGGGAGAAAGGGGGCAAACTTTGATGGGGAGAGGGTGATTAGTAATATTTTTATTTTATTTCAAAGTTTTTAACTGTGTTTTTATTTGATGCATGTTTAGACACACACACAGAATTGGGGCAGGGGAAGGAAATTGAGAGTTGGGGAGGGGGCTTCTGAGGGAATTAACTGAGGATGGTTTTTCAGTCCATTGTGCTCAGGTAAAGGAATGAACTGTTGTATTGGTAAATGAGATTGGAAGGAAGGGTAAATTGAAGCTGAGGCAGGGATGACTGAAACTTTATGGAGGAGCTACAGAGGGAAAGGTGGCTCAAGTGGGAGAGGGGATAAAGGAATAAGGATTGAGCAGACACATACACACACTATTTTTCATTGCAGATGGCACTATGTCTGGTGTTTTTGTTTTTTGTATTTTTTGTTTACTCGTATGCTTATGAATTATGCTTTCTATTACTGTATCTTGTTCTTACTGTTAAAATCTTTTAAAGTTTTTATCTTTAAATTATGTATGTTTTATTTTTGTTATCCGTTTTGATTAATCCCCCGATTGTAAAAGCGGTATACAAACATTTTTAAATAAATAAATAAAATAATGTAGGAAAACTGCTTTGGGAGCATCGTGAGTACTCCATGGAGTAAACATTCTAATGTTGAGAGGGAATGGATTGCAATTACACTGCCTCATGAAACTGTCAAATTCATAAATCTTGGCATTTATGATGGGCATTTTTCTAGTCTATATAAAAGCCAGTGACCTGCTTTCTGTCTCTGTGTATGATATGCTTACTATTTGTCAGACCAGTCCCTGCTGCTGAAGTAGGATGCTTCCAATTAGGAGAAGACCTGGGATGGAACCATAGGAAGAAATGCTGGAAACGGGGTGATGGGTGTGAAAGAGGAGGGAGAGGACTCAGGAATGGGCAATGGGAGGGGCAGAAATAAGAGGTAGAGAAGCCAGAAAGAGGCCATGTGGGGATATAGTAGGAGGGAGAAAGTAGTTTGAGCTGTTTAATCTCATATAGCTAAACGTTTTATTGAGAAATTAAGGGGATGGAATCTGAAATAGTGGTACTTACTGTATTTATTATGTGTAATATTTTATTTGCTGAATGTGATGGTTCCATCCTTTGTCAAAAAAACTAAGGATCTCTTTTTCCATTACTTAATATTTACTTTCTTTGGGGCCGATGCAAAAAACTTGTGCTGAAAGCGGGCACTGTGTATTCAGCGCCGGCTTTCATAATGCGCCCCCAGGCACCTCTCCTGGGGGTGCAGTGTAATATTTAAATTAGGGCTTGTGCTGTCGAGAAGGCACTAGGAGCAATTGTGCGCCCCTAGCGCCTCCTTGACAGCGCAAGCCGGAGAGAGGTCCGCTGTCGGTGGTTGTCTGCTGGTTAAGAAAATGGATGCTGAATTTATCAGCATCCCGTTTTCCTAACCAGCGCACATGCAGGATTAGGTAAATGGATGCTGATAAATTCAGCATCCATTCTCCTAACCTGACTACCGGCACCAGAAGGAATGTATAAAATCAATATTAAAGTGTCGGGCACTTAATATTAATTTATTCATTCCTTCATTTATTGCTGATTGGTCCCTTTACTGTCACATGTCAGTGAAAGGACCAATCACATGGATCATGCCAATGCTTTTATTTATTCTTGGCTATTGAGGCCACCAGCTCCTTACTAGTTTAAAAAAAACCAAAAAACAAAAACTAGTTAGGAGCCTGATTCATAAAGGTCTTTCCCCATGGACACAAAGGGAGAAAAGCTTTAGAAGTAAATTTTAAAAGCCAGATGTGCGCTAAGTATGGGATGTGTGAAGAAGTCAGGCTTGCGTACACAGAGTGGATTTTAAAAGTTGCAGAGATTACCGTGTCTCTTCCACAGTGCATGCATCTCAAAATATTTCAAAAAGAGATGTGGGCATGATCTGTGTGGGGCATGGGTGTTTTAGGGCATGAACCAAAGATGTATGCGTAAATACTGATGTGACCCAATGCACGCTGAGGCCCCCTGCCGGGTAACTTTACTTCTGCTATGGATGCCGTTTAAGTTAAAATTTAAAGAAAACTAGGCAGATCTGCAGGGTTGTAAGGGTTGGGGCTAATTGGGGGGAGTTTGATAGCCTTAACACCTAACTGGGGAAGAACTGGCAAAACTGTGGTAGACGCGGGATTTGCGCGCACAAGAATGTGCCCACTTGAAATTTCATGCACGTGTGGGCGTGGCCAGGCTATTTTATAACCTGTGCGCGAATGCACTCATGTTATAAAATGACCGCTCACCTGGTTGCGGGCCAACGTATGTGTGCGCACACACCGGTTTGAAAGTTACTGTCCCAGTGAATCTTCTTAGGTTAGTGCTCATTGGATACATGCTACAGTTGTAGTGTGTCTTATTTATTTATTTATTTATTTATTTATTTAGGGTTTTTATATACCGACTTTCTTGATATATATATATCAAATCAAGTCGGTTTCCAAATAACACAACTATCGCCGGGGGGGCGTTACATTAAACAATAAACATAATATTGAACAGATTAACCTTAAACAATAAGTAAGGTCGTTACATTAAACCATAAACATAGTATTGAACAGAGAACGTGTAGGGTTACTTTGAACAATCAATAAGGTCCTGATGGTCCTGAGGGTATTAGGTTGGTGTCTTAACTTTTGAGGTTCTCTTGGTAGGAGAAAAACTGTGGAAAAATGGATAGTTTAGTTATAAATTGCAGTTTTATAATAATGTTGTACAATGAGCTTGCACAAGCTTTTTAAATATCATTGCTGCCACTGAGCAGGTCTATAATTTATTTATTTGGAGATGTTAGAGGCATACTTGATTTATTTGTTTTTAGAGAAGTTTTGTTAAGCAAGATAATGAGCAGAGCTGGTGTTAATCATTTGCTATGCAACTCTGAAAAATGAAAATTTTGCATATCTTTAGCACTTGGGGAAAATAAATTTGCTCATAATGTTAATGGCCTATTTATGCAATTTTTTTAAATAACATATCTTAGTCTGGCAAAATTCAATACTTACATATGTTTATTCTAAAAGCTAAGCTAATCAATTTATATGTGTATATATGCAGTATATTGACTAATCCTCTGTAAAGGTGAAAAAAGTTTTATGGTTAGTTTCCTAGGTGGTTACAAATTAGTATATGAACTAACCTTTGAGTGAGTGCGTGGTTATCCTATTTCATAGTTCAGTATCTTTTTGTGGCTTCCTAAAATTGATATTTCAAAAACACATTGGGTTAAGAAGTTTAAAGAGATGATTATGATAAAGGATAACCGTGCATTTTTAACCAGGTTCATAATGAGAAAATGCATGACTTTAGAGGTAATACATATATTCTTATGCATGATACAGAGCTTGCTGTTCTGCACTACAGGTGACACAATAAGACTCAGACAGCCACCAAAAAGGAACCTTTCTTATGGAGGTCTCAGTGTAATTTTACGGGCAGTCAGAGTTGCAAGACTATCAAGGTTTGCATAGGCCAGCAGAAATTCAAAATATACTTCTTGGATTTACCATCAATGGATGCTTATATACCGTATATATTTTTTTTAAATAGGGAGCTTAATCTTGGCCATAGTCAAAACATTTTTATCTCCCCAGTGGGGTTTGATAGGGCAGTAACCCACAATTTTGTAAGTTTCCTAGTCAGCCAAAAGGCTGAGAATATTCTATCCTCTGCCTAAGTCTCACACCTTACATTTGATCTTAGCCAAAAGGCTGAAGTGTAATTGGCAAACCTGCTGTATCCTTATCTTTTGTAGTATAAACAAATCTGTTTGATGGGAGAATGCACATTAGGTCTGAAGGAAGCCATTACCCATTTGAATATCTTTTTTTCAGGGCAGTAACTGAAGTAAAAGGAAAATTATATTTTTTCCTGAATTGTCTATATTAGTTCTGTTTCCCTGATATATCTACAGATGAAAGGGGAAAGTTACTTATCTATACTAAAAGTTTCTTAGCTGGGCCCAATACACTCTTGTAAGCATTCTAGTAAATGTATCCATTTTGTAGGCAGTCTATCTTCTTTAAATACATATGAAAAACCTGTGTACACAATGTAGGTGCATACCAGCTTACAAATATTTGTAATAAAAGGGCAACTATTGGAAGCATATTTATTTATTTATCGGTTTTATATACTATTGTTTGGCATCACCATGACAATGGTTAACAAAACAGTGCATCAACCAATATATATTCATTAATTTATGTAATTCAAATAAAAATAGAGCATAAAAATATTAAAAATATATTGCACATTGGAATATAAATTACAATAAAATCTTAAAATACAAATACTATTTATAATAAGAGCACCTTAAAATTATCCTTACAAGAGTAAGAAATATCAGTTCAAGGTGGGATTAAGAGTTAGGGTTACAGAGGATCTGGGGTGTATTAAAATAGAGAGAGTAGTACGTCAGGGATCTTGATATGCTGTTGTGAAAAGCCATGTCTTTAGGTCCATTTTGAAAATTTTGAGATTCGTTTGTAGTTGTAGATTGGATGGGAGTGCGTTCCAAAGTTTGGGGCTAGCTAGTGATATTGCATGCTCGTGCACTTGTGAGAGTTGGATCGAGTGAACAGAGAGGGTGGTTAATAAACCTTTGTTCGCTGAGTGGAGATTTCTTTGTGGAATGTGGAGTTTAATTGCTGCATTCAACCAGCCCGTCTGTTCTTCGTATATGATTTTGTGTACTAAATGAAGAATCTTGTATTCTATTCGTGATTTTATTGGTAACCAATGTAGTGATATTAGAATAGGTATGATATGTTCGTGTTTTTTGGGGCCAGTTAGAATCCTTGCTGCCGAGTTCTGGAGTATTTGAAGAGGGCGGATAGTGGAAAGAGTTAAGTCGAGTAGGAGGGAATTACAGTAATCAATATTGGCAAATATGAGTAGCTGTAGTACTGTCTTGAAGTCAGATTTAAGAATGATTTAAGGCATCAGAGTGTTAATAATTTGTGAAATCCGTCTTTTATTTTTGTTGTGATGTGTGTTTTGAAGTTCAGTTCACTATCAATAATAATACCCAGGTCACGTGCATGTGTCACTGGGGTAATTTCTGACACTTGGTCTTCTAGTTTCAATGGGGGAAGGATTGTTAAGTTGGTTTTTCTCTGAAGTGGTTTGATTACTGTTTTTTCAATGTTAATTACAAGTCTCATATGATTTATACCGTTTATGGACAGGTACATAGAGGTTTTCTTGTAAGTTGAATCTATGGTATTTTGAATCAGTATTAGTATTTGTATGTCATCGGCATAAAGAAAATGGGTTAAGCCGAGACCAGCAAGTAAGTGACAAAGGGGCAGCAAATAGATGTTAAATATTGTGGTGGATAGAGCCGAACCCTGAGGGACACCGGTTTTGAGGAGAATTTTGTCGGAAAGCAAGTTGTTTATTTTTACTTGATAGTTCCTATTTGCTAAGTAGGATAAAAACCATTGGTGTGTTTTTTCTGTGAGCCCAATTTCTGTTAAACAGTCCATGAGAATGTCGTGGTTTACGGTGTCGAAGGCAATTGGACAAATCTCTGTTACCTGGGTCCAATGTGGTAGGTAATACCATCCTGCCCAAATTAAGCTGCGATCCTGCAGAGTGTGGGGCCTATAGGCCTATCTCTTTGATCAACATGGACCTTAAGATCTTGGCAAAAATCCTGGCCAATAGTTTAAACAGAGTGATGGCTAATCTAGTGCATCCTTACCAGGCCGGTTTCATCCTGAGCAGGATGGCAGCGAACAATGTGAACAAAATTATCAACCTTATTTGGTGGGTGTAGAAACAACAGATACCAGCAGTGCTGCTTTCGGTTGATGCTAAGAAGGTATGCGATATGCTGCACTGGCCTTTATTTTGTACCCTAACCTACCCAAGTATTTTGGCACATAGTCTCTTGAATTTATATTCAGTTTAAAATAATAAATCTAAGTGTTTTTTTATTCTGACATAAACAAATGCAACCATGGCTAATTATTCACCAACAGAAGCCCCCAAATACATAATTTGAAATGTCACTAAATATAGGGGATTTGAACATGTAGAATAATAAGCATATAACTCTACTACTAAATAGTCTTCATTGGCTTCCAATCTATCACGTCATTGATTTTAAAATTGCATTACTAACTTTGGTTCTATCTATAGACATACAATAATTGCCTGAATTATCTATTTATTCAGCATTCTATCATCTCTGCTTCCCTCAGACAACACCAACAAAGCATTCATCTTTGGGAAAACAGCTTTCAGTATATGCCCTTGAATTACAATGCAAACCATGGTGGTTATATATGATGGCTCTGAGAACTGACTGGGTAAAAAAGTAACAGGGAGGAGAATAAACAAACTGATAATTTTTTAATGTTACATTTACTAGATTGTTCCAGAAATAGGGATTACTTTAATATGCATTTTGATGAGTCTTCATATTGTATGTGAGTCATTTGCTTCCCTGTGAAATAGTCCAAATTAAGACAAATGAAAAATAATTGAAAACAATCTTAAGACCACCTTGCTGGTAAACAGTTTATACCTAAATGTAAATGCATGTTTTTATTGGAATTGCATATGTATTTTAATTGTATTTATTTTGAACTTTTCTAAAACCATTTGTCCTAAAAATACCATATTTTTCGCTCCATAACATGCACCTGACCATAAGACGCACCTAGGATTCAGAGGGGGGAAATTAAAAAAATAAAAATTTGTGCTAAACCGGCTCTGTCCCCAGGCATTTGTGCGTCTTATGGAGCAACTTAGGGGAGTGCATAACATTTTATTTTCTCCCCATTTTGTTTTCGGGTCTGGGGAGGGTCATTTCGGTCTACTCCCCAGATCAGAAAACTTTAATCTTTCTCTTTCTGTGGGAAACCCCCCTCCCAAAAAAAAAAAACCCCCATCCCAACTCTTTAAATTAATTAACACCCCCCCCTCCCTCCTGACCCCCCCAAGACCTGCCAAAAGTCCCTGGTGGTCCAGCGGGGGTCCAGGAGCGGTCCAGGAGCGTTGGCTGCCAGTACTCAAAATGGCGCCGACGGCCCTTTGCCCTTACTATGTTACTGTAGCCCCTGTGACATAGTAAGGGCAAAGGGCAGTCGGCGCCATTTTGATTACTTGCAGCCGACGGCCCAAGTCCAGGAGATCTCTCCCGGACCGCTCCTGGACCCCCTGCTGGACCACCAGGGACTTTTGGCAGGTCTTGGGGGGGTCAGGAGGGTGGGGGGTTGTAGTAAATTAATTTGGCAGGTCTTGGAGGGGGTCAGGAGGGTGGGAGGGGGGTGGTTTTTTTATATTCGCTCCATAAGACGCACAGACATTTTCCCCCCACTTTTGGGGGCAAAAAAGTGTGTCTTATGGAGCGAAAAATATGGTACTTGCTCCTAGTGAATAAGAACTAAAACAAATGTACAATTTTATTTATTTATTTATAATATTTTTAAATGACACATCTAACAGATATAAAAACAAATATAGCAACATAATAGTTGATGGCAGGTAAAGAGCAAATGGTGGTTCAAGTCTGCCCAGCAAGTTGCTTATGGTAGTAACTGCCACTCCATGCAAGTTACCCCCCCCCCCCCCCATGCAGAAGTGCTACACCTAAATTTAATTTAGTTCTTCATTTCTGTCCTCTAGCATCTAAGAATCCACAGTGTTTATCCCATGCCCTTTTGAATTCCAATACTGTTCTTGTCTTCACCACCTCTTTCGGGAGGGTATTCCAGGCATTCACCACCCTCTATGTGAGGAAATATTTTCTGATGTTGTTTCTTAGTCGACCCCTCTGGATTTTCATATACTTACCCCTAGTTCTACAGTTTTCTTTCCAACAGAAAAGGTCTGAAGTTTGTGCATCATTAGCACCCTTCAGATATCTGAATGTCTGTATTATATCTCCCCTATACCTCCTCTCCTCCATGCTATACTATTTATACCCTTCAGCCTCTCCTCATAGGTCTTGTGATACAGACTGCACACAACTTTGGGTGCCTTTCTCTGGGTCACTTCCAGCTTGTCTATCCTTTTGGAAATGAGGTCTCCAGAACTGAACACAGTACTCCAGGGGTAAGGCCTCGCTAAAATCCTGTACAATGACATTAATGCCTCTTTTTTCCTGCTGGTTATTCCCCCTGTCTTTGCAACCCTCCTCAGTCTGACTTTTGCCATTGCCTTGTCACATTGCTTTGTTGCATTCAGATCTCCCAACACTTATCACCCCATATAGATCTTTTGGATTACTGCACCCCAAATAGATGAGTCTGCCCTTTTTGGCATTGAATCCCAGTTGCTAAACCTTTAACCAGTTTTCAAGCTTTCTTATATCTCTTATTCTTGCTACTCCTTTAGGTGTGTCTACTCTGTTGCAGATCTTAATATTATCTGCAGAAAGACAAACTTTTTCCTTTTAATCCCTCTGCAATATCACTCAGGAAGATATTGAACAGAACAGGTCCCAAAACTGATCCATGAGGCACACCAATTAACAAATAGATATATGATTTATAAATATTTCTACAGTGCTGGTGGTGATCTTTGACTGGGATGGTGGTATAAAAATGTTTATAAATAAATATGTAAATGCAGGATATCAGGACATTCATGTTTTAAGGTTTTAACATTTCTATTTTTATCCCTTTGATAAATGATTTCCTTTTAAAGTCATGCACATCTGTTTATAGCGATATTTTTAAAATGCTATGTTTTTAAAGTTCATTCTGAAGCATTGTATTCTATAATCAAAATTTGCTGTGTGTTAAAGTACATAAGAACATAAGTGACATTCTGGGCCCTAGTATCCTGTCTCTGACAGTGGTAAATCCCAAAAGATAAATCCAATTTCTTGTTGCTTGTTCGCAGAGATAAGTTGTGGGTTTCCTGGAGTTACAAGGTTAATAAATGTTTATGGACTTTTCCTCCAGGAACTTATTCAAACCCTTTTTAAACCCAGCTGTACTAGCTGTCTTGACTTCATCCTCTGGCAACAAATTCCATAGTTTGATTTTGTGTTGAATGAAAAATACTTTCTTTAATTTGTTTTAAGTCTGCTGCCTGTGAGTTTTAAGGTGTGCTCTTAATGGTATTTGAAAGAGTAAATAACCATTTGCTGTTCACCTGTTCCATTCGATTCCTGATTTTATTAACCTCTATCATATCCTCTCTATCTTCTCTTCTTTAAGCAAGAGCGTAACCTGTTTATCCTTTCTTCATAAGGAAGCCGTTCTATCCCCGTTACCATTTTATTTTGCTCTTCTCTGTACCTTTTTTAAATTTCACTATATTTTTTTTGAGATGGAGCAATCAGAACTGCACATCATACTCCAGGTGTGGTTGCATCATAGATCTAGAATGAGGCATTATGATGCTCTGTTTTATTCTCCATTCCTTTCCAAATGGTTCTAAGCATTCTGTTTTGTTTTGTTTTTGACTACCGCTGCACACTGACCTGAGGATTTCAGTATCCTGTTGACAATGATTCCAAGATCCTTTTCCTGAGTGGTTATTCCTAAATGGAACCCAGCATTGTATACCTGTATTGGAATGTTTTCCCTATGTGCATTACTTTGCATTTGTCCACGTTACATTTCATCTGCCATTTAGATGCCTATTTACCAATCTCACAAGGTCCCTCTACAGTTCTTCACTGTTTGCCTGGGTTTAAACTTTTTTGAATTTTCCTAGCATGTAGACAGATGGACTCAGGACCTTTGCCAGCAGATGTAGACGGAGCAAATTGAAGTTGTAGTATACATACTCCTGAAGTGACATCAGCCTGCCAGTATTCTCCGTCTCCAGCAGATGGTGGACATGCATCTCCCTACTGGGGATTGCTTCAGATTTTAGAAGGATAATTTTATAAGGAAAAGTAAAAGCTCTGCTCTCCTGCGGTGATATCATATGGTCGCTCCTCTAGTTGAGAATTTCTGAGGTTATTTCCGGGGTCCCTCAGATGTGTGCCTTGGTCCTGAAATCCTCAGGTCAGTGCTGGTTATTTAGCCGGCATGGACTTAGCTGATAGTACAGCTTAAAGGCAGTGGGTGCAGGAAGCCGAGCATAGTGGTGATGGCAGATGCCCTCTTCTTCGGCAGCCGGCGACAGTCTCTGTACTCGGCCAGGAAGGGATGAGCTCAGGTAAGTTTAAAAAAAAAAAAGAAAGCCAGAGACAGAGTAGAGTATTTGTTTAGGACTTCCTCCGGTCTCCAGCTCTGCATGACATTCTGACATTTGTTCCCGCTTCTGTTGGGTTTAAGGGAACTGGGCAACTTGGCGGATTGAGCAGCCCAGGTGGGCTAGGCCCAGCTGCAAGGTTTTATCCTGTACTCCCTGCGGTAGCTGCTTTTCTGTATGTTCGGCTGCCCTCCTCAAGACTGTCGGTGTGTGCAGTGCATCCGGCTGTGCGTCTGAATTGTGTGCCTAGCACTCCCTGTGAACACATTATAACACATCGGTAGTGTGCTCAGGTTTGGTGCAGTGGTTCAGAGTGCTTAGTTTTGCGGTGCATAGACTTGGAGCAGCTAATTGTTTTGCACATACATTTTGTGCGCTAAAAAAAAATTTCTTTGAGAATCGGCTGGATGGACATCTTCAGTCGCCTGTTAGGCATACTGATGAACTAATGGCGCAAGAGAGAACCGTAAGCGCATTTCTCTCTGTGTTGCCTGTCATATTTGGGCTTGTGTCAGCTCTGCTTGGAGGCTGAGGGAGAATTATCTTCCTCTGATTTTACTAAGCCTGGTTCTTCCCAGCTTGATTATGGCCTGGTTAAGGAATTGTCCGGAGGAATGCCTGACCTTGGAACTCTCTTGACTGGTTCCTCCTCAGGGGATGGCAGCCCAGTGGACCTTGCACCAGTGCCTTTTGGTTTTGGCATGGATACTTCTGCCTTTTCTTGAATAGAATTTTTTCAAGGATTGCAATCCTTTCTTCAAGCGCAGTTCTCAGCTTCGCCCAATCCTGTCAGGTCTGATCCTCAGGCGATTGCCCCTCCCTCTTACGGTTCTAGGTTTAAGCGCCAAAGCACCCCTTGATTAGCTGTGAGTATTCCCGATGGGAATCCGGATGGTACTGATGATGAGGAAAATCCTGACTCTCTGGAACATGGGGAAATTCCTTCAGGACTGGCTGTATAGGACTATCTTAAGGTTCTTTCATGCAGATGAGCTGCCGGCCCTGATTTTCCAGACTTTGAAAATATTGGGAGAGGCCGGGGCAGATTCCATGTCTGAGCCAAAGAAAAATCCTATTCTGGTTTCCTTGCATAAAGCCTCTTGTTTCTTTTCCCCTGTTATGGAAGCCATTCAAGAATTGATTGATCTTGAATGAGATGCTTTGGAGGCACATTTCAGAGGGCTTCGGACATTGGAAGGCCTGTACCCCCTGGATCCAGTGGTGAGAGAGCATCTGCATTTTCTGAAAGTGGATGTGCTTATCTGTGCCGTCTCTAAGTGGATGACTATCCTGTGGAGGGAGGAGCAGCCTTGAAAGATGTGCATGATAGGAGGATTGAGGCCATCCTTAAGCAAGCATTTGAAGCAGTGGCAATAACATTGCAGAAAGCTTACTTTTGTACCCTGGTGGATCGCTTTTATCTGCTTCTTTCTCAGGAGGTTGATGATTCTGGAGTGCCAGAGCAGTTATGGAACCTGCTGCTGCCTTTTTAGCAGATGTGGGCTGCAATTTGGTCTGTACCTTGGCTAGAGGAGTGGCTTCAGTAATAGTGGCCAGGTGTCAATTATGGCTGCGAAATTGGTCAGCCGACGTGACCTTGAAAGCTAATCTTACGAAATTGCCTTTTAAAGGCTCTCGCTTGTTTGGGAGCGATTGCAGAAACTGGCCAGTAAGTGGGGCGAATCCCCACTTCCCCGATTGCCAGAGGATAAGAAGCAGTTGCAGTGCCCCTTTGGTATGAGGGGCTCCAAGCGGTTTCTTCCCTACAGAGGACTTGGCCTTTCGGCAGGTCTCAGTCCTTTTGTCCCAGATAGCCCAAGCAAGGCGTGGGCTCGGGTAGCAGATCCTCCTGAGCCTCACAATGAAGGTTTGCTGACCCACCCTCGGAAGAAGAGATGGGGGGATGTGTCTCTCTTTTATCAGAGGTGAGTTGAGATCACATTGGATCAGTGGGTCCTGGAAGTGATACAAGAAGGATATGTGCTAGGATTTCACAGTGTTCCTCGGGATGTGTTCATGGTCTCTTCTTGCCCCTCCCCACAGAAGAAGAAGGCAGTGGAATCTATGTTGTCAAGGCTCCTCAGTCTGAGGGCTCAAAATGACATGAGCGTTTCAAGACATTTAAGTTCCCTGTTATGGGATCGTCTTGACCCCGCAGGGGGAAGGCCCAGGCTAGGGAGGAACCCACTCAACAAGGAGAACATATAAGAGATCTTGACATGATCAGAATGTAAGAGAGCCACTTGTAGCTCAAACTGCATCCTGCACTCCTTAGGGTTGTTGTCGTCATACCTGGGTAGTGGAGGTAGAGATAGTAAGGGAGGAGGAATGGCCATAACGGATGCAGAGGCATGAGAGATCTCCTGATGGGCTACAAACCTTGGAGAATATTCACCATGGCATTCAGCTGTTCTGCTGCTGTTTCACCTGATGTGCCAATCTGGAGATGGCTTGAGCTGAGGATGAGTCTGCCGAGCTCATGACCTCAGCAAACTATGATGATTGCGAACCCTTGTGCTGTGGTGTATTTTACGCAGCCTAATAGGTGGACCTACTAGGCCCATGCTGACAGCTGGCAAACATGCCCTGGTTTGGGACAAGCAGGAGCTTCACCTATACCAGCAGGTTGAGCCATTGGGTTCCAGGGGTCAGCAAGACTTAGGGGGCATCCCAAGGGTGGTCAGAAGAGAGGTCTGGGTAGGTGGCAGGAGGGCATAGTCGGGGTCCATAGCAAAGGTCAGGTCTAGATGGCAGGCAAGAGAATAGTCTAGGTCCATAACAGAGGTCATATCCAGGTGACCAGGCAGAAGGGCTGGAAGGATATGGAGCAAGGATGTAGAGGCTGGACAAAGACAGACTGGACAAGGCAGGCAATGTGCACTGCGCTAAGCAGGAGGATCTGTTGCTGAGGCAAGTTGGTTTCACAGCTGGGTTTAAATACCTAGCTGTATGATGTCATCAGGTGCCGCAGGTGCTGGGTTTTCCCACTATGGAGCCATTAAAGGCTGGTGTGTGGTGTGTGTGCATACCTAGGGAACGGTGTGGCATGGTGATTGGAGGCATGATAGTGTCCCAACTGCAGAGAGGAGTCTGAGGCTTCTGGCAGTGGTCAGGGTCAGTGCATCTGGTCATGGGGCCATTCTGCAGCTGGCCAAACATAACACAAAAGAGCAACAAACAGTGGCATGAAGACCCCAATGCACTTACTGCATCCGTTATGGCCATTCCTCCTCCCTTACTATATGCATGTAATCTGCCTTCTCACTTAACCCATGCCGGTCTTTCTATCCCTATTATAGAATGTGAATAATGTACAAGGGTCATCTGAATACTTTTGGAAGGTACTGTCCCACTGTTAGAAGAAACTGTGCCATCTTTCAATCTACTGATGGCCTTCCGTCAGTGAATGCATTCTGCAAAATTCTTATCTTTCAGATCTGTAAAATGCCTCCACACGTCTGATGACTTGCAAGATCTCCTTTTCTGTGGATCCTTGGGTGCTTTTCTTATTGTTAGGGTTAAAAACATACCAAGAAGAAAAAGCCCAGGGACATCTCTTTCACGCCCCACTGCCTGCTCCTTTTGGGAGTGTTCTTCATTCCAGCAGTATCACTTGCCTTCTGCGACTGCTCAGTGGATATCTCACTAGAAACTAGATTTGCCAAACCCTCCTGAGTTACTAGACACAAACTATTTTAAGGGTCTGATAATATCTCACATAATTCATCAGGTTCCCTAAATACCTGCTGTAAACACTGCTGATGAATAAACAGAGGGAGTTTTGTACTAGTTTTGGGTGTCACTTTGTGAACAGGCAACAGCCCACCTTTCTTTCCACATCTTTCTTTGAACCTTTTCTTTCACTCTGAAATCCAACAGAGAAATGACTAAACAAAATGCTGAGTGTTCATGGTTGTTTTTATTTCCCTTTTAGATTTAACAAAATGAGGAAGGCATACTGGAATAGGCTGATTGAATAAGAGCTTCACTGTGATTTGTTCTTCTCCTTCCTTGCCCTTTTCCATCCAGTTCTGCTGTGGCTTTAAGAAAAAAAAATCTTGCAGTTTTTTTGTTCTATAGACTATCATGTGTCCAAAAAGGACTGAAATTAAAATATTTGAGCATTCTCAGAGTTTTGTCCATTTGTTTCAGAAATAATGAACATAACCAAAAATTGATTCACTAATACTTTACTTATTCATTTCAAACAAATGTACTAGAAAACAAATCTAAATAGACTATATCTGTAGTAATGATCCTGATAGTGACTCTTTTGTCCAGAAAAAATGCTTAATTGTGTGCTTTGAACAAATTGTGTATGTAAAGAAAAGTGTTTAGTCAAAAAATTAATTCATAGAGAATAGATTCATGATATAGAAAGTGATTCCAAAACAGTAGTAGCTCTCGGGTATTATATAATATATTGCCCATTTTTCTTTTCTTTTGTTTGTGCCCTCTTCCAAATCTAAGAGTTTTGTAAATATAAATTATTGAGGAGATGATAAAACTCTTAAATTTGGAAGAGGAAACAAACAAAAGAAAAGAAAAATGAATAAGTAAAGTATTATTGAATCAATCTTGCCGCTCGGGATTCTAGCCACATCGAGAGGAGGCATTCCACAGGGGGGGGGGGGGGGGGGGGGGGAGGAGAAATTACACTCATAAGTTGCATTTTCAAGTCCCAGCAAAACTCTAATCTGAAGAGAAAACAGGCACAAAGGAGTATGCGGACTTTGCACCCACAGCAAATTTCAGAGCAGAATTTTGTGCAAACTTTCGCTTTGAAAACTGGTGCAATGCCTGCGGGTGAAAAGGACGTGCGGCATTTATCCTGGTGCAGTTTCAAAATTGTATCTTAATTACAATACTTGTGTGCTCCCAATATATATATGTGTATGTGTGTAACTGTGTCTGTATGAATATCAATGTATTTCTATGTGTATCTAGAGATGAATAAAACATTTGGGGGGTAGGACAATTTCACACTGCATCTCCACTTTATAGTAATAGGGTTAAATGCACCCCTGTGGTAGCATTCCTTTTGTTTTTCTTCTTATGCTTGTCAGTTTGCTAATTATTAGATTTTTGTTTTCAGGCTTTCTGATTTGGTGGTGTTAAAAGCACATTAAAAGGGCAGCAGATCCACATGTATCATCTAAGTCTTAAACTGATACTAGAATTTATGGTTTTGAAACTATTAATAAAAAGTAAAATGTGCTACACAGTGGACAAACAGGGTTGTTTATGGTTTGGCTCTGAACGGGTATCTATTTACTGTGTCACTGTAACACAGTATAAGCTCGTCTTTACATGGCTGAGGCAAAGCGAGAAAGACAGATGATTATATGTAAGAATTTCATGGCATTTTACCTGTTGAGGGTCCTGTAGAGCCAACACTGTAGTACAGTGATTTTTTGACTAACTATCAGACAGTTTGCAGCCTTAGTGTCACTGTATATTATCACCTCATGGTAGCTGGAAGCACTCTCTGAAGCCAGTCTAGGTTGCATAGACCTAGATGAGGTCTTCATGGGTGCTGACCATATAAAGTTCATCAAAGTAATGAGGCGAGGAGAGATCTTGGCACTCATGGGCAGAGCTCAGCACCAAGGAGTGTGAACTGGCTCCAGCTGTGACAATAAAACAGCAGGTGGCTGTTGTCATTAGGGGTGGCGGATGAGGCAAGGGACTAACATTCAACCCACAAAACTCTCATTTGCTAGCCATCACCACTGTACCATGCAAAATAGCTTCCATCTCAGTCAATTTTACTTTGCAAAATATTGCACAGTCTCAATGAAAAAATTAGAGCTTTGCATATAGTGGTCTCTCTGAACTTATTATAACACTGTTCAGGCAGGTTAGGCTCCATGTGTAATGTATGTACAGCATATTCATTTCTAATAATTTTAATTCTTAAAGTATACTTCTACTGATTGTTTTCGCAAGGAAATTTCAATTGGATCAGCAACAGAAAAAGATAATATATAAATTCATTTATTCCAGAAGTGACTATGCATAGTCCTAAATAGTTTTATTTTATATTCTGCTTTTTAGGTACTTCAACAAAGCAGATCCCATTCAGGTACTGTTCTCAGTGGGCTCACAGTAAGTCTGTATCTGAGACAATGGTCACAAGGAGCAGCAGTGGGATTTGAACCCTGGTTTCCCTGGTTTGTAGCCCACTGCTTTAACCACTAGACTACTCTTTCACTTACTATCAAACTGCAAACAAGAATCTAAGATTTTTGTTTGGATTTAACTGGAATGCATCTGAAAAATGTCTTAATATTGTGTCACTGTAACAGTTTTGTAAATTTCAACTATGATTTTATATCACAAAGTAGTAGACATATTCTCTGCCAACAGCAGGGCAGAATTAGCTGTGACATGTAGGTGATATGTCATCTGACATTGCCAAATGGACTCCTATCCTAGTTTATAGAGCGTTTGCTCTTCTAAGCATGCATGGTAATTCTCATGCTCGCACTGCCTCTTAAAGCCTTTGGCCTTTTTTTTTGGTCTGAGCTTCAACATGGAAGTGTACCCTCTTTTTCTTCTGATTTGGTACTTCGTAGTTTTCTTTCTTTTCTAAATTCGCTTTGGGTTGCCTCACTGCCTCAGCAACCCCTCAACTATACTTTTCAGCACCATAAAAAAAATCCCAAAATCTTAAACTTAGTACAGAAAAGTATGAGGCCATTTCTAGTGATTTCAAGGCTTGTGTGTGTGTGGTCGAAAGATCTCTATCACAGATGGTCAAGATATTTGTTACAAATATCTGGGGCCAGACTGTGACATAGCCAACTGCTATGACTGTAGCTGGATGTTGCCAAAGTCCCAGAGGAACAGGACCTGGAAGATGGAAGAACTTTTCACATCAGTGAAAAGCCAAAGTCATTCTTCCTCTGAGTGTGGGGCCTCCTCTGGCTCCCTCTGTGCTGAGTCAAGCAGGCGATCCTCGAGCTGTGCTCTCCCTTCTGCGATGCTAGTTCCCAGTTCTAGGCTCAAGCAGGACATGAAAGCATCAAAAACTGGAGTCAGAGTGCCCTTCATTAGTTTTTGGGTACTTGCCAGGTACAGAGTGCCCTTCATTAGTTTTTGGGTACTTGCCAGGTTCTTATGGCCTGGATTGGCCACTGTTGGAAACAGGATGCTGGGCTTGATGGACCCTTGGTCTGACCCAGTATGGCATTTTCTTATGTTCTTATGTTCTTATTGCATGTCCCGCAGGGCTGGTCAATGCACAAGAAGAAGCAGCGATGTGCATGAAAGTCAGTGGTGCAGTCGGCCCTGCTGAAGCTAAGATTGGGATCAGTCCCATTGACATGCCCGATTCTATTGATGCATCAGACCCCTGCGCCATTGTGGGCCATCCCACGTTACCATTAAAGCATTGGCCATCAGCACCATTGACACAACTGCCCTCTGTGCTGTCAGCACACAAGTCCCCGGCGCCATCAGTACAAAAGCCCCCAACACCTTCAGTTCATAAGCAATTAGTGCCATTTGATGCACTGGGCCTTCAGCCTCCATCTCCATTCAGTTGTTGCAGCTATTCACTCCATTGATGAACCCAGCCTTGGATCCATCAATGCTCCACCCCTCAGTGCCCTGTTAATGCACTTGAGGCAAGAGCAGTCACTGAGGCACCTGGGAGTGATTCATTGCAATTACCTCCTCTGTTTTGATGTTCATATCTCCGTCCTGCCTCCTCCATCAATTACTTCATTTGGAGATTCCTGATGCAATATGCTATGTTAGTGCTTCTGGTTTCCATGCATCTACCAGTGCAGTTGACTCAGGAAGGGGCTTCTTTGCCTCACTGGCAGTAAGGGGGACAGGAGGATTTTATCAAATCTTTCAGAGAACTTTTAAAACGTTTTTGTTCAAAAGGACTTCTTTTAAGAGCTACAGGTCTGTGATTGTTACAAAGTATGGCTTCTAAGAGCATAAGAACATAAGAAATTGTCATGCTGGATCAGACCAAGGGTCCATCAAGCCCAGCATCCTCTTTCCAACAGAGGCCAAACCAGGCCAAAAGAACCTGGCAATTACCCAAACACTAAGAAGATCCCATGCTACTGATGCAATTAATAGCAGTGGCTATTCCCTAAGTAAACTTGATTAATAGCCGTTAATGGACTTCTCCTTCAAGAACTTATCCAAACTTTTTTTGAACCCAGCTATACTAACTGAACTAACCACATCCTCTGGCAACAAATTCCAGAGCTTTATTGTGCGTTGAGTGAAAAAAGAATTTTCTCTGCTTAGTCTTAAATGTGCTACTTGCTAACTTCATGGAATGCCCCCCTAGTCCTTCTATTATTCGAAAGAGTAAATAACCAATTCACATCTACTTGTTCAAGACCTCTCATGATCTTAAAGACCTCTATCATATCCCACCTCAGCCATCTCTTCTTCAAGCTGAACAGCCCTAACCCTTTCAGCCTTTCCTCATAGGGGACCTGTTCCATCCTCTTTATCATTTTGGTTGACCTTCTCTGTACCTTCTCCATCGCAACTATATCTTTTTTGAGATGCAGCGACCAGAATTGTACACAGTATTCAAGGTGCGGTCTCACCATGGAGCGATACAGAGGCATTATGACATTTTCCGTTCTATTAACCATTCCCTTCCTAATAATTCCGAACATTCTGTTTGCTTTTTTGACTGCTGCAGCACACTGAGCCGACAATTTTAAAGTATTATCCACTATGATGCCTAGATCTTTTTCCTGGGTGGTAGCTCCTAATATGGATCCTAACATCATGTAACTACAGCATGGGTTATTTTTCCCTATATGCAACACCTTGCACTTGTCCACATTAAATTTCATCTGCCATTTGGATGCCCAATCTTTCAGTCTTGCAAGGTCCTCATGTAATGTATCACAATCCGCTTGTGATTTAACTACTCTGAATAATTTTGTATCATCTGCAAATTTGATAAACTCATTCGTCGTATTCTTTTCCAGATCATTTATATATATATTGAAAAGCACCAGTCCAAGTACAGATCCCTGAGGCACTCCACTGTTTACCCTTTTCCACAGAGAAAATTGACCATTTAATCCTACTCTGTTTCCTGTCTTTTAACCAGTTTGTAGGTTCTTGCTCATTGATACAAAGCATTCCTTCTAAAATTCAACTGATGTTAAGCAAGTTTATCTTTTATATTGTTAAGTTTTTATTTTAGTTATTTTGTTTTGTAGAACATTTCTGCAATATGAATTTTTTTATATTATATATCGCTTGAACCTTTTTGTGCTAAGCGATTACGCTAATACATTTTAATAAGTGTAAATGTAAGTGACTCAAACTGCACCCTTCAGTGTCTCCTGTCCAGGGTGGTTGATTTCTTCCTTTGAGGGGGAGTCCCTCTCGCCTCCATGCTGCGAGAACTCCTATCAGAAGTACCTGTGGTGGTATCTAGCCCCCAGCCATCCTTTTCTGTGGAGAAAGCTAGTCAGTCTGAGGAAGGAGCAAGGGACATCACTGTCTGGAGCATGTCCCGATAATAGTCCTCTCCAAGGTAATTGAATACCCTTCTCTGATTGCCTTCGTTATTATTGGGGTAATGGATTAATGTCCCTTTGCCTCTGTTTTGAGGAAGGTTCTATGGGGATTTCCTCAGACTACCCATCTGATTTACCGGAGTACTCTTCACCGTCAGAAGACCTCTCTTACTTTAAATTCTTTGACAAGTTGGCCAAGGCAATAGAAGTAAACTTCATCTTTTTGGTCTTCTCAGAATTCTGGAAACTGTATCGGAGCCTGCAGTGATCTCTGCTCCTTCAATCCTATTAAATTAAAAAATTGAGAATGTGGGAAAATCCAGCCTCCTGTCCCCCAGTAGCCAGTAAATTGGACCTGAAATATAGAGTGCAACAAACCCCAGGGTTTGGCGTTGTCCAGCTACCACATCAGTCAGAGGTAGTAGAGTCAGCGTTAAAATGAGCTAAAGGACTGAAATCTACTTCAACATCCCTCCTCACTTCCCACTCTCCACCTCGTGTAAGGACCTTAGATTGTTGGACAGTATGGGGATAGAGTCTTCCAGAGATTGATGCTGAAATCCCACATTACAGCCCACCAGTTCTATATGGTATAATACTTTCCCAGTTATATTGACAAGTTGTGAACCTTGGTAAAATCACTGGTTATAGAGCAGTAAAGCTAACAGTGGGCTCTTCTGGACGGAGAAGAATGATAACATTATCTCCTTCAAGTATATGAATCGATAACGCTGCAAGATCTTCTGCAGCAGCCATTGGAGCACTCTAGATGGTTTGGTCAAGAGCCAGTTGGAGACAAGGTCAGGGAAATAGTCACCCAAATTGAGGAGCAACATGCTGCTGTTCAGTCTCTATTGACAAGAAATAAACACCCATCATCTTCTAGGAATCGTAATTTCATTTTTAAACAATTCTTCCAGAGACACCCCTTTTAGAAGATTCAGTAGTATTGTGCTCCACCTGTGGTATGTCAGACAGACACCGCAACAGACAGTACCTAAGCCTGGGCCTAGTTTTTCATGGGACTCACCTTCAGGCTGCGACCCTTTTGGAAGGGGGAGGAGTTACCTTTTCATAAAGGAGTGAATGAAAATCACTAATGACAAATGGGTCCTCAAAATTATGGAATCTGGTTACTGTTTGCGTGTCTTCTGTTCTTCAGCAGTGCACCAAAGTAAAGCCTTCAATCCAGATCCATCTCATTAATCCCAGATTTGTCTCAAGGTGAAGTCACTTCTGAGCCAGAGGACAATAGAATCTGTCTCTCCCAAAGATCTTGCCAAGGGGTTCTATTTTTGCCATTTCCTGATCCCTAAAATATCAGGGGAATTGAGACCCATCCTGGATTTATGAAGATTAAGCAACAATATATTACGGGAGAAGTTCAAAATGTACTTCCTCCACACATCCTACACTTCATTCAAGCGAGGGACTAGATGTGAGTCCTGGATCTGAAAGAGGCTTATGCTCATATACCCATCCTTCACTCATTTTGCAAATATTTCTGTTTTGTAGTGGATTCCTCTCACAATCAATTCAAGGTACTCCTTTTCAGGCTTTCGGCGGCCCCAAGGGTCTTTACAGAATGCCTAGTTGTAGTGGTGGTACACGATTGTCACCAGGGAATTTGTGTTTTTCCTTACCTTTGCCACTGGCTATTGATCAGATCTTCCAAAGCAGAGGTGTTGGAATCCTTACAATAGATGATCCAGCTCATGACACAGAGTTGATTATGGCACTCAGGTGTCATAATCAACTTTGCCAAGCTGAACCTTGTTCCTATTCATAGAGTCAAGTTAATTGGGGCATGGATAGATTCCTTGGAGCAGAGAGCAGACATTCTGCCTTCAACCCTTAACGCAGGATCAAGTCCCAACTTGAGAATTTTGGGTTATCCTTGGGCATATGATGGTAGCGGTACATGTAGTTTCTATGACCTGCCTCACTATGTGGATTCTTCAGTGACGCCTCCATGCTCAGTTTGATCAGTTGCTTCTGCCATTGTCACACCTGGTGATGGTCACTGCAGACATGAAGGGGTCTCTTCAGTGGGGGCTAGACACAAATGTCGATTTTAAAGTATTATCCACTATGATGCCTAGATCTTTTTCCTGGGTGGTAACTCCTAATATGGAACCTAACATTGTGTAACTACAGCAAGGGTTATTTTTCCCTATATGCAACACCTTGCACTTGTCCACATTAAATTTCATCTGCCATTTGGATGCCCAATCTTTCAGTCTTGCAAGGTCCTCATGTAATGTATCACAATCTGCTTGTGATTTAACTACTCTGAATAATTTTGTATCATCTGCAAATTTGATAACCTCACTTGTCGTATTCCTTTCCAGATCATATATATATATATATATATATATATATATATATATATATATATATATATATATTGAAAAGCACCAGTCCAAGTACAGATCCCTGAGGCACTCCACTGTTTACCCTTTTCCACAGAGAAAATTGACCATTTAATCTTACTCTCTGTTTCCTGTCTTTTAACCAGTTTGTAAGTTCTTGCTCGTCCTCTTCCAGCCCTCGTGGGCTCGAGAAACAAGTCCCATCGGTCGCAGGGGTTGACGTTGCTCCGGACCACGCTGCTCTTCTGCTTTGGGCCTGTGCTGCAGCACTTGTACCTAGCATGGTCTCTTCTTCCTGTGCATGTGGCCGCTGCACACCACTTCTTCTTCTGGGCCTGGGGGGCGGGAAGAAGAGACCATGCTGCGAGTGCCACTGACTCCAACTCTCCTGCCACGTTCCGCCTGGGCTACCAGCATTTCAAGCCTTGGGGCAGAGGGAGCAGCTGGGGACTGGGAAGTGTGGTGACACTTGATTCCAGTCCTCAAATTTCTTTCAGGTGAAAACAAATGAGGTAACTGCAAGTCTCTTAATAGCAGTTAGCATCTCCATTTGATTAGTGTTTTGCTACTTTATAAAGGTATGGGTTTGGGGGGAAAGGAGGAGGGGGCGAGCTCTAGCTGCCAAGGTTAAACACAACTGTGCTAAAGCACAATACTACAAGATGAAATACCTATAGTTCCTGAATGTAATCTGCTTTGAAGTGCTTAAAGTGTGAAAAGTGGAATATAAAAATCTAAATAAATAAAAAAATGAAAAGTTATGACTAGGTGCAGTTTACATGCATGCAGAATGCTCTCTTGTATCTACCACCCATGCGCACATGTTTATTTGACAATGCAATCACTGCAACATAATCAAGTTGCTCAGAGAACACACAGAGAACACCTGTGTGTCACCAAACACCTGCCGGTGTTTGGTGATACACAGGTGTGTCGCGACACACAGGTTGAGAAGTGCTGCATTATACAATACATGTAGACAGCTAAAAGGGGGTATTTACCTGCTAGTTCCTGCCAAGAAGTTTATGTATCCTGCAACTGGAGAATGAGCCCCCCTCCACCACACCAAAGAAAATGTCTTGTTTACGTCCCCTCTTTTTGGGGAATAGAGTGGTTTAGAATGGTAATCTCCTTCCTTTCCTATTTACATGAGCTAGGGGAGGAATAAAATATGCAATTGTAGACAACTTCACATTTGTATCTGATCCTGACGTTAATCTGCACAGAGAGAGAAAGGCTTTACCCTGATATGATGGGGAAATTGAGGCTGTAGTTAAAATAGCACAAGTGACATTTTTGAAGTGGTTGAGCCAGTCTTGAAGGCTTCGTCTTTAGCTATAAACCATTTTGTATATGGGGTAAAGGACAGGAATGTATGAGGAAAAGAAATATATAGACTTGATATGGGGGAGGGGGGAACCCTTTTAAGATTTTTAATTGGAGAATAGTAGGGTTTTATGGTTCTTTTCACTATTTTTATTGATTAGTTTCCTCTCTTTATATTTTCTCATTAGATGCAAGGTCACCAAATTCTTTCCTTCCTCCAAACCAATCTAAGAAGTGTAGGGCAAGGTTCTTGGTTTGATAGCTAATAGAAGCTATCAAACTTAGTGCCATGTGTACTAAAGGATTTCTCTCTTGTCTGTAGGGAAAAATGAATGTACATCTGCTTCCCTGGCCTTTTTTGCCACAGAATTAAAGTAGTAACCCATAGCTGGATCTTTGATCAGATAAATATATTGAATTATTTTCAACAAGTTCTAAACACATTTTGCTAGATGATAGGTGCATATTTCTAATATGTTGCTTTCTAGTGAGTTTTTAAATGTAGTTTTAACTGTTTAAGTCAATAACTAGAATGGGTTGTATTTTTTAAAATAAACTATTAACCTTTTCAATAATATAAAGGTTAATAAGAGTTGTACATTATTTTTAATTGATGTTTGGTAATATTCAACAAAAATACATTCATTTTTAGGTACTTTAAGCTCTAATACATTTTTATTTATCAAAGCAGAGTTCAATATTATGAAATTATATTTTGAATTAAAAGAATATGAGATGGAGGGCAACAGCAAAGTTAAATTTGTTAATGCAAAAAGCCAGAAAAAATTTTAAATATATTTATCAATCTTCTTTAAAGTAGCCATTTATACATATTTATGAGATTGGGCTCCATTTGCTTCAGAGGAGCATGCAGCTGAAACTGTATGTGATAAAAACAAAACTTTTTTTAACTTGTTTTCTCTTGGTGCTGTCAACATGCTGTGCTACACAGGATTTATAGCTGCTTTATCACTTAGATATTGCCACCCCAGTCCTTACCATTAAAGATCCCTTCCTTCCCTCACATTTTTGGTGTTTCTCTCAAAACCACCATGCCTGCCAGTGCAGGATGGTGATTGGAAAAGCCTTGGGATATTTTCAAGATTCTCCTTTTGTCTTTGTCAACCAAACCTAAAAACCTTCAATAAGGAACTTAAAACCTGGATGTTCACCAAAGCCTACCAAAACACCCAATGACTCATACACATCCTCCCCAAAATATAACACAAATCTGGACTGAAACCTCCTCTCCCCACCCTTGTTAACTTTCATACAGAACCCCACCATGTACCCCTTGCTACATTAAGAATATCACTCTCAATCTTATACAGCGTTCATTTATAGCATTATTATTAATGCATCTACTAACCTTGTAACACTTTATCCATCGAATACTTGTTAACCATTATGAAAACAATGTTAATGCCCCTCCTAACCTCTTAAAGCCTTACCTGTTGAAACTTGTAAACCGTTGTGATGGCGAAACTGAATGACGGTATATAAAGCTCGATAAATAAATATTAAGCCAGGGGTCTGGAATATGACCTTTCCTTTATCCTTTTCCTCTTTTCCACCACATATGAATATAATTTCAGTTGCCATTAATTTGTTTTAATCTACAGTACTTTGAAATATTATAATATCTTTTTGTTCATCTGAAATGTTTTATCACAAGGAGAGTGGTCCTACGATATGGCTGCTTATATTACCTGTAAAAATGGTTTGCTACCAGTTATGCACTTGAAAATTGAGAATGTGGAAAGAGACGTGAACTTGTTATAATGAGCAATGAATGGAAAGTAGAAAATGCTTCTCAAAAAGTATGTTCCGTATGCTCCAGGTGCAGGTCTAAAAATAAAGTTTGGTTGTTTGTCCAGGCTTTCCCATAGACAGAACAACAGAGACTCATCCTGTAGTACCTATCCACCAGAGGTCTTCTGAACTACAAATTTCAAAATGATCAGCCACTTCTGGGTTTCCTTTATCTAACTGCTTCTGAATATTTCTCATACCACTGATGTTTAACTTATTTCTTACAATCATCCAGGGAAATGCAGAGATATTAAGTCAGTCCCAAACTTCAAATTCCATAATTCAGAATGAATTCTTTATTTTGTCATGGCGGCAAACTCCATGGCGGCAGGCTCTCCTTGCACTGAAACTATACTAAAGCATTGAGCTCTAAAGTGTGTGAACACCGCATAAAATAATTGTCCCTCCCGATGCAGCTGCGTTTGGCGAAGCACGGGTCCGTGTCGGGGGACCCTCTTGTTGAAACTTGTGCGTTTTTGAGCAATGGAGTTTGCTGCCATGACAAAATAAAGAATTCCTTCTGAATTATGGAATTTGAAGTTTGGGACTGACTTAATATCTCTGCATTTCCCTGGATGATTGTACTTAAAAATTGGAGTGCAGTTCCCTGCTCCTCTATTGTGTTTGTGGTAACTTATTTCTTAACCATATGTATGCAATTTTTGCCCAATGCACTAACTTCCTTATTCTACCTAATGCACCTTACTTATTTATTTACTGCTGCATATCTGAATGTATCCTTTATTTGTGTTCTCAGTGCCTTGTTGCTTTAAGTAATCTGCCTAGGCCTTATCTTTAGGAAAAAGTGGAATATCAAATGTGTATAAATAATAGAGATGTGAATCGGAACCGGAATGGGTTCGGATTCCGGTTCGGATTCACATCGTATTTTTTTTTTTTCGTCCGGCCCGATTGCGGTTTTGTTTATCGGCTGCGCCCGAACCGATAAACAAAAAACCCACCCCGTTCCTTTAAAACGAATCCCTTAGCTTCCCCCACCCTCCCGACCCCCCCCCAAAACCACTTTACAGGTACCTGGTGGTCCAGTGGGGGTCCCGGGAGCGATCTCCCGCTCTCGGGCCGTCGGCTGCCACTAATAAAAATGGCGCCGATGGCCTTTGCCCTTACCATGTGACAGGGTATTCGTGCTATTGGCTGGCCCCTGTCACATGGAGGGAGCACTGGATGGCTGGCACCATCTTTAAAAATGGCATGGGCCAGTCAAGTAGCGATATCATTGTATGGTTTGCTTTGGTGAATGTTGTGCAGATCCACCCTAGGGGTTTTTTTTTCTTTAATTTCCAATGTATTGTTCATGTAGATCTCCTCTATTTACTTGCCCATGGATAGGAGGACTTAGGCTAGGGAGTTCTTCCTGTTAAATTAATATGAGACATGAATAAGCAATGTCATTTATAAGGTTTATGACTAATTTTATTCTAAGTTCTTTAAATGTCGATGGGCTACATTCCCCAATTAAGAGGAAGAAAGTACTTATGGAATTTAAAAAATGTAAGACTAATATTGCATTGTTACAAGAAGCTCATTGCAGGATAGCGAATATCTTAAACTCAATAGGTAATGGGTGAGGCAGTGTTTCTTTTCATCATTCTCTGCCAAATGGGGGTAGCTATTCTTATTCATAAGAATCTGCTGTGGTGTTCAGCTGTAGAAGGGGGTGTTGTACACACCACTTCTTGGAGTGGCGCAGGGTGGCAAGGCTGGAGGCTAGGTGTGGGCGGTCCGGTGAGGCTGGAATGGAGCTTTGGAGTAAGGTGCTAGCTGGTATGGAGCTCTGAAGCAGAGTGCAGGTAACCACAGGAACAGACTGGAACTGAGTGCTGATAAGCGTGGACTGGAGCAGCAGGAACAGACTGGATCTGGGTACAGATAAGAGTGGAATGACTGCAGGTATATGAGGAACTGGAAAGCTGGAAGGGGCAGGATCTGAGTGCAGGTGTGTAGACTGGCACAGCAGGAAAAGACTGGATCTGGGTGCAGGTAAGAGTGGAGTGACTGCAGGTATACTTGAAGCTGGAACACTGGAACAGGCAGGATCTGAATGCAGGTAAGCATGGAAGGTGGGACTCTGGAAACAGGGACTACAAGAGAGAATAGGACAAGACAGGACAAACCAGGACGAGGACTACACAGAATATAGAAAGCCCGAAGACTGTAAAAACAAGGCAGGGATCGTAAGAAACTAGGGAGTCTCAGGGCTAGGCCAAGTCAGAGAACAGAGAGAGGTCTAGTACCATAGAAAAGGCCTGGGAATCACAGGGCTAGGCCAGGGGTCAGGAAGCAGAGAAGGCCACAAGGCAGGCCATAAGGCAAGGGAAGGGTCAGAAGGCCCTCAGGACAAGGCTTGGAATAGAAGGCTGGATGGCCACAAGGCAAGACAAAGGCAAGCTGGGGTCAGAAGGCCAGGAGACAGGCAAAGCAAGGCTGGAGTCAGAAGGCCCAGAGGCCATGAGACAAAGCAAGGAATGGCTTGAGAAAGCTGCAAGGCAGATGTGGCTAGATCAGGGAGCCAAGAAGGACTCAATGCCGAAGCATTGAGACATGAGAGAGTCAGAGTTAGGGCAAGAGTCTGGGTGTGGTGCAGGCAGAATAGAGGGGCTTGACCAGCCAGGGGCGAGAGCTCATGGAGGTCCTCTGATGGTGCAGAGGCTGTAGGACAGGCACAGGCCAGGGACCAAAGATGTGCTGGTATTTCAGAGCCAGGCTCACCGGGATCCTCTGGTGGAGGGGAGGCTGCTCAGTGGCCAGAAATGCAACAGAATCTTTCCTTTGTTAGACCATCAGATCAAAGATTCTGAGGGAAGGTATATAATTTTAACTGGGACTTTGTTTGGGATAAAAATAATCATTGCAAATGTATATACACAATGTATATGCTCCTAATTTTTTTCTTCTTTAGTTACTGTTTTGCTCTCCTATATATGGTCTTTATTGGGGATGACTTTAATATTGTTAGCAACCCTTTGGTAGACTGACAGCCAGCTAAATTCCCTAGGAAAAATAATTCTGATATAGGCATAGGGTTTTTCTGTCAGGAGTTGCACTTGATTGATGCCTGGCGTATGTTACACCTGGAGGACATGGGGGTTTCTTTCTATTCTCATCCTCATAATATATACTCTAGAATTGACTACGTATTATTTGCTATATTATTATTAAGCTGAAATCTTGTGAAATGGTGGATGGGCCCTTCTCATATCATTCCTTGGTGTTAACTAAATTTATTTTCTCTGTCTGCATTGCTATATCATGAGATATCTTTTGTCTCATTTTTGAGGGCGCAATGGAAGGAATACAGTGAGTTCAATGATTTGGAGGGCATTGATCCCATATTGTTTTGTAATGCAGCTAAGGTGTTTCTGAGGGGGGCAGATAATTGCATACCAAGTGAGGAAAACAAAGGAGAGAGAGAAGTGGATATTAGAGCTATCAAAGGAGTTGTTACGACTTAAGGCTGCTCATGTACAACAAATGTCACCAACTGCATAAGCTGCGGAGTGAATTAGATGCATTATTAGACTCCCAGGTTTAAACAAAATCTCTTCTTTCATTATAAATTGTTTCAATTGGGTAATAAATCAGATAGATTGCTCGCCAATTTAGTGCGTCTCATTATGGCTAAACCATTTATCACTCGAATATCATAGGGTCAAAAATGCACTGATAATCTACCATCTTGGTGGCATTTTGGTCTTTCTATGAGCAGCTTTATACGAGTACTCCACCAATGGTTGATGCTCGGCAGCAATTCTTCCGGGTTTTGGAGTTCCCCAGCTTATCCCAGCTGGATAAAATGGGTTTGGGGGCACCTATACAGGAGGGGGGAAATTAGAATGATTATTAGGTCCCTGAAACTAGGAAAGGTGCTGGGCCTGGTTGGGTTTGGGGGGGGGGGGGGGGAGTTTTATATACAATTTTAGGGGATGGCATTTTGGGTCCGCTGCAGAGCATGTTTAGAGCTGCGCAAGTTTTAGGGCATTTGGAAGACTAACATAATCTGACGAATATTGTGTTGCTTCCAAAGCCGGGAAAGTACCCTGTCCATCCGGAATCATATAGGTCTATATCCTTGTTGAATCGGGATATCAAGATTCTGGCAGCAATACTGGCAAATAGGGTTAGCAGGGTTATCCAGTCCCTTGTCTCCTTGGAACAATTTGGTTTTGTTTCTGGCAGGTTTTCTTCATCTAACTTACTGAAAGCATTATTGGCTATTCAGACTGGGTGCTCTAGAAGGAGTGCTGGAATGCTGCTGAGCCTAAATGCGGAAAAGGCCTTCGATTTGAGATGTTGCCCTTTATGTGGTGGGTTTTGAATAAATTTAATTTTGGAGAACAATTTGAGAGATGGGTGCAACTTTGTGCAGTTGATGGTCCAGATTTTGGTAAATGGGGTGCTTTCTGCTCCTTTCTTTCTACATTGAGGAACAAGACAGGGATGCCCTCTCTCCCCCATGCTTTATGTGCTGGCTCTGGAACCACTGGTGATATGATTAAGAGATATGTCCAATTTTAAAGGTATTGCTATAGGATGTAAGCAAGTGAAACTTATCTATTTGCAGATGACATGTTGTTTATTGGTAACCCTGATGAGTATATTTTGGATATTGTTACTATCACTACTTTCGGTTCCTTCTCTGGGCTTCAGATTAATTATCATAAATCTGAAGAATTCTCTTTGGATCCCGCTTTGCTGGGTAGGTAGTTGGGAGTTTGTCCCCTAAAATGGAATCTAACTGATGAAGTATTTGGGTATCTGGCTAGCTCACTCACAGAAGGCTATCTTCAAACATAACATTATAGAGGTGTTTGTTAAAGTGAAGGACTTTTTGGGAAAATGGTTGGCTTCCCCATTATCTGTTATGGTCTGCCATTGTCAAAATGATGATACTCCCTGGACTTCTGTATGCTTTGCAGATGCTACCGATTTGGGTGTGAGGGGAAGAGATTCATTTATTCAGGTCTACGATTTCCTCCTTTATCTGGAATAACAAGCATGCAAGACTGGCCTTGACACTTTGATAAAAGAGAAAATGAATGAGGGTTTGGATGTTCCGGACTGGCATCTGTACAATGTGGTGTGTTTGTTGCGCTATGTTCAAGACTGGGCTGCTTTGCAGAGAAGGTTTGATGGAAGCATGGACTTGGCCTCACAGGAATTTAAACTTGTTGCATTTTTCCAGGGCTGTGGTTTGCAGACTGTACAGCGATGCCTACTGGATTAAGGCATTTGGCAGGGCATGGTGGTGGTGGAGAGAGAGGTCCAATAGGGCTAAACATGTTTCTCCATTTCTCTCATTTTTGGGTAACAAGGATTTTCCTATAGGTCTTGAAAGCTCAGTGTTTCATTTCTGGGAACAGAAAGGTTTATTCTGTCTTGGGTAATTGGTTGACTCTGAGCTGGGTTCTCTGTATTCCTTTCCAAAATTACAAGAATAATGTGATATACCAAAATCTCATTTTTATGCATATTTGCACATTAGACATAGTGCTCAGGTTTGTGGTGGTATAACCAGCAATATTGTCTTCTCTGATAATGAAGAAACCTTCTTTGAAACTGTGCCTATGTTTAATGCAATCTAAATTTGGATGATGTCTCTTAAAAAAAAAAAAAAAAAAAAAAAAAATTAGGGCCCCCCCCCCCTCCCCATCTAAGCAAGCTTGCAGCTCAGTGGGCAGGGGATCTTAAACTGCCATTAGGAGATGCAGATCTGATGCAAGCAATTACTGCAGTTTACTGCTTGATACTTCCAGCAAATTTGAGAGAGATTCAAGTTAGATTGTTACATCGAGTACATATTACTAAGGATAAAGGGGCTCGGATGCACTTATGGGATTTTGACATGTGCCTAAAATGTAGTTATCTCCCGGGGACACTGTGTCATGTGTTTCTGAAGTGCCACAAACTGCAAGTTTTTTGGGGGCAGGTTTGTGGGTTATTGGACAAAGTGTTGGGAAGACGGATTACCTGGGACCGAAAACTTTTCTAATTGCATCTGTTTACTCATAATGTGTCTCTGCCCAGTGGCAGAAGAGTTTTATAATTGTTTCCATAGCGCTGGCAAAGAAGGTAATCTTGCCTACTTGGCACAATGATGAGATTCCCTCTTATATGACTTGGAAAGAAGCTATGATACATCATTCTGCTTTGGAATTATTGAGGTGGCTAGATTTGCAGGATCCCAGGTTATTAATGTTGTTAAAAAGCTATTTTGGCTTGTGTGGACCAGAATAGAAGGAATAATGCCAGTATCGGCTGGAAATGAGAAAGGAGCAGCGGTGGGCTGGCCTATGCCAATCAGAAAAGAGTTGGGAGAGTTAGGTTGGCCCATGCAGGCCAGAAGAGATGAGCCTGAAAGATCTGCCTTTACTTGCATGGCCCAAATGAAGGAGAGAGCAGAGGGAGTCCAGTGGAAGCTGAATAAATGAGGCAAGACAGCGAGCTGGGGGCAAGGTAGGAGAGAGCCAGAAGTCTTGCTAAAGAGGGTTTGGCAGACATTGGGAAAGCAAGAAAGGTCTTACAGGGTGAGGAGAGAGAATTTAGAGGATAGGGAGCAAGCTCTCTCTGTTTGCCCACCCCTCTCCCAGGAGTCAAGCCTTGAGGAGGAGGAAGGGGGGGGGGGCAGGCAGAAAATTGAGCTCTTGCCGCCGCCGGCTGCCCCCTCCGGAGGACGGCAGAGAAGGTTGAAGGGGGCTGAAAGAACAAAAAGTAAGTTGATAACATATCGAGTAGCTTCGGGAGGAGGGGATTTTAGGTTTTTAGGTTTCCTTTTGGGGGAAAGTTTGCTGTCTACCCTTATCCCTTCCTCTAACGCAGGGGTAGGGGTAGGCGGTAAATTAGCAGGTTAAACGCGCGGCTAAACTCCAGGTTAAAAAGGCGATAGTCGGGGCGCGCGTTACTGAATGGGGGGGAATAGCTAATCCGATCGTTTACATCTCATATACATGCCGCGGGCGGAAGGGGTTATGCGTTGATTTAAAGAGGCGGAAAGAATGGGTTAAAGGGGATAGTGGATCGTGGGTTGAGCTAACGCGGCCAAATTGTGAGTAAAAGGCGGGTTAGAAACAGGGTAACCGCGGCCGCACTTTACTGTATTGACCTGAGGGTGAGGAGAGATCAATCATGGGAAAGGGGTACAAGTAAAAGGGGGCGACAGCTGGAGAAGGTCATTGAGCTGGGAGGAGGGCAGGGGAGAGCAATTTGGAGAAGTCAGACCTTATGATAAGAAAAATCTGCACAAAATAATTAAAATCCTGCATCTTTGAGTAACAACTTTTTTGTGTGTTTACTATAAATTAACTATTACTCAAAGACCGTGATTATATTATTTTATCTGAACAAATAAGTCTGCAGAGTTTTACAATATTGTGCTCAAAATTTGTATAATTTTTCTGCAGAATTTCCCATTTTTTGCTTATAATTTCCCCAGGTGTATAAATTGTATGCATTTGAAGTAATGTCTTATTTGGAGAAATGCATAAAATGCTTTGTTAGAGGAATGAAAATGTGCCTTGAATAAAAAAAAAAAAAATAGTAGTCAACCTCTGAAGTGCCCAATCTAAAAAATATTTGCATGCAATCATGGTAGAAAATCTGCATTCTTGTTTACAGGTAGAAGTATGGAATTATGAGGAGACAATTGTAAGTAACATCATACTGAGCTACAGTCCTGTCTCACTGGATGGATAAAAACATTGTTTAATTTTAGCCAGAAGATTGGTATCTTGATTAATCAAGACACAATGGAGGCCTAGTGGTCACACCAATTGCTATTCAGTTAGTAAAGAAATGTAAACTGATTTATCCATAATCCGATCATGAGGATGTTACAATACCCTTGATTGTTTATTTCATGACACCTGGGAGTGCTAACCTGCCCTCAGAATCGGGTTAGACCAACTTCTTAAGGGAAAGCTTTTTTTTTTTGTCATGCCACAAAAACCTGGAAATGACTTTATTTGCATTCTGCATATACCTGCCAGCCAGCCAGCACTAAGGGAAGAGTTTGCATCAGATTCTTTTTGGGAAGGCAGACATTTTGCAAAGTAAATTCTCCCAGTTAAAGAAATGGATAAATTATGGTGACTTGCCAGCACATGTCTTTGAAAGTTTACCAATATATGTTTATATTTTCTCAGCAATTCTTATTATTTTATTTTATTTTCTCATTTGACAAGCAAAGCTAAATTAACCTTTATTTATTTATTTATTTTTACAACATTAAACAGTGTTACCGGACTGCTCAGGCAGTGACAAAAACTGAGGCCTTACAGCCAGTATACATAAGAATATGAGAAGTGCATACTGAGTCAGTCCGAGGGTCCATCAAGCTCAGTATCTTCTTTTCAGCAGTGGCCAATCCAGGTCACAAGTATCTGACAAAATCCCAAACAATAAATAAGATCCCATGCTGCTGTCACACAGTGGTAAATAGTGGTTCTTCCTTAAAAGGGTAATTTTAGAAGGAGTTACATGTGTAAATGTAACATATTATTGTAGCAATTTTAAAAAGCCATTTTCAAGCATAAAGGCCCGGATTTTAAAAAGGTTACGCGTGTAACCGGCCTTACGCTCACCGGGCCTATTTTAAAAGGCCCGGTCATGCTTGTAAATCCCTGGAATGCGCATATGTCCTGGGGCATCGGGGAGTGAGTGGGCAGGGCGGGGCTAGGGGCCCTTGGCACAGCGTGCCGGCAGGGTGCCGGCGCACGCTACTTGCGCCTGCTTCCAGGCAGACACAACAGTTAAAATAAAAATTTGGAGGAGTTTAGGTTAGGGGACGGGAAGGCTAGGGGGTAGGGAATGGGGGAATGCCATGGGTGTCAGCGCAATTGTGCATCCCCTTGCACCTGCCGACTCTCGATTCTGTAACATGCGCGCACCTGTGTTTGTGTGTGTGTGTGTGTGTGCGCATGCGCAACTTTACAAAATCTACCCCAAAGAGTACTTCCATGTGAATATCCTACGGGACAATTCAATGGCATATGTTGTAGCCATTTTCAAAAGTGCATTTACATATGTAAAACCCATTTTTAAGCATGTAAATACTTTTGAAAATCAGACCTTCTTTGGTTAATGGCAGTTTGTGAACTTCTCTAGGAACTCGTCCAAACTATTTTAAAACTCTGCTATGATAATTGCCTTAACCATATCCTCCAGCAATGAATTCCAGAAAAAGTTTTTTCTAATTTGTTTGAATGTGATACTTAGACTTCATGTGTCCCCTAGTCTTTCTGTTTATTGAAAGAGTAAATAACCGATTTACATTTACCTGTTCTATTCCAGTCATGATTTCATGGACCTCTAACATTTTCCCCCTTTCAGCCATCTTGTCTCCAAGCTGAACAGCCCTAACCTCTTCAGCCTTTCCTCATAGGGGAGCTGTTCCATCCCCTATGAGGAAAAGCTAAAGAGGTTAAGGCTGTTCAGCTTGGAGACAAGATGGCTGAAAGGGGGAAAATGATAGCCGTTAATGGACTTCTCCTCCAAGAACTTATCCAAACCTTTTTTGAACCCAGCTTCACTAACTGCACTAACCACATCCTCTGACAACAAATTCCAGAGCTTCATTGTGCGTTGAGTGAAAAATAATTTTTTCCATTCCCTATGAGGAAAAGCTAAAGAGGTTAGGGCTGTTCAGCTTGGAGAAGAGACGGCTGAGGGGGGATATGATAGAGATCTTTAAGATCATGAGAGGTCTTGAACAAGTAGATGTGAATCAGTTATTTACACTTTCGAATAATAGAAGGACTAGAGGGCACTCCATGAAGTTAGCAAGGAGCACATTTAAGACTAATCAGAGAAAATTCTTTTTCACTCAATGCACAATAAAGCTCTGGAATTTGTTATCAGAGGATGTGGTTAGTGCAGTTAGTGTATCTGGGTTCAAAAAAGGTTTGGATAAGTTCTTGGAGGAGAAGTCCTTTAACGTCTATTAATCAAGTTTACTTAGGGAATAGCCACTGCTATTAATTGCATCAGTAGCTTGGGATCTTCTTAGTGTTTGGGTAATTGCCAGGTTCTTGTGGCCTGGTTTGGCCTCTGTTGGAAACAGGATGCTGGGCTTGATGGACCCTTGGTCTGACCCAGCATGGCATGTTCTTATGTTTCCATGCCCTTTATCATTTTGGTCACACTTCTTGGTACCTTTTCCAATGCAACTATATCTTTTTTTTTTTTTTTTGAAATGTGGCCAGAACTCAACATTGTACTCCAGATGCGACATCATCATGGAGTGATACAGGGGCATTATGACATGCTCCATTTTATTCTCCATTCTTTTCCTAATAATTCCTAATATTCTGTTTGCATTTTTGGCTGCTGCTGCACACTGAGTCAAGGATTTCAAAATATTATGTACTATGATGCCCATATCTTTTCTTGGGTGGTAATTCCTAATATAGAGTCTAACATTGTGTAACTACATTATGGGTTACTTTTCCCCGTGTGCATCACTTTGCACTTGTTCTCATTAAATTTCATCTATTATTCAAATGCCCAGTCTTCCAGTATGACAAGGTCCCCCTGCAATTTTTTTTTACTGTTTGATTGTGATTTAACAGCATAGAAAAATTTTATATTTGCAAATTTGATCACTTCTCATTGTTCCCATTTTCACATCATTTATACATATATTGGAAAGTATCAGAACCAATATAGATCCCTGAGGTACTCCATTGTTTACCCATCTCCATTGAGAAAACTGTCCATTTAGTTCTTCTCTTTGTTTCCTAACTTTTAACCTGTTTTCAGTCCACAATAAGACATGGCCTCAGATCCCATGATTTTTTAATTTTCTTGGGAGTCTCTGATGGGGCACTTTGTCAAACACTTTCTGAAAATCCAAATACACTGTCACCACCGGCTCACTATGATCCACATGTTTTTTTAACCCCTTCCAAAAAAAAAAAAAATAGCAGATTGGTGAGGCAAGATTTCTCTTGTGTAAATCCTTGCTGACTGTGTCCCATTAAATCATGTCTTTCTGTATGTTCTGTGATTTTGTTCTTTAGAATAGTTTCCACAATTTTTCTCGGCACTGAAGTCACTTACTGGTCTAAAGGTTCACAGATCACCCCAGAACCCATTTAAAAAATTAGGGTTACATTGGACACCCTCCAGCCTTCAGGTACTATGGACAATTTTAATGATAGGTTACAAATTACTGGTAACAGATCTGTAATTTCGTTTTTTAGTTCTTTCAGAACTTGGGTATATACCATCTTGTCTTGGTGATTTGCTACTCTTTTGTTTGTCAGTCTGCTTTATTACCTCTTCTAGCTTCACAGTGATCTGTTTCAGTTCTTCTGAATCATCACCATTGAATACAACTTCCAGCACAGATATCTTTCTAGTATTCTCTTCAGTAAATACTGAAGCAAATAATTCATTTAGACTTTCCGCAATAGACTTATCTTCCCTAAGTGCCCCTTTAACCCTTCGATCATCCAACGGTCCAAGCTTCCTTCTTTGGATATATTTTTAAAAGTTTTTTTATTAATAATCTTTGTATCTTCAGCTAGCTTCTTTTCAAATTCTCTTTTAGCCCGCCTTATCAATGTTTTACATCTAACATGCCAGTGCTTATGCTTTTTCCTATTGTTTTCATATAGATCCTTTTTCCAATTCTTGAAAGACATTATTTTGGCTAAAACAGCCTCTTTCACCTCACTTTTTAACCATGATGGGGTTTTTTTTTTAATTTTTTTTTTGCATAGACTACATCTGGACTGGACTTCCCAAGATTATATTTTTAAACAATGACAATGCCAAATGAAAATTGTTAACCTGTGTAGCAGTACCTTTCAGTTTTTTCTAACTATTTTTCTCATTTTCTCAGGTTCCCTTCTGAAATTTTAATGCAGAGCTGTAGATTTACTTAATGTCTTTCCTCCAGTCATGAAGTCAAATTTGATCTCAATATGATAACAGTTGCCAACTGGCCTCACCATTGTTATACCAAGTCCTGTGTTCCACTAAGAACTAGGTCCAAAATAGCTCCCCCGTCTTATCAGTGTCTGAACAAACTACTCCGTGAAAAAGTCATTTATTTCATCTAGATACTTTTATGTCCCTAGCATGTCTTGATCTTACATTAGTATTGGGGTAATTGAAATCATCCATTATTACTATATTTCCAAATTTGTTAGCTACCCTAATCTGTTAACATTTCATCACTCATCTATTCATTTTGCCCAAATGAAAGGCATTCTACCCCCACCACTATACTCTTTCCCATCACACATGGAATTTCCACTCAAAGATTCTACTGTGCATTTAGTCTCCTTCAGGATCTTTATCCCGTTGAACTCTATGCCATGCGTAACATAAAGTGCCATACCCCTAACCAAGATGATCCCACCCTATCATTGCAATAGTATTGTTCCTTGTTACAGCACTGTCCCATTGGTTATCATCTTTCCACCAGGTGTTTGAGTTACCAGTTATGTCTACCTCTTCATTCAGTGCTTTAGATTCTAAGTTTCGAATCTTACTTATTGGCAGCTTGCACTCTCGCGTCCCATCCCCCTCCCCATCCTCCACCATACACCAATACATAAAGCATAGACACAGACCAGGTTTTGGTGAAAACAGGCCGCAGCTTTTATTAATTAATAACATAAGAACAAACCTTTTTGGTACCCGAGTGGTAGTGCGTCACTCTACAATAGCATACCGGGCTTCTCACCGGCGTCCGCCATTTAAGCCAGTCCGCCACTCAATCTTACCGGCCCCCCGCCGTGTCCAAGCCACGGGGCCATTCCCCCGGGCAGCCTACGCCCGCATCTCTGCACTTCCTTTCTCCTAGGACCCCAGTTTGTCCTCCATGCCCTCCAGGCCCCTCCTGGCCCTCCAACTCGGGTACTCCCGCCCCCCGTGCTGCGACATATTATACATTATCACTTGCTAACATTAGATTCTAACTATCCCTCCCTATTTTCCCTGGTTGCTGCTTATTCTGTTGCTTCCTTTTGCCCTTTGTTGGGTGGGTGGGAGGAAGACGCGAGCGCCGGCCAGCGAAAAGGGACCTGGCCCGGCGCTCGCCACGGATTTAAAGGCCCGGGTCTCGCGAGACCCTGGGGCCGAGATCGGCGCGTCAATGTGCGCCGACGTGATGACGTCATCGCACATCGACGCGCCGATCCCGGGTGCAGTCACCTCGCCTGGTCGCGCTGCCCCGGCCCGCCACCTGGAGACCGACGGACCCCTCGCCGAGGTAAGGCGAGCGGGGGGTGGGGGGGATCCTGCTCCGGCAAGCGCCCTGTTAAGGGAGGACCTCCCCGCAGGCGCTTGTCGGTCTTTTAGACTGCTGGCATTAGCATACAGAAATTTCAAAGTATGCCTTTTGTTTGTATTAACAGGGGTAATTTGGAATATTTTAACTCAAGTTGTTCTTTACTTATAAGTACATGGACTTTTTTTTATTTTATTGGAACCTTTCTAACGCCTTCGTTATTTTAGTATCCCTTGAAGATACCTCACTCCAAACCATACTGAGTGTCTGTTGGCTTTCTCATATGTTTTAGTTTAAAAACTGCTCTGTCTCCTTGGGCACTTGGGTTGTGGCATGGTTGATGCAGCCTAGCAAGCGAATCTACTAGGCCCACACCGACAGCTGGCGGACTTATTGGGACTGGAGCTGGGACTTCACCTATACCAGCCCTGTTCCCTGCAGGTTGAGCCATTGGGTTTCAGGGTCCAACAGGGCTTATGCAAGAGTCCTGTAAGGACTAGTCAGGTGAAGTCAAGTCTCAGTCATGGCTGGCAGCAAGGAACGGTATTCATGTCCAGGCCAAAGTCAGAGCAGGTGGGCTAGGCAGCGAGCAATAAGAATCCAGGCCAAGGTCAGGGCAGGAAGCAAGAAGGAAGGTTGAGGTCCAAGCTGTGGTCAGGGCAGGTGGAAATCCAGAAGAGCAGTCAGGATCCGTATGAAGGGGTCAGAACCAGGAACTGGGTAGAGACAGATGAACATGACAAGATAAGAACCAGCAGGGTGAGGCAGGACAAGGAAACCACAGGCAAGGTAAAGGAGACAATAAGCAAAGCAAACCACGTAGTAAGCAAAAAGCCAAACTCATTGTAGAAGCAGGAGGACCTGTTGTCGAGACATCTATCAGGAGTAAAGCCTGGGTTTAAATACCCAGCCATGCTGATGTCATCGCAAGGCACCACAGTCTCTTTCCCGCCACAGGGTCCTGAATTTCCTGTGAACGAGCGCGTGGATGCCTGCCTGGGAGCATGAATGTGGTATCCTTGCTGTGAGAGGTCCAGTGCCATCCTGAGGCATTTGGGGTAATTGCGGTCTGTGGCAGGGCTGTCCCGTGGCCGACCCATGTTACAGGTTTTTAAAAATCAGCATCAGCAGCCTGGTTCTACCCTGGTTAAGATAGAGCCCATCCCTTCAGAATGGGCTCCCCCTTCCACAAAATGTTGCCCAGTTCCTGATAAAACTAAAGCTCTTACCTGCACCATCGTCTCATCCACACATTGAGACTCTGGAGCTCTGCCTACCTCTTTGGTCCTGTGTGTAGAACAGGGAGCATTTTAGAGAATGATACCTCACAGTGTCTGGATTTCAACTTTCTACCTAAAAGCCTAAATTTGGCTTCCAAAAGCTACCTCTCATACCATCCTATGTCATTGGTGCTCATTTGTTCCATGACAGCTGGCTCCTCCCCAGAACTGTCTAAAATTCTATCTAGGTGACATGAGATCTGTCACCTTTGCATCAGGCAGGCAAGTTATCAAGTGATCCTTATGTCCACCAGCAACCCAGCTATGCACATTCCTAATAATCGAATCACCAACTATGATGGCTGTATTTCCCTCCTGGGCACTAGCCCTTGGAGACTCATCCTCCGTGCGAGAGAAGAATGCATCACCTGGCGAGTAGGTCCTTGCTACACTAGGGTGATGCTTTCTGATCAGGTGACCTTGCTACTCCAATGCAGCACAAGGACTGCTGGACAGGAATTGGGATTTGGCTACTATGTCTCTGAAGGTTTCCTCTATACACCTCTCTGTCTGCTTCAGCTCCTCTAGGTCTTCCATTCCAGCCTCCAGAGATCGGGTTCATGCTCTGAGAGCCAGGAGTTCTTTGTATTGGTTACACACATACACCCTCTCACCAACTGGAATATATCATACACGTGGCACTCTGTGCAAGACTGGAAGCCCCCCCCCCCCCCCCCCCCCCCCCCCCCCCCAAATCTCGCTGTTGGACTACTTATCCACATCTTAATATTGTTGAGTTCTTAGTTAATTTAGGTTGTTATGGGAGTAGGGATGTATAAATCAGAGTCCTTTAAATTTATGTGGTGTATTTAATGTTAATTTGGCAATGACCTGTAAGGAAGGGGGTCAGTTAATCGAACTAATATGGGTTTGGTGACTTTCTTGTTTTAGATAAATTCCTGATTGATTTTTGATGTGAAAATGTCCCTTGTCCGTTATATGGGAATATGAATTTATAAATCAAAGAATAAGCTTAGGAGTGGGTGGGAGGGGAAAAAAAAACACTAATTGAAATTACTTAGCTTTCTTAGTTATTTTTTTTCATCAGGGCACACACACACATACTAAAAGAAATTACATATCTTTCCTAGCTTTTAATCAAGGCACACTCGCAAAAAATTAATTTACTCCACAATTTCACATCGCCTCAAACTTATAACTCCCAATATTGTCCAGCAAGGAATACTTACCAATCCACTTCAGCCACTAGAAAAATCTTCTTCTCTTAATACACCCTCAGGATTATACACAAGAGAGAGACGTTCATGCTGTAGCATGGACAAAAAGAGACTGACAGACTTGCAAAGCAATGCGGGCATGGGAACCCTCACACATGCTCAGTAGCAAAAGCTCTACTAACTAAGCTAAAGAGATGATGTCACCCATTTATCAGGGCTAATTCATGTTACTTGCTACAGAGAGCCCCATTTAAGGTAAGCAAACTTGCTCCCTGGTCGTATTATGTTTTTTTCCCTCATGTATATTTTGTTCTCTAGAAGTCATTCATACATTTTTTTTGTGTGATTACAATGTGTTCAGGATTCTCTACTGGATGCTTACTTTGCTGTTCCCTAAATATACAGCCCTGTATAAGACATGATCATAATTTTATTTGAAATGGCCCTCAAGCCCATAGTTAGTACAGTCTTTGCTCAGTTATTGATATGCTGCTGTTGTCAGACAGCAAAAAATGTCTGATATTGTAGATGAATTACATGAGAAGTTTTTCCCCTGCTAGTTTTTCTCCTCTCATCTAGATAGTCATGATTTTCTTACCCTAATGGTGTATAAAAATTCAGACAAGCTGGCATATTTGATTGGGGTTTTTTTTTAGGAAAAATAATCTTTTAGCACTGAACAAAAGTTTTTAATTTGTGACTTATGAAAATCAGTTCAGAGTGGTGCAGTATTAGACTGAAGTGATGATAGTGATAAAAAGCATTGTTTTTAAGTATCTTCTCCAGCTGTTATGTTACCAAACACCTGTTAGAGGTGACTGTATACAGCTGTTTGACAGCCAATGGAAATTAGTAGAACATGTGATTCTTTCAACATAGAAATGCTTGAGCAAGGTGTTTTTAGAGATGTAATTACATAGTTGCACTGCCTAACATTATCACTTTGAATTCATTAGCTCCTTTGAACACTGAAGCAAACATATCATAGAACAGTGCTAATTTTGTCATGTATTTGCAGGGTAGATTTCCTCTTGTTGACAGATTTGAGCACCTTTTGACTCTCAGGTTTCTCCACTTGGCACTCATTTTTATATGATGATTATGTAGTCAAAACGAGAACAAAAAGATAAATTTTCTTAGCTGAATTTCCATGTTTTGGTGAAAACCACAGTTCTGTGAGAGAATAACTTAGTAGCTAAAGTGCAGAATTGTAAAGCCGGCAGACACAAAAGGGTTCAGTTTCCTTGTCTGTTCCTCACTGTGCAACCCTGTGATGACTCCCTCTCTGTGCTTTTGTTAGTCCTTATATCTGTACAGCACTATGAATACTGTTATTGCTTCATAACTAACCATAGTGAATAACATCCTTAATACGGTTTCAAATAGCCAAATCTATTTTCCATGGATTAAGACCATAATGTTGTCATGGATATTTGTTTTGTGGATATATAAACTCCGCCCGTGCTCAATTCCTGCACTTTTAATGTATTGTAGCTATTAAATATCTGTTTTGCAAGAAAATCCCACTGAGATAGTCTTCCAGTTAAACAAGATTGTTATTCTTGGTAATGATGCATGAGCACCTTCAGAATTTTTTCTAAACACAGGCATTTAGGGAGAATTACAAGGATCATATTTACCAAAATTGATTTGGTTTAATGCTTATTTTTTTAGTTAGCTTATCAATCAGACACTAATAAATATTTACTTGGGAATAAAATGAGGAACCCCTGATGCCACAGATTAAAAAAATATCAAATAAAAATGTATCATTGTTAAGCTTGTCACAGTCACAATAAATAAAGATCTATATTTACCAGTGATTTTTGCTGTATTTGTATCCTTGCTCAAGAAATTGAAAAGGTTTTGCTTGCAGTTCTGTATGCAACTGGATTATTGCATCTAATTATTGAAGGCATTATTTTACTACAATATTGACGTTGCCTTTCCTCCATGTACATGAGATGCCATGTGGCTAAAATGGCCACACACAGTGTAAACAGTGTCTTAGGTCAAGGGTTATTTTAATAAATTAGAAGGTGCCTTGAATAGTCGTGACTGTCTGAAGTAGGAGGCAGGAAAAGAGATGAGAGGAGACAAGTAAGAGGGTTTGGCCTTTGGTCAGTCATTGCAGACTGCCCATGGAGACTCATAATTATGAAAAATCATCTTGTAATTCCTAATTTGGTCCAGTGTCATTTTGTTGTTCAAGTATATGAAGATCATATTTTATTGCTCATAGATCTTTCTAGCCAATCAGGATATATGACTTTGAATAGAGAATGCTTTTTGTGAGCATGCCCATTTGTCACAATAGGACAATCTAGACTGAAATGTCTAAGTAGTTAATAGTTATTGCAATCAATTCAACTTGTAAAAAACTGGCATTTTAGAGGCCAATGCTTTCCAGAGCTGTCCAGTAACTCCATAGCCAATTAAGTTTTCAGGATATGCACAATGGCGGTAATTCTCAAAAGGATTTGCATGCTTAAAGCAGGGTTTTTACATGCATAAATGCACTTTAAGCACATAAGGGTGTTTTTGTTTTTTTATTTTTTGAAAATTTATATGATGTGCTACTTTTATGTACATAAATCCTTTAGAAAATTATCCCCAGTGAATGTACATTTGCTTGTATTGTAGGCTGTTCTGACAGTTTTCCTGGCAATGAGGTCACCAGGACAGATTTTGGAAGCTCTGATATGGACAGACATTTAATTGATATTTATTCTCTAGCTGTAGTAAATATATAAGAGGTCAATATTCAAAAGCCATTTAGATGAATAACTTAAGATGGCAAGTTTTGGTATATTTGGCTCTTTATCCAGCTAGATTTTAGCTTACCTAGGTATATTTGGTGGCACTGCTGAATATCCTGCTTAGTTACTTAGCTGGCTAATTTACTTAGCTGGCTATGTCTGAAACTTTACCTCACAAGAGTATAAGTGTAACATTGGTACTAATAAACAGAAAAATCTTAGATAATCAAATACATATGGATACTTATTTCTAAATTCACACTTAGCTATGTTGTTCTGCTCACTATTAGACTAAAATAAGACAGACTGCATTGCAGTAGAGATGATATAGAAAATAATTCTTTTATCTGCTAGCTTAATTATGTTCTGAAATATAAACTGAACTGTTCATGTTACACAGACTAAAAATTGATATTTGGAACTGTATTTTCAAAGCCATTTAAGTACACAAAACTGTGTACTGTTTGAAAGTAGCCTGGGGCTCATTACATGAAACAGTACGCACATGACCTGGAGTTGGAATTTATGTGCATGCTTTTTGATTTTAAGGAAGGTCATTTTGCTGTGCTCAGTCGGGTAAAGTCTGTGTATATCTTTTATGTTCAGAATTTAACTCATGTATTTAAAGTGAACTTATCCTCCATTCTCTATTGTAATTTTACAGTCTTTACTTGCATTGAGTAATTCCATATCTAGAAAACAGTAGTACTTGTATTGGGACAGTTATATGCTCCTATCATACGTGATCAGTATCTGGTGATATAATCGGCTGAATTTTTTAAATTTATACTTTCAAAGATTTTATTAACAAAATAAAACATGGATAAATTAACTATAAATTAAGGGTAAGAACACTTGAGAAGTAATGAAAAGTAACATTTTTTTAAATGACAAAATTTGAGTAATGTAAACTTCTGATGACATCAACAGTCTGGATTCCTAGCCCTCACAGTCCTAATGACTTTTACTTTTTAAAATCAAGTGTACTCCTTGCATAGCGTTGAGGGTGGTTGCATGCTGCACGCAGATACAATGCTAGTACTCATTACAGGATCTCCCCAATTTTCTGTCTATTGACTTTGGGACATATAGTGCAGCATCCAGAGACACTGTCTGGTAAATTTCTAGGGGAATGTGGAATATTATAATTCAGTGCCATGATTGCAACTTTTGATAGTCTTATTCAGTTTCTCTTATGAGCATCAATCAGTTTTGCGCGATCAGCTTTTAGGAACAATTGACATCTTTTCAAATGACTTCTCTTTGTATTCAGGGTAGTATCCCAGCCAAATTATCAGATTTACAATCCCCAGTAGTGTCGCTAAAGTTAAAGGGCAGTGTTATTGGCCACCTCTTCATTGTTTTTCCAGCAGGTACCCATCCTTATAGAACAGTCTGTTGTCCACGCCACTTTTGCTTTTGTAAGTCCAGAATGATGTAAGGCAAATCACTTATACGTTCACATATGATTCATCCATATTTTTCAGATAACATGATTACAGTTTTAGATAATGGGTTTTATTAGGGTATTTTTTATTTATTGCTTATGAATTTAAGAAATGTTTGCAAGAAATACACATCTTGGTTGAAATCAGATATACACAAAAATCAGACAATGTAGCTCGATGGAAATTAAACATCATCTCTTATGGGATCCAGTGTCACAACCTCAGGAATATAAAAAGCAAAGGAAATAAGAATCTTCTGTACGGAGAACGATATTACACATTACGGACCTAAATGGCTAAATATCACTCATTCAGTTACAATTGGAGAAGAGCTGGTTACTGGTACAATCTTATCTGAAAGAAAAAAGGAAAGCCAATTGGGCCGAAAAAAGATGTAGGAAATACCTTGGTATTTTACTATACATTTACAGGGAAATTTTAGTATAAATAGGGCCCCAATCTCAAAGACCCTAAGTCTCATTAACAAAAACGGTTTCCTTCTTTTTTGGGTAATGCTTGACAAATGTGGAAAAATATTAATTTTATGATCCATAAAAGTTTCTAAACGGTGACGAAAGTACATCTTTGATGTCCACTCCTTATCCACCTCTAAAAGAAATGAGACAAAGTCGCAGGGGTGATCAAATCCTTTTGGGTGGTTTCAAGTATTTCTGTAAGGTTTAGACGAGGTATCACAGGAGGTGTTTGAACTTTCAGTCCTTTTTGTTCTTTAGAATCCTTTCTCTAAAATGGAGGGATATATAATACACTCTAGATGTTAATGGTAATGTCTGTTCTGAAACTTTTAACATTTCAAACATATATTTCTTCCACATATCCTTTGCAGGGTTTAACAGATCCCTATTTATTAGGGGTTTAATAAGTCTATCACAATTTTATCACAATAAGCTTAATGATTGTCAGAATTTAAAAGGATTACATATTAGCAAATGTTTCAAATAGGCAAATACTTTATTCTTATAAAATCAGTGAGACAGTATATCAGGTAAACTTTCACACTTGCAATTCCCAAGTTAAAACTTTTAACGAAACCCTTCTAAGGAACTTAAAATACCTAAACCTTGTAAAACGCCGTCTGTTGTCAGGTTCACTGCTTGCTGCTGCTGTGGTCACGCTTCTGTCCGGAGGTCTCTGGACCTACATTTTTCTGCCTTTAGCAATTTCAGCACTTTGCCTAAAATGGGGACAGTCACAGCTATATTTATTTATCCTTTTTATATAGCATCATTCCAGATGAAGATCACAACAGTTTGCATCATGACATACGTAATATGAATTGACAAATACAATCACTTAATGTGTTCATATAGATACACATACGATGACTAAAGTTTCTCAGGGGCACATAGCTTGCTTTGTGAAAAAGGCAGCGATTGTACAGACCTAAAGGCAACGAGGCGGCAGGGGTGTGAGGTGTGTCTGTCAATTCCAGTTGGTACATGTGGCTTTCTTTCATATCCTTTGTTCTCACCCATTTTAAAGGGATTCATTTGCATTTCTTAGATCATTAATGCATACCAGCTTCAAGACCAGTAGTACGATTGGTCCAATTCATCCCCCCCCCCCTTTTTTTTTCCATTTGTTCAGCTGGATATTAACCTCAATATTCTAAGAGTCCTATCCATGCTAAGTGGGTTTGTGTGGAAGAGCCATAAAGCACAGACCTGTTAGTACTGAGATGAGTTGTTTTCTTTTTTTTTTCCTCAGAAAAAAATCATTTTGTCTTTCTCTCTACTCTTGTTTTATGAGATGACTCCCATCTGCAGATAAGTGTGTTAGACAGTTTTACTGGACTTTGCTCCTACAATGACATCAGGTTTTCTTTTCCTTTACATTTACATCTAGGCCTTGGTGCATTTTGGAGAGTAGTAGCATAGCCTTTCCTTCTTGGGGACATAAGACATGAGAGTCATATTCCCATCAAAATAAAAAAAGTGAGAACTGTTCACTTCTCAGAAGTGGCAGCATCTTGATTTGCATATGTGGTTTGTTTTTCTTGATGGTCCCAAAGTATATTACATCCTCCTTCAATAGTCTCTTGGCCAGTTCACTGGATATGAAGAAGTTATTATCTACAGTGTTATATCCCATTTTGTACCAGAAAGAAACCAGTTTTTCAGTCACCTGTGATCCTAATTGTCCTTGAATTTGGACCTCAGGCTGTCAGCCTAGGTAAATATCCTCCTTCAGAGGGTAGGAAGTTTCTCTGCATCACTCTTATCACCAATTTTTGTCCATATTTTGTAGGCTTTACTCCTGGGGTAATTCTGCACAAAATAAGTAAACATTTTGCACTCAATATTTTAAAATTCTGCAGACTTTATTTGTTCAGATAACACAATATAATCATTGTCATTGAGAAATAATTAATTTATAGTCCAATACAGAAAAAAGTTATTTCTCAAAGGTGCAGATTTTTTAATTTTTTTTTTTGACAGAATTTTCCCATCATAAGGTCTGACCCCTCTAGAATTGCTCTCTCTTCCCCATCTCTCTCCCTCTCTCTGACTTGAAGCTCTTCCCCTCTGTCCTTTCCTTTGAGTCAATCCCCCAATTCATGCACTACATTCTCTTCTAGAGTTGACCCCTCTTCCATCAGTTTTGTCTTTCTCTTCTCCCAGGTTTAAAGCTCCCATTATCTTTCTCTCCTTCTGTCTCAGTAAGCCCTCCCTTACAAGGCTTGAACTCCTCCTGAACTTTCTGCTCCCTCTTCAAAAATTTTCCCCTCACCCCGGCAACATCCCCTAGTTGTCTTTCTGTCCCCCACCAAGGCTTGACGTTTATGTGTGGGAAGGAGAGTTAGACTAATAGAATGCTCCACCTCCCCCAGTTCTCTTGTCATCCCTGCAAGACTCATTAACTTTCTCTGTCTGCCCCCTAGCCTTAGCAAGATTCCCTAGTTTTCTGTTTACCACCCTCTCTTTAGCAAGACTTTTAACTCTCTCCTACCTTCCCCCAAGCTCGCTCTCTGCCTTGTTCATTCAGACTCTACCAGACCTTCACTGCTGCCTCCTTTGTCAGGCTGAGCAGGCCAAGGCCAATGATGCAAGCTCATCTTTTCCAGCCTGCCTGGGCCAATGCCAACTCTTTCAACTCTCTTCTGATATGCATAGGTCAGGTTGCGACTGCTCCTTTTTTCACTTCCAGCTCACACAGATGCTATTCCTTCCTCTCTTCCAGCACATGCAGGCATTCACTGCCATTGCTGCTGCTGCTTCCTAATCTCCTTTTGTAATTATTTGGGGCATATGCAGAATTCTGTGCAGGAGGGGAATTCTGCACAATTATGCAATGCAGAATGCCCACTGGAGTAAAGCTTACTGGGCATGAACTGTCTGAAGAGATACTGCCCCCTGAAAGCAACAAGCTCTTCATCTATTGTGAGATGAATTCCTGGAATGTGTAAATCTGCAAGTTTTATAAATAAAAAGCACACATCTTGGAAGACTGGAAGATTATCAACAGTTCTTCTTTGGGGTCGGATTACCTTATTGTCAATCCTCATGTTAGATATTATCTCCTGAAACCTTCTTGAAGGGATGAGGAATAGCCTAGTGGTTAAAGCAGTGGACTATGAACCAAGAGACCAGGGTTCAAGTCCCACTGTTGCTCCTTGTGACCTTGGGCAAGTCACTTTACCCTCCATTGCCTCAGGTACAAAACTTAGATTGTAAGCCCTCTGGAGATAGGGAAATACCTACAGTACACATCGGTTTACAGAATGTATCACATCGGTTTACAGAATGTTATCTCAGATCGAATGTCTGCATATAAAAATAATAAATAAATAAATAAGACATTGTAGCATGAAAGAATGAGCATCTAGTCTGTGCTTCCCAAAGACGTCCCACAGATTCTTGGTTTGTTTGTAGATTCCAGTTCGGATAACATGGGTGTTCAATTCAGTCATGTCCATTCATTTCCATTCTCTAGGGTAGTCTGGATAATTATCATTCCAGTCTCTGTCCTTCCTTTCTCCCTCTCTGTTAGAGAGAAAATCTGTTCATGATGGTCTCCTCCTTGTGTAGGTCTAGCACGTAAATAAATAATGCCTCTGGCTGCTCTGCAGTGAATGGGTGGGGGATGATTGATCCACACCCCATCATTCTTCCCCCATATTGAGTTTTTGTCTCTAGGTGCTTCTGGGCTGTTGGAACTTTTGAGGTGATACTGGAGCTAAGGTTCTGCTGCCTTTTTCTCAATAACCATGGGCTGTCCGTACCGTTTCCCATGCAAGAACTGGAATCTTCTCTGAGCCTCACTCTTCCTCTTCAAAAGTGGAGACACCCTCTTCTGAGAGAGGTTCCTCATTCTCAGATGGAGTGCCTCCTGATTCCTCATTGTTAGTGTCAAGCAGTGCTATTAGCGGCAGTAAGAGTTATGCCTCCTTGTTCTCGAGACCAAAAAAGCAATAACTAGTGTTCAATGCATTCAAGTAAAAAGGAAAAACAAACCTGTGCAGCTTTGCTGTTGTAGGAACCAGCATGCAGAATCCATTGTCATTGGCAGAGAAAAAAGCTAAATTGAGCAGCAATCTCTGCCCTTGCTACTGCAGGCCAAGAAGCCATTTGTTCCCAACAAGGTGCTAAGGGCCGGATTTTAAAAGGGTTATGCGCATAAGGTACGCGCGTAACCCTTTTAAACCCCCCCCTGCGTGCGCCGAGCCTATTTTGCATAGGCTCGGCGGTGCGCGCAAGCCCCGGGGCGCGCGTAAGTCCTGGGGCTTGCAAAAAGGGGCGGTCGGGGGTGTGCCCAGGGGGCGTGGTTTGGGATCGGGGGCGTGTTCGGGGGGGCGTGCGGGAGGTCTGGGGGCATGGCCAAGTGCCCTGACACAGCGGCCTGTGTCGGGGCCTGCTGCACCGGCACGCGCGTAAGTTACTACTGCCCGGAGGCAGTAGTAACTTTTCGGATAAAGGTGTAGGGGGGGTCTAGATAGGGCCGGGGGGGGTGGGTTAGGTAGGGGAAGGGAGGGGAAGGTGCGGGGGTGGAAGGAAAGTTCCCTCCGAGGCCGCTCTGATTTCAGAGCGGCCTCGGAGGGAACGGGCAGCACGCGCAGGGCTCGGCGCGCGCAAGTTGCACAAATGTTCACCCCCTTGCGCGCGCCAACCCCGAATTTTATAAGATACACACGTACTTTTTTAAGATCTACCTCTATGTCTAAAAAATAAAACCATCTTGTAGCTTGAAAACACACATTTAGGAGATTTGTTGAGAGAAAATAAAAGGGGGATTCTTACTACTTCCATGCTCTCTTCTACTCTGTGCTCCTCAACCATTCTTTCCATTTTCTCAAAGACTGAAGTGCTGTAGAATGCTCCTCCTTTTCGTGGATGAGTTCTTAGCAAAAAGAGTTTCTCAAGAGCACAAAAGGAGGGAGAAGAACCTTGAGGTCTGGGATATTGCAGGGCTAATTTGTATTTCTTTTGTAACCTGAAGCCTCTCAGCTGTAAGTGCCAGTGTCCTAAAATGATACATTGTTACTTAGTGGTCCTTGTTTTGAATGGGTTTTCCGATTGGGACATTGGGGGCCCAGTGGCTTGGCACTTATTTAATTATTTAAAACATTTATATCCTGCATGCTCCAATATTCTCAGTGGGATATAACAATATATACACATTTTATTAAAAAACACTATAAAACAGAACCATACAGTAACATTTGGAATTAAAACCAAAATTAACACAAAAAGCCCATGATGGCTCAAATTGTTGAGTTCACTTATTCATAGAATGGCATATCAACTGAGAACTCGCCTAAAAACACTTGAAATTAGACATCTATCTCAAATGCTGACTTAAATTGCCAGGTTTTAAGGGCCTATCTGAATTCATCAATGTTTGTGAGCATAGCATGAGTTCCATTAGAGGAACCTTAGGAACTCATTCCACTAAAAATGTTTGATCTCTGGTCTTCCCTAAATGCACAAATCTAAGTGCTGGAACTTCATTCAAACCCTTCTTTGCTGATCTTAAGACATGAGATGGTTTGCATATCTGTAGGATTAATGAGATCCATGGTGACAAAAATAGATATAGCAGAATTAGAAAAGATACAGAGATGGGTGACCAAAATGGAACGATTCCCTAATGAGGAAAGGCTAAAGAGGTTAGGGCTCTTCAGCTTGGAGAAGAGATGGTTGAATGGAGATATGATAGAGCTCTATAAAATGAGAATGGAGTGAGTGAACGCAAATCAGGTATGTACTCTTAAAAAAACAAACAAAAAACAAAAAAAAACCCTACAAAGACATGGGGACATAAAATGAAGTTACTATGTAGCACATTTAAATCTAATAGGAGAAAATACTTATTTTCTCAACACATAATTAAGCTCTGGAATTTGTTGCCAGAGGACATGGTGAAAGTTGTTAGTGTAGCTGGGTTTAAAAAGTTTTGAACAAGTTCTTAGAGGAAAAGTCCATAAACCATTATTAAGGTGGACTTGGGGAGATCCACTGTTTATCCCTGGGATAAATAGCATGGAATCTGTTTACCTTTTGGAATCCTGCCAGGTACTTATGACCTGGAATGACCACTGTTGGAAACAGGACATTGGATTTGATGCACCTTTGGACTGACCCAGTATGGCAAATGTTATATTCTTATTGATCAATTTATAAAGTAACATTATAACTTTATATTTAACTCTCCACTGGATTGGGAACCAATGAAGAGCAACCAAAACTGGTGTAATATGATCTCAAACAAAGAGAGAACTATTAAATGGAAATTCCTGTCATTGTAGAGATCAGTGACAGTGTCCTAAAATATTCAGTTATAAGTACTTAATTGACTCTGTTTTGAATGCGTTTTTCTCATCAGGTTACCTGAGAGGTCAGTTCCATTCAAATCTTGGGTACCATAGTTCCCGGGCTGGTTTTTGTTCACAGGAAGAGAGCTGTATAAGTGAAATTGCTGTCCTAAATTTATATAAAATTGTAAAAAATACCAAAACAAACAAACTAAAATCTAACTTTTTGTGGGGGTGGGGGGAGGGACTCTTTAGTATAGCTTATGCTATACTAAAGAGTGCCATGGGATGAAGGTTAAGCATACAAGCTTGCTTTAACAATTTGTGGGTAGTTGGTTACGTAGGTGCACAGATTAATTTGCACACAGTTTCCCCTCATTTTCAGAGGGCATAACTTGTGCAGTTTAACTTTTGAGCATACTTTTTAAAGCTGAAAAGGATTGCATATGTTTAAACTCTACCCTCTAGAATGCCTCTCCCCCATTAAATTTAAGAAATGCTAGTAACTGGGTTACATGCATCATTTTACTTGCACTGAGTCCTTGGCCATTTTTTAACTGTCATTTACATGAATATTTTTTTTTAATGTAAATGGCTTTCAAAATTTAGCTTATAAAGTATGCACTTAAGTTTACCCACACAAATTATATCCTCTGAATAGGATGTGTAACTCAGTGCGAGTTATTCTCTGTACATACCACTTCAATTATCTGTGCATTTTCTAGCAAACTCATGAGCATGAATTAACTTTCAAAATTCGGGTTAAAGTCTGCACGGTAAAGATGTGCACTGACTTTACTGACCACAGACAGTTATAAAATTACTTTCATTGAGGGTATCGTATTTTCCGGTGTACAAGTTGCATTTTTTTTCAGCGATTTCAGTGACTGCGACTTAAACACCGATGCAATTTATATACTGTCACAAGCCCTCTCTCTCTCTCAGCCTGTGCTGTTAACCTCACTGTACAACAGGTGCCTCTTATACAAAGGTGCGACTTATCTACCAACATTTTTGTCAAAATGGCAATTTATTGGGGGAGGGGGTGCAACGTGTACACCGATGTGACTTAGACACCGGAAAATACGGTAATTTTAAAAGAGAAAAAAATGCATTACCTGAGGAATTGGGTATGACGGATTATGCTCCCTCATTCTACCTTAAGGAGCCAGGTTCAGGCTTTTAATCCATGTCTCCTTAAGGAAGAAGACCACAAGAGATTCTGGGTAAAGGGAGGTTCCTTTCACCCTGCCATAAGAGCTCAGGCCGAGAGAGCTTGAGGAGGCCCCACTGAGCTTTGTAGGACCTCAAGATACACTCAGACTGTTGTCATTTACCTGTGAGTTCTGCCTGACGCAAGGTGAGCTACACTTTTGATTCTTGTATTTTTGAAGCACTGTAAATAAATACTTGTTTCATAACTAAGCTGGTCCAGTCTTATTGTATTCCTGAACTATTCCTCTGGCCTTAGCAGGCTCGAATATGCTACAGTGGTCTCATACAAAATTGTCTGTCAGACACTCACTATGTAAATCCACTCCTAGCAGAAGTTCACATCTAGGGCCCGAAGTATGTGCATACTTCCCCTTTGAAAACTGGTGTAAAGTCTGTGGGTAAAAAATAGCCATATAAACCTGATGACAGAAAAAGACCATATCACCTATCTAATCTGCTTATCCACTCAACTAATTTAGCATTACAATTCCCATCACTCCCTCAGAGATCTCTTGTGTTTATCCCATGCTTTCTTGAATTCAAATACTGTTATGTGTCTCCACTGGGAGGCCGTTCCTTGCATCCACTACCCTCTCTGTAAATCAATATTTTCTAAGATTACTTCTGAGTCTACCCCCTTTTCACCTCATCCCATGACCTCTTGTTCTAAAGCTTCCTTTCTGTTGAAAAATATCTCCTGTGCATGGAAGCTTTTGAGATATTTAAATATCTCCATCATATCTCACATATCTTGCCTTTCCTCTAAGGTATACATGTTTAGATTTTTGAGTGTGTCCCCATATGCTTCAGAATGAAGACTACAGATTATTTTAATAGCCACTTTCTGGATCGACTCCATCCGGTTCATATCCTTTTGAAATGAACTGGTTCAGAGAGCAATCACTGAGGCATTTTGCAAGTAACATTTCCATTCTCAGAGTAAACTCCACTTACCACTACCCTTTGTTGCCTCTCACTCAGCCAGCTTCTAACCTACAGGTCTATCCTGTAAAGTGCGGCCGCGTTTACCCTGCTCCTAAGCCGCGTTCTACTCACTTTCCGGCCGCGTTATCCCTTCCTGCGATCCCGAATCCCCTTTAACCTACTCCTACCGCGTCCTAAAATCCCCGGGCAACCCCTTCCGCACGCGGCATGTATATTGCATGCAAACGAGCGAATTAGCTATTCCCTAGCATCCCGTAACCCGCGCCATGACTATCGCTATCTTTCCCTGCAGTTTTGTCGCGCGTTTAACCTGCTAACTTACCGCCTACCCTTACCCCTGCGGTAGAGGCAGGGGTAAGGGTAGGCGGCAAGCTTTCCCCCAGCCCCTGCTCACCTGCCCCGGCCGCGATCATGGGTGCCGGTCTCCGGGGCAGCCCCAGTCCTCTCCCCTCCTCCCGAAGCAAAAAAAAAAAAAAAAGTGAAAAAACCGTTGCAGCCCCCTCCGATGTCCGGAGGGGGCTGCAAAAAGTAAGTTGCTTCGCCGCTTCACACTGTCAGTGTCTCTTCTTCCCTCCTCCCGGAGCAAGGCTGCTTTTCGCGCCCTGCTTCGGGAGGAGGGAAGAAGAGACACTGACAGTGTGAAGCGGCGAAGCAACTTACTTTTTGGAGGCGTCCATCTTCGCGAGCAGCTGGAGGCAGGAGAGGTTGTCCGATGTCCGGAGGGGGGTGCAAAAGGTAAGTCGCTTCGCCGCTTCGTACTGCCAGTCCCTTCTCCCCTCCTCCCGGAGCAAGGCTGCTTTTCGCGCCCTGCTTCGGGAGGAGGGGAGGGGGACTGGCAGTCCCAACTTCCTGGTATCTGTCATTTCAAATGACATTTGAAATGACAGATACCAGCGTGGCGTGAAGCGTTAGGCCCGCGCACCCAGGATACTGTATAGGCGCTCTATCCAGTAAAATGGGTTGCGCGGGCCTAACACTTCACGGATCCTTCTTAGACGCGGTTTACATTTGCATGAAATTATAGTTCAGGATCGAGCGGTAGGTGAGCTGCACTGTGCGTGCGGCAACCGCGGGTGCGCCGGGCACTAACGCAGCTCTTCCTACCGCTCGGTACTGGATAGACCTGCTAGTCAGTCACTCTAGGGTCCATTCTAGGGATGCTCAATTTATTCATAAGCTGCCTTTGCAGAACCGTGTAATGGTCTTACTGAAATCCAAGTACATTCCATCTAGCGCTGTCCCTTGATCCAACTGTCTGGTCACCCAATCAAACAAATTGATCAAATTCTTCTGACAAGATCTACCTCTGGTAAAACCATGCTGCCTCAGATCTTGCAGTCCATTGGATTCCAGAAACTGCATTATCCTCAGTTTTAGCAGCGATTCCATTATTTGCTCAGCACAGTGGTTAGATTAGCCATCTTGTAGTTACCAGCCTCCTCCTTACTTCCCACTTTTATGAATAGGAACCACATCTGGCCATCTCAAGTCCTATTCCCAATGCTAAAGAAGTATTGAAAAGATCAGCCAGAAGAGATACCAGGACTTCTCTAAGTTTCTGTAGTACCTTTGGATATATTCTAGTTCCCTCTCAGTTCACCCCAGTAAAATAGAACTTCATAAACCCCGTTCCTAACTAACCTCCCTTTTACCCTACTAAGCCCGACCCTTAAATCCCACTAACTACCATTTTTAAAAAAAATATCTGCTTACAGGCAGCCTATAGCAGAAGCAAGTTATGCGGTTGTGAGATCCTAGCGCGTGCTAGTACGCATAACCAACTGCATGCTGCAGTCCCAGCCCGCCCAGACCATGCCCTTGCCCCACCCAGGCCACACCCTCGTCCCACCCCTTTCCCCCTTTTTTATCCACATACCGGGAAATACATGCGAGGCCGTGGGCCTTTTAAAATCTGTGTGGTGCGCAACCCTTTTAAAATCTACATTCAAGGCTCTAAAAGTGGCATGAATAGCATAAGGCACTGTAAAGAGGCAAAAGGGATACCAGCAGTGTAGGAGTTGTCCAAAGCATAGTGAGAGGAGCAAAGAGAAAACAGTGGAAAGAAATACCCCAGGGCTTCAAAAGACGACACCAACAACAGTGGCATGAGCCCTCAAAGCCAAAACGAGGGGCAAAATGGCATTAAGAGTGGCATCAACAGCCTAAGGCATTAAAATCATTCATTGTACCTGAAGACTGGAGGATAGCTAATATAATCCTAATATTTAAAAAGGGCTCCAGGGTCGATCCGGGAAATTGCAGACCAGTTAGTCTGACTTCAGTGCCAGTAAAAATAGTGGAAAGTGTTCTAAATATCAAAATCACAGAACAAATAGAAAGACATGGTTTAATGGAACAAAGTCAGCATGGCTTTACCCGAGGCAAGTCTTGCCTTAAAAATCTGCTTCACTTTTTTGAAGGAGATAAAGGTGAACCGGTAGATGTAGTGTACTTGGATTTTCAGAAGGCGTTTGACAAAGTTACTCATGAGAGACTTCTAGGAAAAGTAAAAAGTTATGGGATAGGTGGCGATGTCCTTTCATGGATTGCAAACTGGCTAAAAGACAGGAAACAGAGTAGGATTGAATGGACAATTTTCTCAGTGGAAGGGAGTGCGCAGTGGAGTGCCTCAGGGATCTGTATTGGGACCCTTACTTTTCAATATATTTATAAATGATCTGGAAAGAAATATGACGAGTGAGGTAATCAACATCTGCAGATGATACAAAATTGTTCAGAGTAGTTAAATCACAAGCAGATTGTGATAAATTGCAGGAAGACCTTGTAAGACTGGAAAATTGGGCATCGAAATGGCAGATGAAATTTAATGTAGATAACTGCAAGGTGATGCATATAGGGAAAAATAACCCATGCTATAGTTACACAATGTTAGGTTCCATATTAGGTGCTACCACCCAAGAAAGAGATCTAGGCGTCATAGTGGATAAAACATTGAAATCGTCGGTTCAGTGTGCTGCGGCAGTCAAAAAAGCATTCAGAATGTTGGGAATTATTAGAAAGGGAATGGTGAATAAAACAGAAAATGTCATAATGCCTCTGTATCGCTCCATGATGAGACCGCACCTTGAGTACTGTGTACAGTTCTGGTCGCCGCATCTCAAAAAAGATATAGTTACGATGGAGAAGGTACAGAGAAGGGCTACCAAAATGATAAGGGGAATGGAACAGCTCCCCTATGAGGAAAGACTAAAGAGGTTAGGACTTTTCAGCTTGGAGAAGAGACGGCTGAGGGAGGATATGATAGAGGTGTTTAAAATCATGAGAGGTCTAGAATAGGTAGATGTGAATTGGTTATTTACTCTTTCAGATAATAGAAAGACTAGGGGGCACTCCATGAAGTTAGCATGTGGGCACATTTAAAACTAATCGGAGAAAGTTCTTTTTCACTCAACGCACAATTAAACTCTGGAATTTGTTGCCAGAGGATGTGGTTAGTGCATTTAGTGTAGCTGTGTTTAAAAAAGGATTGGATAAGTTCTTGGAGGAGAAGTCCATTACCTGCTATTAAGTTCACCTAGAGAATAGCCACTGCCATTAGCAACAGTAACATGGAATAGACTTAGTTTTTGGGTACTTGCCAGGTTCTTATGGCCTGGATTGGCCACTGTTGGAAACAGGATGCTGGGCTTGATGGACCCTTGGTCTGACCCAGTATGGCATGTTCTTATGTTTGTATGGATACATACTTGCTTAGGCGACTGTGTTGGTTTCTGTGGACTTTTGGCGTTATTAGTGCTGTCAAATGAACTCCGCTGTAAAGTGCATAAATTGCTCGAAGTTAGACTGTATTTTCCTTTTGAATTACTGTATACTGATTCAACCCTCTAACTTAAATTGTTTTTAGAAGGTTTTAAAGGTCCAATGTGAATGTTGAATAATTGGTACTTACTGTATTTCTTGACGGCTGCTCTGACCGGCTCCTTTTACTAGCGCGGGAGCCGGCAGCTGAGCCGCCATATTTAAAGGGATTCCTTCGAGTGAAAGCTGGTGACGTGTGGGGCGGTACTACTGACGTCACAGCTATTTGTATAAAGTGCGGAAGAGAACTGATTTCAAATCAACATGAAGCACTCTATTTTGTCATTGAGACCAGTGGGTTCTAGAGTGTTCAAACGATAGATCCATTCGTTTTCTTTCCTATTTAAGTTGCTGGTACGATCACCTCCTCCCCAGGATGAGCATACCTGTTCTAACACTGACCACTTAAGGTCACTGAATGTGTGGCCATTGTCGACGCAATGCTGTACAATAGGAGCTTTAAGATCTTGATTGTTGATCCGACATTTATGTTCTGTGAGACGGATCCTAATTTTTCTTTTAGTCCTATCTATGTATATCTTGGAACAGGGGCACTGTAGAGCATAAATAACATAGTCAGTATTGCAATTAACATCATTATTTAACTTGACTGTATATCCAGTGTTTGGATGGGTCCAGCTTGTGCCCTGATGGGCTTGAGGACAAAAAATGCATCTTCCACAGGTGGTTTGCCCTGTGGTGAGTGGACTTGCTGGTTCTGAAATTGCTGCTCTGATAACATGTTGTCGAATATTACGGCCCCTTGATTATGCAAACATAGGTACATGATTGAACACTGGAGAAGGACTTAGAACGTGCCAATATTTCAATAGAATATTTCTGATCTGTGTTGTTAATTGGGTGTGTTGAAGGACACAGATTAAATCTATATTATCAGGCTTGTTCTTATATTGTAAGAGGGATTCCCTGTTGGAATATCTTGCCCTTTTGTACGCATGATTGATTACCTGTTTAGGGTAACCTCTTGCTAAAAAACGTGATGACAGTGCATGTGCTTGTTTGTGAAACTCATCTTCTTCTGAACATTTTACCCATTCATTTCAAATAAATGCACATTCCTACCATGAAACAGAGACTTACAAAAACTAGGACAGAAACTAAATCCTCTCTCCATTTATGATATAATCTATCAGATTTGACAACCTCTCTACCTTACATATATCTGTCACTACATTTAGATGGATAGAGCAAGGCCTATTTTCAATTTTGTAGGTTCTTCCCATTTCATTACTTATATGGTGGGAGTGTGGCACTGTATGTCCGGGAGGGTATAGAGTCCAACAGGATAAAGATCATATAAGAGACTAAAATGCTCAGAATCTATATGGGTAGAAATCCCATGGGTAAGAATATAGTGATAGGAGTATACTACCGTCCACCTTGACAAAATGGTCAGACGGATGACGAAATGCTAAGAGAAATCAGGGAAGCTAACCAATTTGGCAGTGCAATAATAATGGGAGATTTCATTTACCCCAATATTGTCTGGGTAAATATAACATCAGGACTTGCTAGAGACATAAAGTTCCTGGATGTAATAAATGACTGCTTCATGGAGCAATTTGTTCAGGAACCAATGAGAGAGGGAGCTATTTTAGATTTAATTCTTAATGGAATGCAGGATTTGGTGAGAGAGGTAACGATGGTGGGGCCACTTGGCAATAGTGATCATAACATGATCAAATTTAAACTAATAACTAGAAGGGGGACAATAAGTAAATCTACAGCTCTAACACTAAATTTTCAAAAGGGAAACTTTGATAAAATGAGGAAAATAGAAAAAAACTGAAAGGTGCAGCTGCTAAGGTTAAAAGTGTTCAACAAGCATGGACATTGTTTAAAAATACAATCCTAGATGCGCAGTCCAGATGTATTCCATGCATTAAGAAAGGTGGAAGGAAGGCAAAATGATTACCGGAATGGTTAAAAGGTGAGGGCAAAGAGGCTATTTTAGCCAAAAAAAAATCCTTCAAAAATTGGAAGAAGTATCCATCTGAAGAAAATAGGATAAAGCATAAGCAATGTCAAGTTAAATGTAAAACATTGATAAGACAGGCGAAGAGATAATTTGAAATGAAGCTGGCCGTAGAGGCATAAACTCATAATAAAAACTTTTTAAAATATATCCGAAGCAAGAAATCTGTGAGGGAGTCAGTTGGACCGTTTGATGACCGAGGGATCCTCTTAGGGAAGATAAGACCATTGCAGAAAGACTAAGTTAATTCTTTGCTTCCATGTTTACTAGTGAGGATATTGAGGATATACCAGTTTTGGAGATGGTTTTCAAGGGTTATGAGTCAGATGACCTGAATCAAATCACTGTGAACCCGGAAGATGTAGAAGGCCAGATTGACAAACTAAAGAGTAGGAAATCACCTGGACCGGATGGTAAAAAATGAAATTTCTGATCTATTTGTTAAAATTTGTAACCTATCATTAAAATCATCCATTGTACGTGAAGACTGGAGGGTGGCCAATGTAACCCAGGGCAATCCGGGAAAATATAGACCAGTGAGCTTGACTTTAGTGCCGGGAAAAATAGTAGAAACTATTCTAAAGATCAAAATAGTAGAGCATATAGAAAGACATGGTTTAATGGAACACGGTCTACATGGATTTTCCAAGGGAAGTCTTGGCTAACATATCTGCTTCATTTTTTTGAAGAGGTTAATAAACATGTGGATAAAGGTGAAACCGGTAGATGTAGTGTATTTTGATTTCCAGAATGTATTTTACAAAGTCCCTCATGAGAAGCTTCTAAGAAAAATAAAAAGTTTTGGGATAGGAGGCGATGTCCTTTCGTGGATTGCAAACTGGTTAAAAGACAGGAAACAGAGAGTAGGATTAAATGGTCAATTTCTCAGTGGAAAAGGGTAAACAGTGGTGTGCCTCAGTGATTTGTACTTGGAATATATATTTATAAATGATTTGGAAAGGCATACAATGAGTGAGGTTATCAAAATTGCGGCTGATACAAAATTATTCAGAGTAGTTAAATCACAAGCGGATTGTGATACATTACAGGAGGACCTGGCAAGACTGGAAAATTGGGCATCCAAATATCAGATGAAATTTAATGTGACAAGTGCAAGGTGTTGCATGTAGGGAAAAATAACCCATGCTGTAGTTATACAATGTTAGGTTCCATTTTAGGAGCTACCACTCAGGAAAAAGTTCTAGGCATCATAGTGGATAATACTTTGAAATCATCGGCTGAGTGTGCTGCAGCAGTCAAAAAAGCAAACAGAATGTTAGAAATTATTAGTAAGGGAATGGTTAACAAAACAGAAAATGTCATAATGCCTCTGTATCGTTCCATGGTGAGACCTCACCTTGATGAATACTGTGGTCTTTAAGATCATTAGAGGTCTTGAACGAGTAGATGCAAATCAGTTATTTAAACTTTCGGATAATAGAAGGACTAAGGGGCACTGGATAAAGTTAGCAAGTAGCACATTTAAGACTAATCTGAGAAAATTCATTTTCACTCAACACACAATTAAACTTTGGAATTTGTTGCTAGAGGATGTGGTTAGTGCAATTTCTGTAGCTGGATTCAAAAAAGGTTTGCATAAGTTCTTGGAGGAGAAGTTCATTAACTGCTATTAATAAAGTTGACTTAGGGAATGGCCTCTGCTATTACTGGCATCAGTAGCATGGGATGATCTTGGTGTTTGGTTACTTTCCAGGTTCTTGTGGCCTGGTTTGGCCTCTGTTGGAAAAAGAATGCTGGATTTGATGGACCCTTGGTCTGACCCAGCATGGCAATTTCCTGTGCCCTTATGACTTTTATTTTACTTAATTTTATTGATGCACCTTATGTTCTCCATCGACAAACAGGTATAAATTAGCCAATAAATATGGGTGTCATCATCTGAAAGTGAGACAGACCCAGCTCTCAGACCTCAGTAAAAGTCTTACTAAGCATGTGTGGGAGTTCCCTTACGTGCATGCTGCCTCATAGTAACATAGAAATAACAGCAGAAAAGGACCAAATGGTCCATCCAGTCTACCCAGCAAGCTTCTTATGGTAGTATCTCTGCACCAGGCAGTTACCCCATTTTCATCTTAAGTATATGGTAGTATCTGCTGCTTCGTGCAGTTATCCGCAAGCCTCATGAGCTGGAGGCATCTATTTTTATGAGATCCAATGCCAACTAGGGCAATGTCCTTGTCATTGATGAGGAGCTCAGGTGAGCTCTCAGTACACTAATTACAGGAGACCATGGCACTTTCAGTGGTGTCAGAGCAGAGCACTTCAGCCCAGACATTCAAGATTTGTATCTTGACTTGGAAGGAGCTGATGCCATCTTTGGAAGGGAATGGTAATTGACAGGAATTGGTGAAGTAGCTGGCATGGACCACCTCATAACTTGCAACATGCACAATGAAAGGTGGTGCCTGGGTGCCAGGTTCTTCATGTTCTACTAGCAGCCCTGGATAAGTATGAGCCAATCTTGGTCTGTGAAGAGGATGTCTCTTTTCTCACTCTGGCCCAGAGGGTGCCTTCAATAATGAAAACTCAATTTTCAGAGTTAGTAAAAAATTTCTTTGCCTTCTTTGACCCAAAAGACAGAAGAGGAAGATTATTATCAAGATGTAAGAAATGTTCCCACATAGTATGGCTGCTCTTATTTCCACTCTTGTATAGTTCTCATTGCAAGAGCTTCCAGTACTGGGAGTAAGTCTTCTATGCTAGGTGTAAGAGACCCTGCACATTTCTGAAGGTGAAGAGATTGGTGCAGTCCACTCTGAGTTCCTCTTAGAATCCTGCTCCCCTTCCCCAGACCAATTGAGGTTTCCTCCTTTATCTGCTTCCTTTTCAACAAGATCATGGTGCATTGTTCTCCAGCAGACAAGGGATGAGGAGGATTCCTTGAGGAATTTTGTGTAATCCCCTTCTGGACCTACCTTAGCCTATAACTCTTCCAGAGGATCTCTGCTACTCCAGAATTTTAGATAAGCTGGCAAAGTCTTTAGCCATCAATTTCAGGAAAACAAAAGACCTGAAAAATATTTGGTATCCTTTAGTTCTTCTAACCTCTAACTAATTATGCAGCTATTTTGATTCACAAGCTCTTCCAGGATCTTCTGACTTTAATCACACAGGAAGATTATAGATTCTGCCATCCCAGCCTTCCAGCCTTGGCTCATGGTGTGGTTGGAAGGAGATGGATGATATTTTGATTTCAGCAAGAAAGCCATCAACCATGAGTTCCTACAGTTTCCAATGGAAGAGTTGTTGACTTGATATGGGAGCAGCCAGCACTACCCCACCTCTTGCAGTCTGAGGGACCTCAGTATCAATTCTTCCTCTCATCCTCAAACCTTAGAACCTCTTCATTCATGGTTCATCTCAGCGCCATTGTGGCATATCACCATGTGGGAGGAGTTCTGACCTCTCTCCACTTTTTGATATCCAAGTTCATGAAAGGACTGTGGCATTCCAGACCTCTGGTCAGTAAACCTCTTTTCAAACCACTCAAGTTAGTAGACCTGAAGTTTCTCACCTGGAAGGTGTTATTTCTGGCTGCCTTCACTTCGTCAAGAGTAAGCAAGTTTCAGGCTTTGGTTTCATATTCTCCATACCTGTAATTTTTTCACAATAGAGTGCTTCTGTGAACTCACCCTAAACTATTTCCAAGACTACTTGTGCACAAAAGAGAACAGACTCATCACTCCTGGCGTATTACTTAAAGAAGACTCAATCTCACTGCCCAGCTTCTCAGCTTTTCATGTTCTTTGATCCCAATAGATTGAGATTAGCGATTGACAAACAAACTCTGTCCAAGTGACTAGTGGACTGCATAGCACAATGATACACTCTGGTTGGCTTACAGATCTTATCAAGGTTTGTCAAGAGAGAGACATGGTAGCTTCAATGGCACATTAGAGGACCATTACCATTGAAAACAACTGCAAAGCACTACTTGGTTGTCAAGTCACATCTTCATATTCTATTACTGTGTGGAAGGCATGCCCCAAGGTGACAGTAATTCTATGCAGACTGTTCACCCTGTAGTTCACTCTTCATTTGATTGGACCAGGTTGTCTTTAAGTAAGTGCTTTGTTTTGGATTCCCCATGCATAATGGCTAATTTATGCCTCGTCTATGGAGAAAGCAAGTTTGCTTACCTGAAAACAGGGCTCTCTATAGACAGCAGGATGAATTTAACCATTTTTAATACTCTTCTGCCTTTCTGGAGAGTCAACTACCTCACTAAAGCTTAAGCTCTGGAAGAGACTGAGGGGCTCATGAGGCAATATGCATGTACAGGAACTCATGTACATGCTCAATAAGACTTTTATTGAGATCTGAGAATTGGGTCCATGTTGGTGCTATCAGATATCATCCATGTGTAAAGGCTCTTTCATCCTGATGTCTATGAGGAACTCTGTTCACAAATAAGCAAACTTACTTTACTTCTCTAAGTTCTTTACCTGCAAGTATTAGTGCACTCCATAAATTCAAGCCCTACTACCCTGTTTCCCCCGAAAATAAGACCTCCCCCGAAAGTAAGACCTAGCAAAGTTTTTATTTGGGAGCAAGCCCGTCGCACAGAACACCAGAGAATGCAGCTGTGATTTTTTTACCCTGCAGGATTCACAGTTAGTTGTCATCACAAACCAGCATAACCAGACAACTATTCAGAATATAATAAATGTTCATTTTTTTGTTCAACAATATATGTGAATTCTTCTTCATGGAAAAATAAGACATCCCCTGAAAATAAGGCCTAGTGCATCTTTGGTAGCAAAAATTAATATAAGACACTGTCTTATTTTCGGGGAAACAGGGTAGCTCTTTCAAGAAATGTTCATTGTACAGATATGGCAGATTTCACAATTTGTGTTTTAGACAAACGATAAGAGACTAGGCCACTGTTCTAGGAGAAATACATTTGAAACCATTTAAGCTAATTTCATATAAGCTTATTGTAGCAATGAAATTTGGTTTATGTAAAGATGCTTCTGTAGTCCAGCATGTAAGAAATTGGAATAAAATAAATATGTATGCTTCTGTCTATAGTTTTAGAGAGGGAAAGTAACTAAATTAGTCTCTTATACAGCAGTTCTAATTTTATTTCCAGGGTTTGGTGTGTGTGTATTATATTCATAGAGGAGTGATGTACTTTTTAAAAGCTTAAAATGTTATATAATTCTTCTCTAGTTCTATTCAAAGACAGCTGAAATTTCTTTAACTGCCGAAATGGACTTTCACTAAGGTTCCAATTGAGCCCCATCCAAAGAACAGGCCAGTCCAGTCCTGACTTTGCCGCATTGCATGCATGGATTTGGTGTTCAGATTCTCATTGCTATCCTTAAGAAAAGCATCACTGTAAGTGTCTGCATGCAGTGGGGCAAAACCAGGGCTAGATTAGTCTGTTCAGCTGACCTTGGGTCAACTAGCTTTTTCAGAATTGCCTACAGTTGAAATTACATGGATAAGGACTGTATGTGCATAATTTTAACCCACAAACTGAAGAGAGAGTCTTGTGAGTGGGGTTGGGGGTTGGACACTTGAATTTTCAAAAGTATGCACATACTTTTATCTGAAAAAATTCTTTGTACAAATTAGGTGGTTTATTGGTGCCCTAATGCTATTATGTTGAAAGGTTCTTGTATTGTCCATTAGTTCAGATACAGTCAGAAAAATTTAGCATCAAATGTTGAATATCTTACAACATGCCACTTTGATTTGAAACCTTTCATATCATAGAATGTTAATTAAAATTATATTTTGCATATGTCATGCTTTCCATGTACTTATGCAAATAGAATTCCATTGCCTTTTAGCGATTGGTAATTAAGCTTATGAAGGACAGCTGTAATCCATAATTAACAAAAATGTTTTCAAGCCCTTTTCACACCAAAAGTAACAGCACTAATGTGTATTTTTTTGATTATCAGGAGATTTATAATTTGTTTGAAACTAATGCCTGGTAGAAAACAAGTCACATGGTATAATTAATGTGATTTTCTGTGGTTGCCATTGAAAGAATAGAATGACACAACTTCCTCATTTTACAAGTCTATCACTAAAAGATCAAAAAAGCTGAAATTAATGTGAAGAATTCCAGCTACCTGTTTCTTGCCTGATTTTGCTGGCTAAATGCCATTTTAGCACAACCCCTTGAATAACTGCAATCAGAGTTTTTTTGCCTGCATAGTGATTCGAAAGACAAATTCCACAAATTCGCAACATCTTTCTTCTCATATATCTTCAAATAATAGTAGTACACAGAAAATGATCCATGACTGGCATTTAAAGGTTGGAGAATGCAATAAAATTAAATCAGAATTTATTGTGCAGCACATAGCATAAAGTGTTTCAAATAGCGAAAGTATATGTGAGCAAGAGGAGGCAGGGATGGTAGTCAAGTGTTAGAATAGCTTTATTGAACTTTAGTAAAGTTGTTAAGTATACATTTTGATTAAAACTTGTGAAAGCATTCTTGGCTGCATCAGTAGCTGTGATCAAAATGTATCTTTTTCTATAGAATATCAGAAATTCTTTGTATAGTTTGCCAACAAGGAACATCATTAGAATTTGGAGAATATTAAAAGTGTACTTATTTAAACTGAACATGATGAAAGATACTACCATAAAATGAATCTAAAACTTACAAATATGATGTGCCTTTTTGTTTTCAGTGTGGCGTTTGTGATGAAGAAGCATTTAAACACACATTTACTTGGTAAACATGGAGTCGGTACACCAAAAGAAAGGTAAATTCTCTCTTTACTATATGGGTTTCCATGTGTGCCAGGCAATAACCAGGTAACTAAAACTGTTGGAAAACATAAAATGATCTTACAGTACTTTATGCAAATATTAATTTTCTTATTCTGTTTCCTCATGGTTTTATACCTGACTCCTTTTCTCACCCCCAGTCTTGGCATGAGGTACAGATCATTGCTCCCAGTAGATGTACACTATGAACCCAGCTAGAAGATGTTACTGTTCTTCAGTGGCTGGGATTCCCTTCCACTCCCAGCCCCTGCCTGTGTGAGAAGTAAGACTTGGATATAAGCATCAAACCAGGGTCTTCTGCTTGGTAGCACACAGTATTGATATGGGCTTATGAAGTTAGCCCATCTGCTAACATTTAGATACCTACTTTAGACCAGTGATTCTCAACTCAGTCCTTGTGATAAACCCAGTACGCTAGTTTTTAGGATACCCCTAGTGAATATACATGAGATCGATTTGCATGCATTAAGAATCTAAGAACCTAAGAAGTGCCATGCTAGGTCAAACCTAGGGTCCCTCGAACCCAGAATCCTATCTTTCAAAGTGGCCATTCTGGATATCTAGGAAGTAACGACAGATCTCAAAAGTAGATCTATTTCATGTTACCCACTACTGAGATAATCAGTGGCTTTCCCCAAGTCTACCTGGCTAATAATTGTATATGGACTTTTCTTCCAAGAACTTGTCCAAACCTCTTTTAAACTCAGCTATGCCACTTGCCTTGACCATATCTCTGGCAACAAATTCCATAGCTTAATTGTGCCTTGAGTGAAAAAATACTTTCTCCAATTTCTTTTAAATCTGCTAGTAGTTGGTTTCATGGAATGTTCCCCAGTTCATGTACTATTTTAAAGAGTAAATAGTTTCTTTTTTATCCATTCCATCCCACTTATGAATTTATAAATCTCTATTGTATCCCCTTTGCTCTTCTCCAAACTGCAGAGCACTAACCTGTTTTGCTTTTCTTCATAACAGAGCTATTCTATGCCCTTTATCATTTTTGTTGCCTTTCTCTGTGTTTCCAGTTCTGCTATATTTCTTTTGAGATGTGGCAATCAAAACTGCACTCAGCACTCGAGATGCGATCACACCATACTTCTTTAAAGAGGCGTTATGATATTTTCATTTTATTCTCCATTCCTTTCTGAATAATACCAAACATTCTATTTGTTATTCATTTTTTTTTTGTCTGCCACCACACACACAGCTGAAGGTTTCAACATACTGTCCACAATGACTACAAGATTATTTTTCATGATGGTAGCTCCTAAAATGGAACCCAGAATTGTGCTCCTATACTTAGGATTATTTTTCCCTATATGGCCACATTAAATTTCATCTTCCATGTAAATGCCTAGTTCCCTAATCTGGCAAGGTCCTTCTGCAGTTCTTCAGTCTGCTTGTATTTTAACTACTTTGAATATTTGTGTTATCTGCAAATTTGATCACTTCATTCATTGCTCCCTTTTTCAGATCATTATCTGATACATACCTGTGATACATTGCATCATTTACCTTTTACCATTAGGAAAACTGATCCTTAAGTCCTATTTTTGTTTCCTATCTTTTAACAAGTTATTAATCCACAGTAATACATCACCTCTTGTCCCATGAGTTAATTTCATGAGGAGTCTCTTATGAAGGATTTTATCAAATGCCTTCTGAAATGCACTTTGATTGGCTCTCCTTTATTTACATGCTTATTCACACCTTCAAATAATTCTAATTAGTTAGCAAGGCATACCTTCCCTTTGTTAAATCCATGCTGGCTCTTCCTTATTAACCATATTTATCTGGATGTTTAGCCATTTTGTCCAAGGCAATAGCTTTTGTCTGGGTCAGATGTCAGACTCATGGATTTGCAGTTAATGCCTTTATTGTATGCGAATCTATCTCATACATAATCATGGTGAATATCCTGAAAACCTGACTGTGTAGATAGGTCTTGAAGGACTGGGTTGCGGACCCCTGCTGTGGACCGTAGAACAGATTGTGATATTAAAAACATTATTTGTGCTTTATCATATTTTGTGGCATTTTTCTTTATTATTTTTTTTAGTGTCATTGGCATTTATTTTTATATTTCAGAAGGGTTTGCATAGTACTCAGGCTTTCAAAAGGCTGCTGGATTCACCTACTTTGGGGAATTCATGAGATAGGCAAATGTTTAAACTGCTACACAGATATAAATTGTGGAAAAACACAGTCCATTGTGCACTGCATTATAGCATCTATCCTTCTCCACTCAACAAGCCACTGACATTTGCTTCTTTTTGATTGGTATCTATGGCTGGTTTCAGTGTTGAACCGGGAATACTGGAACAATTAACATTTTTTGTTAGGCTCCTTTGCTTTAACATTTCAAATTTGTTTTTTTGACACACAAGCTTGTATTCACAGAGCTAATCTTTATTTATTAAAATTGTATATACTGCATATAAATTTAGTTAAGCAGAGGTACAATAAAAACATAGATAAAATAAGATAAAAATTTAACAATAAAACATAATCTACAAATAATAGCGCAACTAAAAAATAAAAATAAATAAAGATACATTTAAATAATTAAAATTACATGCAAAGACTAACAATCAAACAGAACTGGTAGCTGAAGTCATTATGAGATGTTATCAAATGCCTGAGTGAAAAATCAAGCTTTTATTGCCTTTCTGAATTTTGCATAATTTGCTTCCAAGTGAATATCAAATGGTAATGCATTCAAGAGTAAAAGAGCCTGGTAACTAAAAGAAGAATCCCTAAGTGACTCAGCAAATTACAGAAGGCAGAGGAAGAGATAATAAACCTTTCTGAGAAGAGCAAAGTGAGTGTGTGATTGTGTAAGGAATTTGAAGTCTAGCAGAGTATAAAGGAAAACCAGTATGTATTGCTCGAAAAGTAATGCTTAAAATTTTAAATCGTATATGGTAATTAATCGGAAGCCAATGTAGTTGTGAGAACATGGGGTAATATGATCAAATTTCTTAAGGCTGTAAATTAGTCTAGCTGATGTTTTCTGAAGCAGTTGTAATCTTCTTAATTAATAATTTGGTAAACCTAACAATAAGGAATTGAAATAATTTTTAATGTAATAAACACATGAACTAGAGTCTTAAAGTCATGAAGTTCCAGGAAAGGACTTAAATAGCGGATGTATCTAATATAAAAGAATACCTTTTGCACTGTAGAAGAAATTTGATGGACCATAGTGAGTTGTGCATCAAGAATAACACCTAAAGTAGTCACATAACTGGAGTCAGTGAAGAAGGGAAGATCTCAAACAGAACCAAAGTGCTTCTGACTTTGCTGGATTTAATTGTAACTGATGGTCAGATAGGCAAGAAGCAACATAGCCTGGACAAGAATTATGAATAGTAAGCTCAAAATTAGAGCGAGGTTTTACAAACATGGTTATTTGGATATCGTTTGCATAAAACAAAGGTCGGCATCTGTGATCCTGAGTAAGAGTAGCCGGTGGTGAGATGAAAATGTTGAACAAAAGTAGAGAAAGCATAGAACCTTGAGGAACTTCTGTAGGTGATAACTAATATCTTAACTTTGCGGAAAATTGTGTTCCTCATATGATTACTACTTTAATTGTAAAATTATCCTTCCTAAAATTGAATGTGATATAACATTAGCTCATAACACAGACCTTGTAATACAAGTGGGGTTTCTATGTAAATTGCAGGATAAACTGAGTAGCAGACAAGACAGACAAAATTGTGTTAAAGTAATTCTGTTTCTCATTAATAGGCTATAAAACTCAGTATTACTTCTTTACAATGTTGTCTGTATTGTCCGCTTCTCAGCCACTATTACACTTTATTTAGGTGGGACCCTAAGTATAAGTAGCATAAGTATTTAATCTGATCTTACTAATGCTTGTTTTCTCAATTACATTCTCCCAGCATATAGTAATCTGAACATGTGATTCTTGACTAAGCTATTTCTTTTTAATAATTCTTAATTGTGCTGCTTGTCCACTGTAGAGCACTTTATCATCTAGCATTTTCAGCTGATGTGCAGTGGTGCCAAGTGGTAGGACTGCAACAGCAGTATAATGTTCCTACAGCAGTCCCCTGGCAGTGATGGCTAAGATTCAAGCAGGGCAATCGAGCTCAATAAGCTCTGGAACAATCCTCTCCTCTTGTATTCCCTGCATGAAAGGCTGATGTCTGTTAATGGCTGCAGGAAGCAAAAAGACTCTTTATTTGCAAGTTGAATAGTCACTTTGGGCATAAACTGCTCTCAAAATTGTTACAGTTTTTCTTACTCATTTAAAACATTAATGCCTTGGTATAATTTTGCAAGCTTGCTACATTGTAACTTCTATAGGAAATCATAATCTGATTATTTTTTTAAGCTTTTGATTTCACCCACTGGTAATTTGCATACTGTAGCAAGTACTAATAGAAGTGAGCTAAATTGACTTTGACAAATAAATAATGCATTTTGCTTGCAAGTGTTTAATCCTCATGATTTTATTGATATATGTAAAGATGGTAATTTTTTAAAAGTCAATTCATGCAGTTGTACTTAGTTTGACGGATCAAAAAAAGTTGTCAGCATGACTACCACCAAAAGCAGAAAATTGAAATAAATTCATAAAGATGCTTGGATATCATGTACAAGATAAAGTTAGTGTTATTTTCCTAACTTTTGCAACTGTTAATTACCGAATATATTTTATATTCCACAACTTCCTATAATATTTCAGTTGAGTGATTTTTTTTTTTTTGACTGAGATACTGACAGCTATGAAAACAGGAACTGTCTTGCAGCAGATTATAACAAACTCTTCCATTTGTCTGAAATATTTCTGTTCTTTACAATTGCCTGAATTTGATCTTTAATGGAGTTTGTGGTTTTGGTTTTGCTTATGAGGATATGAATAAATAGTGGAACTAGCTTTATACTGCTTTTTAAGTCTGTATAAGAGTATTAGCTCCATTTGTTTTTTCAGAACAGGCTGACACGTTCTTGATTTTATTTCTTTCTGTTCAAGGACTTGTAAATCATGTTTTTCTTAGAGAAATCAAAACTACCAGCCCTACTATACAGTAGTGCAAAATGAGGACTTAGCTCATCCTGAAAAAAAAAAAAAATGGAGCCAGTTGGGTAACCTTACCTCTGGGCCTGTACTAAAGGATTTTTTCCATTTTATGTCTGTAAAAAATGCATGGTAGATGTAACCTATGTAGATTTTCCTTGGTCTCACCAGCTCCTTGTTTTTTCCTGGTATGAGCACTTATGCATGTTCACTATTTTATTTGTATACTTCATGAAAACTAGCACGGGGCAATTGATAATTGAGATGCTGCTTGCTTTTCCTTAGAGACATCAATCATTATACAAGATCATTGATGAAAGTGACTGTCTAATTGGGTTTTTTTTTGTTTTTTTTTTTTAAGTTACATAGTCTTTTCATAGTTATTTTTATGAGTTGAACAACTGAACTTCTGATGCACAGGAGTGGACTACAGAAAACTAACTAGCCCATGACATAAGAATATAAGAAATACCATGCTGGATCAGACCAAGGGTCCATTGGGCCTTGCATCCTGCCTAACAGTGGCCAATCTGGATCTCTAGGAAATATCCCAAATAGTAGAGTTTTTGTTGCCCATTCTCAGGGTTAAGTGGTGACTTTCCCCAACTCTACTTGGCTAATAATTGTTCATGGACTTTTCTTTCATGAACTTATCCAAATCCCTTTTAAGCTCAACAGTGATATTTGCCTTTACCATGTCCTCTGGAAACAAATTCCATAGCTTATTTTGTGCATTGAATGCAAAAATACTTTAAAATGTTTCATGGAATGTCCCCTAGTTCTTGTAGTATCTGAAAGAATACATAACCATTCCATATTTACCTGTTCCACCCCACTCATAATTTTTTAAACCTCTGTTTTATTCTCTATTCCTTTGAGTAAGACTATCTGCAAATTTGGTCACCTCACTCATTGCTCCCTTTTCTGGATCATTAATGAATAAGTTAGACAACACTGGTCTGAGTGCAGATCCCTGAGGAACTTCACTATAGATCTCCTTCCACTAGCATTAACTCCTGCTTTGTTTCCTGTCTTTTAACCAATTACCTGTAGCCAGCAAACTTGGCCTCCTATTCAATGACTTTTTAGGCTCCCAAGGAATCTTCTATGAGGGACTTGTTGCAACCGTCCCTTCAGACGGCTTCACTCCGTCTACCTTTCTTTCTTTGTACTTCCTCTCGCCATCGACGAACGCCTTGCTGCCGCGGCATCTGCCTGCTGTCCTCTCCGGTGTCCCCGGACCGGCTTGGGCACTGCCTCCTGCCTTGCTCCGCTGGGACCTTAGGGCGCGTGTGCCCCTCACTCTTATTTCCTACTTGGCGCGAACCTCAGGGGCTTCCTCCTGTGATGACGTCACGCTGCCCGGATATTTAAAGCCTACGATGTTTGCTAGCCTTTGAGTTAGCAAGGGGGAATCTTAGGGATGGGATTCGTTCTCCATACCCAGCTACTCTGCCTCTCCAATCTTCCATTGGTCTCTTAACGCTAACGGGGTACCCGCTCCTCCGGGGCCTCACTTGCTTTTCAGGTCGCTATGAGGAAACCGGTACTCGCTCCTCGAGAGCCCATGTTCCCTGACTCGCTGCCTGCTCCTACCTTCTCTTCTGCCTGGAAGGATTCGCTATCTTCAACACCAGTGAGTACTACCATCTTCACCTCAGAGCTGTTCTCTGGAACCAAGTACTCGCTCCTCAAGGGCCTGCCTCCGTTCCAGCCCTAGTGCCATCTCCTATGTGGAACCGCTGTGTGAGTACATTACTTTCAAGCCTCTCAGCTCTCAGGGATCAGGTACTCGCTCCTCGAGGGCCTGCTCTCCCTATCCTGGGGTTCTCCATACTGGGGCTTTGTGCATATTCCACTGTACTCATTATTCTCAGTTCTTTCCACTAAAGCACTGCTACCAGAGGAGTCGCTATTCCAGCGCCTAAGGGATACTAGCCCAGCCGGGCTACTTTTGTTGCTCACCACTGCCACCTCTGGTGGCTTCATCACATTGTCTAATAAAAGATCATTCTCTGTGTTTGTGTGTCCTAAGCTGAGCCTGACCTGTGGCCCCTCACTGGACTTCCCCCCATGGGCGTGGTCAGCTGCCACAGTGTCGAAGGGTCCACCCAAACCTAACTAATTATAACAGGACTTTATTAAACACTTTTTGAAAATACAAATACCCTGTTTTGACTGGTTTACTTTTATCCACATGCCTGTTCACATCTTCAAAGACATTTTTTTTTTAAATCCATGCTAACTGTTCTTCATTAAACGATATTTATCTGTATATTGAATACTTTTTTTCTTACCAATCACTTTCACCATTTTATCTAGGACCGATGTCGAGCTTACTAGTGTATAGTTACTAGAGTGACCCTTGAGCATGTTTTCAAAATTGGCATTACAGTGGCTACTCTCCAGTCCTCAGGTACAGAGATAGATTGGAAATATATGTTACAGATTACCAGTAGCAGATGTGCAATTTTGTATTTGAGTTTCTTTAGATCCTGGAGTTGAATACCATCAGGTCTTGGTGATTTATTACTCCTTAGTTGACCAGTTTCCTCTAGAACTTCTTTAAGGTTCACTTGGATTTGTTTTTGGTTCCCTCTGAGGTTATCACTTACAAAGAACGGTTCCAATATGGGTATATTGCCAATGTCCTCCACAAATATTTCATTTAGTTTTTCCCGTTATGGCCTTATCCTTCCTCAGTATCCCATGGTTATCTAATGCAGTGCTTCTCAATGCCGTCCTCTGGACGTACTTAGCCAGTCAGGTGTTCAGGATATCCACAATGAATATAAATGAGGTAGATTTGCATTCAGTGGAAGAGTGCAAGCACATGTATCTCCTGTATATTCATTGTGGTTATCCTGAAAATCTGACTGACTGGGTTGATAAGCAGTGATCTACTGGTCTAACTGTGATTCCCTTACAGTTTTTATTAGTTTTTGGCTGCTCAGCAAGTTTTTCCTTAAATACTCTGATGGCCAGTACTTGTACGCTTTTCTATTTTCCTTATTGGTTTTGCTTCCTTCTTTAAAAGATGTCTCTTTTGGCTTTATTAGCCTTTTTCAAACACCATTTAGTCACTGAGGCAGGCATCTGTTCGTTCAACTTTTTTTTTTTAATTTGTGAAATATATTTTAGCTGGGTACTTTTAAATAGTTCCCATGACTCATGCAGACTTTTAAGCATTGTAACTGCTCCTTTTAATTTTCTTCTAACTAGTTTCCTCATTTTATCATAGTTGTCATTTTTAAAGTCATATGTTAGAGCTGTAGTTTTATTTATTATTCTTCCTCCAGTGATTATCTTAAATGTGACTGCTTTATGGTCAGTATTAGCAAATGGCTCCACTGCCATTACTTTTTTCACCAGATCCTGCATTCTATTTAAAATTATGTCTAAAGTAGACCCCTCTTATTGGTTGTAGGGCCAATCACTCCATGAAACAATCTTTTATTATAGTTGGAATCTTAACCCTCCTGACATTCCTTGATGAGACATTTACTCAATCGATATTGGGGTAATGAAAAATCCCCCATTATTGTGCTGCTGCATTTGGAAGCCCAGCTAATCTCTACTAGCATTTAGCAATCTGTTTCCCCATTGTGGTTGTGTAGATGGTTGTAAGCCCTACTACTGTACTCCTCTCCATCATACATGGAAATTATCCATAAAGAATCCAGATAATGTTTTTTCCTGCAGAATTTGTAGCCTAATTTAATCTATGGATTCCTTAACGTATAGTGCCAGTCCACCACCAGTTCAATCTGCTCTGTCATTTCAATATATTTTAAGAATATAAGATATACCATACTGGGTCAGACCAAGGGTCCAACAAGCCCAGTATCTTTTTTCCAATAATGGCCAATCTAAGTCACAAGTAGCTGGCAAGTACCCAAACATTAGATAGATCACAAGCTGCTATTGCTTATTAATTACTGTCATAGCAGTTCATGGATTTTTCATCTAGGAACTTATCCAAACCTTTTTTAAACCCACTTACACTAACTGCTGTAACCACATCTTCTGGCAATAAATTCCAGAGCTTAACTATGCGCTGAGTGAAAAAGAATTTTCTTTTATTTGTTTTAAATGAGCTACTTGCTAACTTAATGGAGTTTCCTCCTGGTCCTTCTATTATCTAAGAGAGTAAATAACCGATTTACATTAACTTGTTTACGTCCTTTCATGATTTTGTAGGCTTCTGTCATAGCCCCCCCCCCCCTCAGTCGTCCCTTCTCCAAAATGAATAGCCCTAACTTCTTTAGCCTTTCCTCATAGGGCAGCTGTTTCATGCCCTTTATCATTTTGGTTGCCCTTCTCTGTACTTTCTCCAGTGCAGCTATATCTTTCTTGAGATGCGGTGACCAGAACTGCACACAGTATTCAAGATACAGTCTCAAAATGGAGTGATACAGAGGCATTATGACATCCTCAGTTTTATTTTCCATTCCTTTCTTAATAATTCCTAACATTCTGTTTGCTTTTTTGATTGCCACTGCACACTATGATGCCTAGATCTCTTTCCTGGGTGGTAACTCCTAGGATAGAACCTAACATTGTGTAACTACAGCAAGGATTATTTTTCCCTATAGGCATCACTTTCCATTTATCCACTTTAAATTTCCTCTGCCGTTTGGAAGCCCAATCTTCCAGTCTTGCAAGATCCTCCTGCAATTCCTCACAATCCGCTTGAGATTTAACTATTCTGCATAATTTTGTGTCATCCACAAATTTGATCACCTCACTCGTTGTACCCCTTTCCAGATCGTTTGTAAATATATTAATAAGCACCAGTCCAAGTACAGATCCCTGAGGCACTCCACTGTTTACCTTTCTCCACTGTGAAAAACCGACCATTTAATCTTATTCTCTGTTTCCTGTCTTTTAAACCAATTGTGCAATCCACAAAAAGACATTACCCTCCTATCCCATAACCTTTTAGTTTTCTTAGAAGCCTCTCATGCTGGATTTTGGCAAACACCTTCTGAAATCCAAATACACCACATCTACTAGTTCACCTTTGTCCACATGTTTATTCACCCCTTGTGAGGTAAGACTTCCCTTGGGTAAATCCATGCTGGCTGTGTCCCGTCAACCATGTCTATCTAAATGTTTTGTGATTTATTCCTTGTAACTGTTTCCACGATTTTTTCCCGGCACTGAAGTCAGGCTCACCGATCTATGGTTTCCCGGATCGCCCCTGGATCCCTTTTTAAATATAGGGGTTATATTAGCCATCTTCCAATCTTCAGGTATATTGGATGATTTTAATGATAGGTTACAAATTTTTACTAATAGATCTGAATTTTCATTTTTTAGTTCTTTCAGAGCCCTGGGGTGTATACCATCTGGTTCAGGTGATTTACTACTCTTCAGTTTGTCAATCAGGCCTGCCACATGTGAATCATCACCCATATGAAAACCTTCTCTAGAACAGGTATCTCTCCAATATCCTCTTCAGTATACACTGAAGCAAAGAAATCGTTTAGTCTTTCCATGATGGCCTTATCTTCTCTAAGTGCCCCTTTAACCTTTTGATCATCTAACGGTCCAACTGACTCCCTTGCAGGCTTTCTGCTTGAGACATATTTTTTAAAGTTTTTATTGTGAGTTTTGCCTCTATGGCCAACTTCTTTTCCAATTTTCTCTTAGCCTGTCTTAAAACAATGTCTTACTTTTAACTTGCCAATGCCTATGCTTTATCCTATTTTCTTCTGATGGATCCTTCCAATTTTTGAATGAAGTTCTTTTGGCTAAAATAGCCTCTTTCATCACCTCATCTTTTAACCATGCTGGTAATCGTTTTGCCTTCCTTTCCACCATTCTTAATGCATAGAATACATCTGGTCTGTGCTTCTAGGATGGTATTTTTTAACATGTCCATGTCTGTTGCACACTTTTCGACCTTTGTAGCTGCACCTTCCAGTTGTTATCTATTTTTTTCCTCATTTTGTCAAAGTTTTTTCTCTTTTGAAGTTTGGCACTAGAGCCGTAGTTTTACATACTTCTTCCTGTCATTTATTCATATTTTCATATTATCACTATTGCAAGTGGCCCCATCACCGTTACCTCTCTCACCAAACCCTGTGCTCAACTGAGAATTAGATCTAAAATTTCTCCCTCTCTTGTTGGCATCCTCACTAATGGCTCTATAAAACTGTCATTTATTTCCATCCAGGAACTTTATCGTCCCTGATGTTTCATTACCCAGTCATATTGGGATAATTGAAATCTGTCAAATATCAAGGTGGGACCAAATCAAATTTCTTAGTGATAGCTATAGAAGGTGTCAGCAAGCCTGACGTTGTGTGACTTTAACCAGGCACCAACCGGTCTCCTCAATCATTCACCTTCTTACATTTTAATTTTGAAAAATATTTTTAGTTGAATTTTTTCTTTTTCTTAAAAATAGTCCTCTATCAATCAAAGGTAGACTCTTAATTAATTTTGCTTAAACATATAATCGCCCAACACGGCCAGTGTTTCACCCTTAAGCTTCTTCAGGGGCAAATGACTTTCTGACTACCTATCTACCTTATAAATGGCCTGTGACCGACGGCCCGCAAATGCGCAGTAGAGCACAGCTCTACTGCGCATGTGCGGGCAAGGACGTTGGTCAGAAAAAAAAAATGGCGGTGGGGCCGCAGGAGCGGGAGGAGAAGCAGCGGCGCCGCTACTTCTCCTCCCCAGATCTGCCGGCAGATCTCGGGGGGTCACTGCCGCGCGCGCGGGAGTGACACCCCCCCCCCCCGAGATCTGCCGGCAGGAGCGGAGAGTTAATGGAGCCGGGTGAGGGTTGCGGGAAGTCGCGCTTACGGCGCCGGGAGGAAATGGAGGTGGGTGTGGGCTGCGAGGAGTTGCGAGTACGGCGTCGGAAGGAAATGGAGGCGGGTGAAGGGAGGGACTGAGTGGGAGGAGGGAGGGAGAGGGGACTGTGATGTGAGGGAGAGGGGGACTGAGTGAGTGGGAGGGAGGGGAGGGGGGACTGAGTGAGTGGGAGGGAGAGAGAGGGACTGTTTTAGCTTCAGTGAGGCTTGCTGGGAGTTTTTTTTTTCTCTTTCTTTCTTTCTGTATTTCTCTTCTCGTTCTTTTTTCTCGCGTCTTTTGTTTTTTGTTTTTTTTTTGTTTTTTTTTTACCTCTTTCTTTTCTTCTCCTGAGGGGGAGGTGAGAGACAGAGGGATGTAGCCCGTTTTAACGGGCTTAACGGCTTGTTTAAAATAATACATACAAACTTCGGTTTGTTGCCTGACTTTCTGACTACCTATTTAAAACAAAACACACTAAATAATATACCCCATAATTTACTTCTCCCCAGTAATTTAAAGATTTTAAATTGTCTCCAGGCAGTACTTACTGATTCTTTCCAGCCACCAGTAAGGTGATCCTCTCCTCTCAGTGCTCCCACTGGATTGTACCCTGGGATCACTGTGGTTGTCCTTTTCCCACTAAGTCTGGAGATAATTATTCTGTCAATAGCTTCATTGAGTGCCATGACTCTGTTTTCTCCCATCTTAATTTTTGAATTATTTGCATTTAGACACCGAAATATATCCTTTGTATTCTTTCATAACCTGCTTACTCTCAGTTAATTCAGGTAGGTTAGAATCAGCTTTTTTCAAATCTGCATAGTCAAGCTGCTCTGATGTCCCATTTCTGATAGTAGTGTTTGTGGGTACTGTGCTCATGAACCATGCCCTCAGTCACATCTGGCTTTTGCCCATGATGCCCTAACCACAAGATAATAATCACATGGGCTGAGAGCTTTCTCTGATCAGAACAGTAACCAAAATGCTTTTAGAAAATGTTTTGACAAGTCATCATTTTGAGTGTTACTAGTGCCTGAGAGGTGAACATGGTATCTCATTTTCTGATATCTATGTAAAAAAAAAAAAAAAGGTTTTAAAACTGTTAATGGGTGCATCAGGAAAGGCTTTCTGTGCCTTTTTTTTTTTTTTTTTACTTTACTAACATAAGTGAATCCACCTCAACATTGGCCTTAAATCTCAAGGAGAAGTTTCATAGGATCTCAACACAGTTGGCACTGATGAATAGATTTCATAAATGATAGATCATGGATTAGGAAGAAGTAACTGCTCCCTCCCCATACCCTTTGCTTTAGAAGTCGTCATACAGGGTTATGAAATCAAACCAGCAGGCTCCAAGACTTGGAAGCATTGGCATGTCGATATTGCTTGTTCGATATATAATTTCTTTTCTTAGCCTTTGCAGATGTTTTGCTTCCCAAGACATCTACACAAATATTGACATTTGAGAACTTTTAGTTTGGAATTTAGTGAAGGTGGTTGCAGAGGTAATTGATGCTGCTCAGTGCCTATGGGTACATCAGTAAATCTGCCACTAGTGAGATCAACTTGAGTACTGGAAGAATGTTTCCTGATGCAAGTTTGCCTCATCACATATACATCAAACTGATCTGCATCAAGGGTGGAGTTGGACATTATTTAATTCATGTTGGACATTAATTAATTCATGCATTTTTTGAATTTAGGTTTAATATACCCCTATAAAACAATTATCCAAACAGTTCACACCTAGTAAAATATAAATAAATTAAAATAGAAATAACCAAAACACCACTCTATAACAAAGAGTTATACTAAAGATTATTAGGTGCATTGTTCATGAGCAGAGTTTCTGTTAAACCTTTGATATCTGCATTGATAGTGCATGGTACCATTTCATCCTCAACCCATTGAGGACTCTGATCTGGAGGAATGTTTGGGCACTAAATCGGATTAAACCTTTTGAGAGGGTTTTGAAAAGGATTGCTCTTCAGATCTTCCCATAAAGTCCTCTCAGCAACCAGAAGGGGACTATACTTCCTTTTGGATATCTCCTTACCCCTCATTTGCTTAGCTGATGTTAAGGTCATATCATTTGATTTGGAGGATTCGGGATCCACCTTCCACTTTTTCAGAAATTACAGTTAGGATTAGAAATGAAGCTGCCTTCATTTATAAAGTTCCTCTTGCCCTAGATCACTGAGCTCAACAGGTTACCAATGTAAACATTAGAACTCTAAGTACTACATGACCAACCAGACAAAACAGGGTCAATTTTCCTGAGTCCCTCAGTTGTAAGTGGGTTTCCTGATAGGTAGAGCAGGGATGGTAAAGGGTGTCCCTGCCAATTTAATCAGAGAAACTCTGATTTTCAAGGGTTGAGTTTGAGTTTATAATTATTGAACCATTGGGAAGAGACAGAGTTGGAAGAAAACTACGTTCTTTACAATTTTAGATTAAAAAAAAAAAAAGGGAGGCTGGAGACTGGATACAAGTGCTTAATTAGTTTTGGAATAATGAGTCGTTTTTTTTCTTGATAGGTTTGATTATGGCCCTTTTAATATTGAGGGGGAGAAGGAGTTTTGGAGTAGAATGGTGTTTATTAGGATAGTTAACCAGGCGGCTAATATTGTCTTGTCACAGATATAATTAGGGAATATTGGGTCTAATGGGCAGGTGGATTGATTCATTCTCAGGAGCTCTTTTTTCTACCTCGAAAGGAGAGACTGATCTGAATTTTGAATAAAGGAATTCTATCAGAGTAATTTGGGTTGTCTGACTGAGGTTGAGGGGGTGGCTAAAATAGGCAATTGGGGTGGAGGTGGTGTTAAAGGAGGACTTTTTTCTGTGAAGAATTTCTAAGTTCTCACAGCTTAGGGAACATTTGCAGTGGTAGTAGGGTGCCTGAGATTTAGGAATGAGGTTACCTTGTTGAAAATGTTTCATTATTGACTCTGTTCTAGCTGTTTGGAGATGTAGTTTTGTTGTTTTTTTGCTTTTGAATGGTTGCTTTAATCCTTCCTTGCATGCTCCTTATAAGTGCGTAGATTGGACCCTGTTCTCTGTTTCCACCATTTGCGTTGAGTTGACGGGCTTGCTGTTTGCGTAAAAGAATACCTTCATGGAACTAGGATGAGTTTCTTGGGAGATCTGGTAGGTTTAGATTTGAAGAAATATATATTCCATTGTTGAACTAGGGCTTCTGCTCTTTCTGTTACAGTTGAGGTTTCCGGTATTTGAGGACTTTGAGTAGACTGTCAATAGTTACAGAGGTTCAGTTTCTGGTAGGTAGTTTGACTGTAAGAGTTATCTAGTTTGTTCTGAGATTGGGAAGGTGGCTGTATTAAATAGTGATCTGACCAGGAAAACAGGGTTTACTATAATTGTGTAATACTCCCCAGTGGTGCACTGTGATTCTATTATCAGGTCATGGGATAGGTGGCGATGTCCTTTTCGTGGATTACAAACTGGCTAAAAGACAAGAACAGAGAGTAGGATTAAATTGACAATTTTCTCAGTGGAAGGGAGTGGGCAGTGGAGTGCCTCAGGGATCTGTATTGGGACCCGTACTTTTCAATATATTTATAATGATCTGGAAAGAAATATGACGAGTGAGGTAATCAAATTTGCAGGTGATACAAAATTGTTCAGAGTAGTTAAATCACAAGCAGATTGTGATAAATTGCAGGAAGGCCTTGTGAGACTGGAAAATTGGGCATCAAAATGTCAGATGAAATTTAATGTAGATAAGTGCAAGGTGATGCATATAGGGAAAAATAACCCATGCTATAGTTGCGCAATGTTAGGTTCCATATTAGGAGCTACCATCCAAGAAAGAGATCTAGGTGTCATAGTGGATAACACATTGAAATCATCGGTTCAGTGTGCTACGGCAGTCAAAAAAGCAAACAGAATGTTGGGAATTATTAGAAAGGGAATGGGTGAATAAAACGGAAAATGTCATAATGCCTCTGTATCATTCCATGGTGAGACCGCACCATGAATACTGTGTACAATTCTGGTCACCGCATCTCAAAAATGATATAGTTGCAATGGAGAAGGTACAGAGAAGGGCGACCAAAATGATAAAGGGAATGGAACAGCTCCCCTATGAGGAAAGACTAAAGAGGTTAGGACTTTTCAGCTTGGAGAAGAGATGGCTGAGGGGGGATATGATAGAGGTGTTTAAAATCATGAGAGGTCTAGAACAGGTAAATGTGAATCAGTTAATTACTCTTTTGGATAATACAAAGACTAGGGGGCACTCCATAAAGTTAGCATGTGGCACATTTATAACTAATCAGAGAAAGTTCTTTTTCACTCAGTGCACAATTAAACTCTGGAATTTGTTGCCAGATGATGTGGTTATTACAGTTAGCGTAGCTGTGTTTAAAAAAGGATTGGATAAGTTCTTGGAGAAGTCCATTACCTGCTATTAATTAAGTTGACTTAGAAAATAGCCACTGCTATTTCTAGCAACAGTAACATGGAATAGACTTAGTTTTTGGGTACTTGCCAGTGGATTGGCCACTGTTGGAAACAGGATGCTGGGCTTGATGGACCCTTGGTCTGACCCAGTATGGCATGTTCTTAGGTCAAGAGTGTGGTTACCTTTGTGCATGAGAACATTAACTAGTAGGATGAGACTGAGATCCTCCATGGTGTGTTGAAAACTGGTATTACTTTTGGGTGGGGCCTCAGTATGGTAATTGATCAGAAGTTTGAAAAGTAGTTGCCAAGTTGCATATGAATTTGGATAGTTTGAGGAAGGAGTCAGATTGATAGTCTGGGGTCAGTAAAATAAGATGAGATGCGGTCCCTTGTCACCTTAGAATTTTAGTACAAAGCAGTCTGATTTACCAATTTGTTTGAACACTACTAAGTCGATGGCCAATGTTTGATGAGAAAATGATAGCAATTCCACCACTACCACCACAACCCATGGATCATGCTATGTATTGTGTTTGATGTTCTGGCAGACGTAGTTGAGTGAGTGTGACCATGTTTCCCTCAGCTATTCAAGTTTGTATAAGGAGTGGTGGAAAATTTGGTGGTTGGGATTCAATGCCAAGAAGTGCAGAATCATGCATTTGTGGTATAGAATCCCAAAGGAGCTATACATGCTGGGGGGCAAAAGTCTGATATGCACTGACTGAGAGAGAGACCTTGGGGTGATAGTGTCTGATGAAACTGAAGGTGTCAAAGCAATGAGAGAAGATGATGGCTAAGATAATAGGGATGCTGGGCTGCATAGAGAGAAGCATAGCCAGCAGGAAAATGGAGGTGTACAGGTTATTGATGAGGCCTCAACTGGAGTACTGTGTTAAGTTCTGGTGACTGTATCTCAAAAAGGAAGCAGTCCAGAGAAAGGCGACCAAAATGGTGTGGGGCCTGCAGCAAAAAAGTTATGAGATGAGATTGAAGGACCTAAATATGTATACATTAGAGGAGAGGAGGAACAGGGGTGGCATGATACAAACCTTCAAATGCCTGAAAGAAATGAATGCACAAGAATGAAACTTTTTTGAATGGAAAGAAACTGTAGAAAATGAGGTCATAATATGAAGCCTCAAGGGGATTGAGTGAGGGGATAATGTCAGGAAGTATTTCTTCATGGAAACAGTGGTGGATGCATGGAATGCCCTCTCAGATGAGGTAGCGAGGAGAAGGACAGTAAGGGGATTCAAAAGGGCATGGAATAAACAAAGATAATTCCTAGTGGCAAAATGATGGAGACGAAGAAAAAAATAACCTGTGTTGACTGGGTTGACACATGCAAAAAGAAACAATTACCCTAAGAATATTATTAAAAATTTAAAAAAAAACTTTGCTTGGCAGACTGGATGGACCACTTGAGTCGTCATCTGCCAGCATGTACTATGTTACTATGCATAGGATGTATTGCTTGAATTCTTCAGTTAGGTCTGGGATGAAGTGGGCATTGCTGTTTGCATATTGCACATTGAGTAGGTTGAGTAGATGGAGGTAGGGTTGATTGGATTGGTTTGGGGCTGAGGTGACTAGAACAAAGACTGATATGGGGAAAGTGTCAGGCAAGGGTATGTTTGTGTGGGCGGGGCTGTCTACTGCCCCAATCACTCTATGGATAAAGTGGTTCTGTTCTAATGTATTCTAAATGGGTATTATGGTCTTACTCTTAGGCTGAGAATGCATGTGTTTCTCTACTTGGATGATTGGCTGATCAATAGCACATTTTAATCGGGCATGGAGAGACCAATATAGATCACTGTCTAGGTGCTGATGTCACTAGGATTGGTCATCTACTTTTCCAAGGCTCATTTAAACTGCGATTTTACAGTTTATTGGGGCTCTACTAGACATGTCGTAAACTAAGGCATTGATCCATGAAAAGACTGAACAGGATTTCATGAACTCAGCTGGTAACATAATTCAAAGTCAGCAGAAAACAGCTTGATCCAAGTTGATTATGTTGGGCCTAATCAAAATTGTTCATGATATTCCCTTGGCATGTTTTCATATAAAACAACCTCTTAGTCTTGTTGGAAACGTGGTTCATGTCACTGCTGGCCTGTACTGAGTTAGCTAATACTGAACTATTGAGGCTTCTGTACTGCTGTACGAGTTCTTATTTGCTTCCTGTTTCTGCAAGAATTGTTGGCTGCTTATAACTCCATTTTACCTTGTCAATAAAAGCAGTGCTGTTTTACTGCTCATGCAAAGAAGAAATATCAATGGCTTGTTCATTATTCCTTAGAAGGCTTTCTCTTATCTAATCAAACTCTGTACTGTCATAAATCTGTAACAAACAAAAAAAAAAAGTGTTACAGGCCCAGGCAATGCAAAAGAAGATAAAGAAAAAGCCAGAACAGATAGATATTCCACAGCAAAAGCAGTGTGATAAACTCCCAAACAAGGGAAAAGCAGAGTAATAGAAATCATATAGGTAGGGATCTTTGTTTTTGATTCTTTTTATTATTATTCCTGGAGATTTTTCAGTGTTTATTGTGGGAACAACATTACATTTACCCTGAAAAATGTCATTTTTTTCCTACTGATTCCTTCTATTTTTGTTCTCACTGTAATAAACACAGATACATTCCTTGGAAAAATAAAATAAAAACTGAAAGTGAAGGTCCTTACAGATAGGCAAGCTACAGAGAGAAACTCATACAAAGACCTTTGATTGTGAATTGTAGAGATAACTTTCTAAACAGTAGCCTGTGAGGTAAAGATTTTCTGTGAATAAATATTTGTTATATTTATTACCATGTTTATTACCATGTTATATTTATTACCATGTTTATTACCATGTTTATTACCATGTTATATTTATTACCATGTTATAATGTAAAATATTCTTGTTATATTTATTACCATGTTATAATGTAAAATATTCTTATATCTATTTAATACCATGTTATAATGTAAAATAGGGCTGTTACCACCCTATTCCTTTAGTTATCTGGAAACCGATGTGATATCTCGATCGAATGTCGGTATACAAAAGAAATAAATAAATAAATAAATAAATAAATTGAAAATGAAATTAACTAAACAGTCTTAAAATGCTAAAAATATTTAAATTCTGAATACTAGCAATTATCCTACCTGGGATTTAAAATGGTGATTCTTCTAAAAATTAAAGAGCTTGAGAGAGCCAGAGACTCTGATCCACCTGATATATTATCTACAACAGCAGTAAAAATTGCTTGGAAGAAAAATAATCAGGATGCCATGAACACAATTGTTCAGGCATTAAGCACTACACAAAAAGTTATGCTGTTAACCAGACTACAGAAAAAGACATCTGGGAATGTTTGGAAAAGGAAAATAGAAGCACATCCTTTAAAAAAAAAAAAAAAAATAAATCTCTGAACCATAAGTGTGAGATAAATACTTTCAAGTAGGAGGAAGAAGAGTCTGCTATTTCATACATACAGTGTGTGGAATCATTTTCTAACCAACTCCAAATCGTTGGCAATCCAGTTAAATGAAGAAGCAGAAGTTGCATATTTAGCAATTCAAGGACTCCCTCAAGTATACTTTGGAGTGGGCAGAGTCTTTGATATGTGCCAAATGTCTGAGCTGGCTTCAGAAAAAGTCCATGTCTCTACTTGAGTGATCTTTGGTTTGCCAGCCTGGACTCTAGCCTTTTCTCCACAAGAATACTTCATTGTTAGACAAAACAGAAAATAAAACCTGCCTACTTTCAGCAGGGTTGGCAGCAAAAGGTCATAATTCACAGTTGTGCAGTTCTAACAAATGCCTCCTCTGTTCTGGGGTACCCTGTTCCCTTCAAGGCCTGCCATTATATCCTTCTTCCTAGAGGAAACTGCTGCACTCAGAATTCCTTGGTTTGTTTGCTTTAAGATGGACCAGGCATTTAGGTGGACCAATCATTTAAGGTGGACTAGGCAATCTTGTAAAGAGGGTCAGAGGCACACTACTTTACAGCCTTTCATGCATTTTTACAAGAAGAACAATGACAGAAAATAGATTCTGTATGTGATGACCTCTGTGCAGTGCTTGCCTCCTGCCAGCAGAGGCCCTCAGTGGGCCACGGTCCCTGCTGCTTAATCCTCCAAGCCATGTGGTTTGGAGGTGCTGCTAATGGCCATGTTCTCTGCACTGCCACAGCTTTAAAATCCTGCCATATTCACAGTACCTCACCTCAGCTTGGAGTCCTCTGAGATCCTTGTTGTGGCACACCGTTGCTTTGCCTTATTGTTTTCCTATTCATGTTCAGTGGTATTGGCCCAAGTCTGTGGCCTTCCTAATTCTTATTCATATTCCTGTTCTTGTCTGGTGTGCATTCTGTTCTGCTGGTTATTTTTGTCTGTCTGCCCTGCATTTGGCCCTAGTTGTTATGTAGTGTTTCTGATGTATTCCCTATTTTGTTTGTTTCTGGGCACCCTTTTGTTCCCTGTTTGTTTTTTTCTGCAGGCCCACCCTGTTCTGGTGGGTGTTCTCATGTACCCCTGCCTTTGAGTGTATATTCTGTTAAATCTTGCTGGCCACCAGAACTTGAAGGCTCAGTCAGAGGGGGCAGGTGGCTGATCTAGACACAAGATTTGGTGTTAGGCCAGTCCTATTCTGTTCAAGCCAGCTGTTCCAGAGTCTAGCTCCACTCTTTCTCTGAGGGTTAGCTAACATTGGCACCAAACTGTGGTCTGACGAACCCCTTGAGCCTTACCTAATTTTTTCAGGAAAACTCTGACAAAAACATCTGATGAAATGAATTCTGTCCTCAAAGGTTCATGCCTCAATAAATTGGTTAGTCTATAAGGTGCCTCCCACCTCTTGTCTTTCTGACAAAAAATAGATACTCTTGGGTATTAATGAGATACAAATAATAAAAATACCCATAAACCTCTTAAGGCACACCAGCTATAGGAAAATTATATGAAAAAATGGTGGAAAAGACTTCAGATGCCAAGTCTGAATAAGAAGCTCTTGAAGTATAAAATGTTTGCCTAATTACTGTAAAAAAAACCCTTCTGTACTTAAACATGTCCCACTTGTGTCAAGTGTGTCTTCAAAACATTAAATTTATCCATAAAATATCCACTTTCAATGATATGACAACTGCATTAAGCTTATAAATTAGAAAAATTCATGTGTTCTGTATTGTAACTTGCTTTAAACAAGAACTGAAGTCACACTTACTCTAATCCATGCACTGTGATATGGCCAGCGTTTTGTCCTAGCGGGCTGTGTCAGGGAGATGTTATCTATGATACTTCTATTGAATCAATGCGGAAGTGTATGTCTTTGCAAGAACAATTATCTCTAGTGCTGTCACTGTTTCAATCATCCACCCCTTTTACATTTTTAAATGATGTAAGCAACTTCACTCTTAATTGTGTGAAATAAGGTCCCACGTAAAACCAAAATCAAAAAACCAAAGTGACAGTGCAAATAGCCTCTCTCAAAAAGTGACTGAACGTAAAACCATTGTAATCATTTCATAATAAATGTCTGTGTATTCCAAAAAGTAACAAATGAAGTTCTGAGGAGAGAACTCGATTACTAAAGTTTTTATAAATAATTAAGTTCTAAAGTCACCAAATAATCTAGTGATAAGCTAGTGTTTTGTGAGGAAACTGTATAAAGAGTATACACGTATCTTCTTGTTTTCATGGCGTTTTCTTCTTGAGCCATGTTTTCATGGCATGTTGCTTATACCATTTAAAAGAGGGGGATGATTGAGTAGACTGGTTGATCTATTTTATAGCCACCATAAGGCTTGCTGACACTGCTTCACCATAAAAATGTTTGAGTTGAGCTATGTCATTTATTTATGGGTAGACATTTAACAGTTCTTTCATTTGTGCGTTCTCTGTGAGATTACTTTTTTCACTTGTCCTATTGATTCCAATGAACAATGGACGTGTTTCAAATACTGTTGGCTTAAAAGATTTATTTTATTCATGCAAAATGTTTATAAAAATTGTCCCGATTCAATACAGGTATTTAAGCCAATTGGTTCTATATTTCCTAAATTAAAAAGCCATTTTTGCTTATACGGAATAAGAATTTTTTCATGATTCTCACCTTGTGGATGTTTACAAATTGTATCTATCGCAAAGAACCTTAATTATTTGCATGTGTGAGATTCTCTAATGCAGTGAGCCACAAGAGATGCCTTTGGAACGTTTCTGCTTGAAACAACTCCAATGTTCTAATATTTGTATTCTCAAACTACTTGTTTTCCTTATATAAATCTTATAACAAGAACACATAACAAGGTATACAACATAGGTTGGTGAACATGTAGTAAAATGCTGCAAAATATGTTGTCTTAATCAGATGTACAAATTCCTTAATTATATCATCACGCACATGCTTGATAGGATCCACTATTATAATCACCTTTGATTTTATTGGCCTCTTCTTTTTTTTAAATCTTCAGCCAAAAATGTCAGACAGTTTCCTTCAAATGCTTACCCCTAGTGAATGTGAACCACAATATCTTGTCCACAAAACAAGCATTAAGTGTAAAATGCTCCAGTTCTTCCTAAATGTTTCAGGAAGCTTAGATGTGCTAGGTATATAGCATAAAGCACATGTAAAAACCTCTTCCATAAAATTATCCTTTTGTGAACCATACAACAAGACTTCCTGAAGATTAAAAAAGTGTTCTTTTATATGCTTTATATGCAGTCATTACAGGATAACTTCTATGCAAAAAAATCCTTAGAGATGACCTTAGAATATTCTTTAAATCCAGAGACAGAAGTATGTATTTTCTTAACTCAAACAAATTGCGAAAAATGTAGATTATCATGGAGTGCCCTTGGATATGTACTACTATAATGCAGATATTTGTTGCAGTCCATGCTCTTCTTGTGGACACTGGCAATAAATTGATGAGATTCATCCAGAGTAATAACCATATCTAAAAAAGATATGTAACTGTACTCTGAGAATCATATACAGTCTTCACATGTGTTCAGCCATTGATGAAATATCTTTAACTCTGTATCAAAACCATTTCATAACATGAACATGTTGTCGATATATCATTTCCCGATGACAATATGTTCATCAAATGGAGAATTTTGAATCTGCCTTTTCTTAAACTCAAACATATAAAGATTAACCAATAAAAGTGCCATAGCGGCACCCATAGCTGTTCTGCTAATTTGTATATATATCTGCCCTGAAAAAATATATTCTCTTTAAGAGCTACTGAAGCAAAATTTAAAATGAAAGAAGAAGGAACTTTAAGAACATAAGAAATTGCCATGCTGGGTCAGACCAAGGGTCCATCAAGCCCAGCATCCTGTTTCCAACAGAGGCCAAAACCAGGCCACAAGAACCTGGCAATTACCCAAACACTAAGAAGATCCCATGCTACTGATGCAATTAATAGCAGTGGCTATTCCCTAAGTAAAATTGATTAATAGCCATTAATGGACTTCTCCTCCAAGAACTTATCCAAACCTTTTTTGAACCCAGCTACACTAACTGCACTAACCACATCCTCTGGCAACAAATTCCAGAGATTTATTGTGCGTTGAGTGAAAAAGAATTTTCTCCAATTAGTCTTAAATGTGCTACTTGCTAACTTCATGGAATGCCCCCTAGACCTTCTATTATTCGAAAGTGAAAATAACCGAGTCACATCTACTCGTTCAAGACCTCTCATGATCTTAAAGACCTCTATCATATCCCCCCTCAGCCGTCTCTTCTCCAAGCTGAACAGCCCTAATCTCTTCAGCCTATCCTCATAGGGAAGCTGTTCCATCCCCTTTATCATTTTGGTTGCCCTTCTCTCTACCTTCTCCATCGCAACTATATCTTTTTTGAGATGCGGCGACCAGAATTGTACACAGTATTCAAGGTGTGGTCTCACCATGGAGCGATATAGAGGCATTATGACATTTTCCGTTCTATTAACCATTCCCTTCCTAATAATTCCTAACATTCTATTTGCTTTTTTGACTGCTGCAGCACACTGAGCTGACGATTTTAAAGTATTATCCACTATGATGCCTAGATCTTTTTCCTGGGTGGTAGCTCCTAATATGGAACCTAACATTGTGTAACTACAGCAAGGGTTATTTTTCCCTATATGCAACACCTTGCACTTGTCCACATTAAATTTCATCTGCCATTTGGATGCCCAATCTTCAAGTCTTGCAAGGTCCTCCTGCAATGTATCACAGTCTGCTTGTGATTTAACTACTCTAAATAATTTTGTATCATCTGCAAATTTGATAATCTCACTCGTCGTATTCCTTTCCAGATCATTTATATATATATTGAAAAGCACCGGTCCAAGTACAGATCCCTGAGGCACTCCACTGTTTACCCTTTTCCACTGAGAAAATTGACCATTTAATCCTACTCTCTGTTTCCTGTCTTTTAACCAGCTTGTAATCCATGAAAGGACATCGCCTCCTATCCCATGACTTTTTAGTTTACGTAGAAGCCTCTCATGAGGGACTTTGTCAAACGCCTTCTGACAATCCAAATACACTACATCTACCGGTTCACCTTTATCCACATGTTTATTAACCCCTTCAAAAAAATGAAGCAGATTTGTTAGGCAAGACTTCCCTTGGGTAAATCCATGTTGACTATGTTCCATTAAATCATGTCTTTCTATATGCTTTACAATTTTGTTCTTGAGAATAGTTTCCACTATTTTTCCCGGCACTGAAGTCAGGCTCACTGGTCTATAGTTACCTGGATCGCCCTTTGTGTAGTTCAACTCTGCTGAACAAATAGGTAGAAATGACTTTCAATATCTGATCTTGGGGAATGCATATATACAATGAATGGACATCTAAAGTGACCATAATATCTTCATTTACTTGCTCAGAACCATTCAACATGTTTAAAAAATGTTAAGTATCATGAATATAAATGGCCATTTGTGATACAAAGGGTTTCAAAAACTGATCAAAATAAGTGGACAATGGCTGTAATACTGAATCATCAATAGATACTGTAGGTCTGCCGGGATGATTTGTCAAGATTTTATGAATCTTAAGTAGAATATACAATGTGGATATATGAGGATGTTTCACATTCAACTATTCATATTGTTTTCTAGTTAAATAAGCTTGTAAAGCAGAACTAGTAATCCGCTTTACTTTTGACTGTAATCTTTTAATGATGTCCAAAGCCAAACATTTGTAACAAGTTGTGTTTCCCAATTGCTTAAGTACTTCATTTGTTTGATCTTCACAATTCATTATCACCTTACCCCCTCCCTTATCTGCCAGCTTAATGGGGGAGGAGGTGTGGTGGTTATGAATTATGAGGATTATACAAATGAAATACTTGTTTTGATGTGGCAACTGTTCGGATGTTAAGGTTGTCAGAAACTAGGAGAAGGCCATTTGCAGTCGCTGGACCGATAATGTGAAATTCTCTGCCAGGCTCATTAAGATCTGAAAGCTGTGTTTGTCGCTTCAGAAAACAAATGAAGGCTTTTCTTTTTGTTCAGGCATTTGGTACTAACTGATCAGGGTATTGATTAACGTCTGTTAATTTTTGTTAACTTAGCTTATTAAATTAATTGCAACTGAATTATATGGTTATAATTTATTGATGGTGATAAATTTACTTCTGGCAAAATGTTCAGCTGCAGGATGCTAAAATGAAGATGATTTTTCAAGGAAAAAGGTTAGACTGGAGGACACTGCAGATTTGAATGTTTTATTTTTTTTTTGTATTGTGATGATTTTATGCATGTTTTATTCATAATCCACCTAGTACAATAGATAGGGCAGAATATAAATCTTTTAAATAAGCAGTATGCATTCTGTGTAAAAACAAGTCATATAGATCCAGAGACAATTGACAGCAAATAACCATTTTCTGTAGAATCTGGTGCTTCAAAGTGTTATTGAACACAGTGAATTTCTCAATAACTATACTGCAGAACTGGATAGGCCTGCAACAATGGTGGATGGCATGTCCAAGGAAGTAGTGTAAGTATTATTCAAGCAATATAGAAAAAATCAGAAATGGCAAAGAACATTTGTTCACTGCATCAAAAGACCCTGGCATTTATTAACTGAACGCCAAGTCTACACCAATGAGTGATCATGCAAAAGTGCACAAGCAATTAATGCCAAGTTATAGCATGAATGTTTTGTGTATTTGAACTATGACACAAAAATCTGAGTGGAAGTGGGACAATAAATGATATTCACTTGGACAGGAGTTCTAGATACATGTGAAGATTGTATCAAAGGTAAACATTCAAGAAAGTCATTTATGGCAGTTTCCAAGAAAACAAGCAAAATCCCATTGGACTTAATACATATGGACTTATATGGATCCATACCAGTGCATTCTGTTGATGGGAACTGGTATATTTTTGTCATTGTGAATGACTGCAGCCAAAAATTGAATATGAAGTCCCAAATATTTTCATTAACTATGTAAGTTACTCAGAATACCAAATAGGAAAAAGGTGAAATAAGTCTGTTCTCATAATGAAAGTAAGTTTATCATGGATAAGATTGAAAATTTCATGAAGCATGTTATTCATCATGAGAAGACAGTTCCATTTCACTATCCTAAAATGGAATTGCAGAATATGCTAATTGAACGCTATTAGAAACAACAAAAATAATGTTGATCTCCAGTCAGATTTTGGGCTGAAACAGTAAATACTGTTGTTTATGTAAGAAACAGTGGTAACAACAAGTTAGTGAAAGAAGGATGCCCAGAAATATGTATACACTTAACAACAACCAAACCGCATTCCATTTTTCAAGAGATCATTAACAACCAACCATCAAGGGAACTCCCCGATGTATGGTGATGTGCGGTCGCTACGTCTAAGACAACCACTTTGTGATTGTCTCAATGGATAGCTCCCGTGTTTATTCTTCAAATACTTTATTGTATACATTTTTCAATTTTTATTTATTTTTTACTTCCATGTGCTTAGTATCCTCTCCCTGGCGGATGGCCCGACCCTCCCTAAGCGTTCTCGCTTTTCTGTATAGAAATATGTATAGGCAAGAGGCAATCTGCAGGATGCTTCAAAATATTTAGATGTCTCGTATGTGCCTGGATTCCCAAGCACTATCAGAAAAAGGTAAATGCTAAGAGCAAACTTTCAGTCTTTGTTGATTAGTATGAAAACAGGAAAGGGTATCAGTTGTATGATCTCAAAATGAAGTATATGTTGATAAGCAGTTTCTTGTGTCTATATAAACAGCTGTGACACTTGGAGGAAATAAGATCATCACTTATTTCCCAAATGAATACTGGATATATTGATGAAATGCCAAGATGCGATGATGAAATATCAGTTGATAATAGTCATTACATGAACTTCCACCATATGTGGAAGAAATGCATGGTGAAATCACATTAAAACAAGAACAGAAATTAGCAGACTAGCATGTACTATCATTCAATGTGTAAGTTGCGACCCCCTGATAGACTAGTATCTAAACCAAAGTCTTCTTGTAAGAGTGTGCATCATTAAGTGAAAGAAACAATATGCATTGACATGCAATGAAGACCAACTGAGTGAGTGGAGGCTATTTCTGAACTTCCATCTCACAACAGGATAAAACATGGAAATTAGTGCCAGGAAAGGAGGACATAATTGTTATTAAATCAAATGCAGTATTTAAGTCCCAAAGATGATATGATGCATTCTAAAGCATGACTAGTGGCAGTTAGTTGTGATCAGCAATATGGAATAGACTATCAAGACACATTCACTACTAATGAAAATGATAACTCATACATTATTATTGGCTTTAGTAAATGAAGAAAATTTAATTTGACAGTTTGTTACGAAAACAGCATATCTTTACAGAGAACTATAAGAACAAGTCTACAGCTTTCTCGGGATTAATGAAGAAGAATAAGAATCAGTTCTGTATGCAAGGATTTGGATCCATTAAAGAAGATTACCAGAGCAAATGGCATTCACACACATGGGATAATGCTTGAAACACATCTTATGCAATTGTGCTGGACTGTAATAAGTTAGCTGGTACTGAACTGTTTTGAGCTATTGAGGCTTCAGTACTGCTGTATGTGTACTTACATCCTGTTTTATCTTAATAAAAGCAGTGCCGTTTTACTGACATTACTAAGAGGAAACCTCCCTTCTTTGTTTTTCTCCTTAGAAGGTGTCCTGTTATCTAGACAAATTCTATCATGCCATACAGCTCTTCCAAAATTTGAAGATTGTCATGGTTACAGAAGAGTTCAGAGAGAGCATGGCTTGGATATATTCCCTTCCAAATCCTCCATTATCAAATTATGGTGCCACAGATGCAACCAATATGAGCTAGGGAGTTAGAGGAGCTGCAGAGTACCTGGACCTAACAAAAATAAGAGATTTCAATCAGCTTTGTGGAGGAATCAAAGGCCAAGCATATTGTCCTTATTCAGACACCTAGGTAGTTATATCCTGCCTAGAAAAGGAAGGATAAACAGGGTCCTGCCTTCTGTTTCATGAAACTCCCAAATTGTCCAACTAGTCTTTCACAGGATAACCTAAAAATACTTATATGTTGGGAAAGGACAATATCTTGCTATCAGTCCTTATTCAGACACCTAGGTAGTTATATCCTGCCTAGAAAAGGAAGGATAAACAGGGTCCTGCCTTCTGTTTCATGAAACTCCCAAATTGTCCAACTAGTCTTTCACAGGATAACCTAAAAATACTTATATGTTGGGAAAGGACAATATCTTGCTATCATCTACTGAACCTCCCCTCCACCCCTCCCACACCCCCATACACATATACACAAAAATGTTCTCAGGATCACAACATGTTAAACATTTTCTCAAGTGGAGCCTACGTGGAAGGATCTGTTTTTAACAATCTTGAATTGGAAGATACCAGTTTTCTGGTCCAAGAGGAGGTCAGAAGACAGTTTAGTAGGGAATATCTTTTTCCTTTTTGGGAGACAGGTCTCCCTTATGGGTATCCTGCAGTATCTCTGGTCTCCAAAACATTGCTAAAATTCTGAGAAGACATTCTCATAGTGTTATATTGACTAAGAGAAATTTGGTTTTACATCTTACTGGAGACTACCATTAGGAAACCCCTCAGACTGGGATATATCTCACAAGGTTTCAGATTTTAGCCCACAGAACCTGGATGTTGAAATGATAGTAATGGATGATCTTGATTTGTCTGAGAAAGTATGGGTTCTTTTTCTGACTTCTATGAAGAGGTCTTCCAGGAGATCATATAGTTTCAGATAAAGCATGTTTGCCATCTGGGGTGTGGGAAAATCCTTACATTCTTTCCCTTACTTCACACAAAAAAATGCTTGAGTATGTTCTGTATTATGTTACGTTCACCATTGTGCAACTGGCACTCACCTTCACCAGCTGTCTAGCTTTTAGTTGTCAAGTTTGTGAGGCTTGCTTCACTTAAAGCTTTCCACACTGTCATGACACGACAATGTGTTTTTATTTCATCTGATCAAGGCTCCATTCAAGCTTATGGACTCTGGTGAACTCTAGTATCTTCCCTAGAAGGTTTTATTCTTGGTGACAGATGCTTTAGCCCGTAGAGTTAATGAGTCTCATGCTTTGTTAGTTCTATTGCAGCAGGGTGGTACTCTGCATGCATTCCATCTTTCTGTCTAAGGTACTGTTGGGCTTTCACCTTAATAAATCAATCGTCCTTCCAGTATATTTTTGCCCGGTCCACATGTATATAAGGGAGAACCTGCACATCATGCAGACAAGGGAGACCAAGATGATAAAAGGGATGGAACAATTCCCCTATGAAGAAAGGCTAAAGAGGTTAGGACTCTTTAGCTTGGAGAAGAGATGGCTGAGGGGAGAGAGAGAGGTCAACAAAATGAGTGGAATGAAACGAGTAAATGTTAATCAGTTGTTTACTCTTTTGAAAAATGCAAAGACCAGGGAACACACAATGGAATTACTGGGTAATACATTTAAAACTAATAAGAGAAAATATTGTTTTATTCAACGCATAATTAAGAACATAAGAAATTGCCATACTAGGTTAGACCAAGGGTCCCCAAAAGCCCTGCATCCTGTTTCCAACAGTGGCCAATCCAGGCTACAAAGACTATTTGTGTAGTAGAAAGCAATTCCCTTCATTTGAATGCTCATTTCTGCTGGCACTCTGGTTTGTTGTCTTTGTGCTATATGTTGTATGAAGACACAGATTCATCTGTCACACAAATGGGTTTTGTGACCATGCATCAGCACTAACTAAGAATTAAATTTCCAGAGCTATTTGAAAAGACAGAGGCCTTTTTCTGAACATGCACAGCAGTTCCCTAATGGGGCTGTCTTGTCACTCCTTTTATTTCTTCTTTGTCTGCCATGCATGACAAATATGATTCTCCTGTGGCTGTGCAGATTGCTTTCTGAAGAGTTTTTCATTTCTTCCTCATCTCCGGCTCTTCTGCCAAAATACTCCTGTAGTTTCACATTGTTTTTGGCATTTTAAAAGTTTTATTGGGGGAAGAGATAAGATGGCGGTATGAGAGTGTTTCCAACTGAGACCCAAGTTCACTGTCTTGCACGTGTTGCACTCGGGGGTGGACCCTTTGCCTGGGGCAAGGGTGGAATGGCTCCTGAAAGGGAATAGGAGGTAACTGGCCTCAGGGGGCGGAGCCCTGAAGGAGACAAAGCCCCTCCTTCCGATGGAGATTTTTGGTCGGAGATAATCGCCCACGATTCACCTCCATAGGTTCCATGGTGGTAGAAGATGGTAACACCGGGTTCTTCACTGGAGAGCGAGATGCTCTTGTGGGGTGTGCAGCAGAAGGGCGTGGAGCCTTTACTTCTAGGCGTTTTTGGAGGTTATGATCAGTCCTACTGGGAAGAGAGATCAGGTCTTCTAGAGATGGAGTCTCACGGACCGCAAGCTCATCCTTTAGAGTACTAGAGAGACAATCTAGGAAGATGGCTTGCAGACCATCTTCTTGCCACCCAAGTTCTGTGGCCAAAGTCCGAAATTCCACTGTATATTCGGAGAGGGTTCTTGACCCTTGACGGAGGTGGAGTAGACTATGACTGGCGACAGCCATGTGACCTGGGTCTCCGAAGGTCTGCTTAAACAGAGTAATAAAGTCCGATAACTTGGAAAGGATGGGGTCAGGACGTTCCCATAAGGGAGAGGCCCATGCCAGAGCTTTCCCTTCCAACCGGGACAGAATGAAGGTGACTTTGGTAATCTCCTTCAAAAACAATGAGGGTTGCAGTGCGAACTGCATAAAGCACTGATTAAGGAAGCCATGACAGGAGCGTGGATCCCCATTGTACCTGGGGGGTGCAGGAAGTGCCAACGTTGCTTTAGGAAGCACAGAGGCCGAGAGGCCCACCAGATTGGCCATCGCTGTATCTTGTAATTGAGAGCGCAGTTCTTCTACCGAAGAAGCCAGCGTCTCTAAGGCTTGGTGATGTTGTTTCACTGTGGCAGTCCAGTTAGGGCCCTGGAGGCAGGAGCCTCCACTGAGTCCATGGCCTTGGCAACCTGTTGCGCTCGGGGGTGGACCCTTGGCCTGAGGCAAGGGTGGAATGGCTTCTGAAAGGGAACAGGAGGTAACTGGCCCCAGGAGGCGGAGCTCTGAAGGAGACAGAGGCTATGTAGAGCTTCACCACTGGTAGCCTGCGGTTCCCCAGGGAGGAGCCCGTAGGGACCTGGGCCGCTTGGACATAGGTGGGCCTTGCAGGGTCTCCTGGGAGAATGATAGTCTGGTGTGTCCACAGACACAGAAGGAGTGCGATCAGGTTCAAGCTGGAGCAGGGAGAACCAGAACAGAGTTGGTGACGACAAGGCGAGGAGCAGAGCCAGAATCTGGAGGCGTGGTCAGGCGGGCGAAAGGTCAGTGTCCATAGATCAGTCCGAGGAGTGGTCACCGAAGCAAGGGTCAGATACCGGTGGTCAGATGTAATCAGAGGCAAGCAGAGGTCTAGAGACAGGCGGCAGACAGGCGAGTAGATCTGGAACAGGCTGGGTCTTGAGGCAGGTGGCAGACAGGCAGACGAGTCAGGAACTAGCGAGGGTTGTAGACAGGCATCGGGCAGGCAGACAGGTCAGGAACAAGCCGAGGTCAGTACCAGAAGTCAGTCTGAGGGTACTACCTGGGAACATAAGAACATAAGAAATTGCCATGCTGGGTCAGACCAAGGGTCCATCAAGCCCAGTATCCTGTTTCCAACAGAGGCCAAACCAGGCCACAAGAACCTGGCAATTACCCAAACACTAAGAAGATCCCATGCTACTGATGCAATGGGATCTTCTTAGTGTTTGGGTAATTGCCAGGTTCTTGTGGCCTGGTTTGGCCTCTGTTGGAAACAGAATGCTGGGCTTGATGGACCCTTGGTCTGACCCAGCATGGCAATTTCTTATGTTCTTATGTTCCAGGCAGATAGACGAACACAGGAACAGACAGGATACAGGAACGAGTCAGGAACGGAACTGGAACAGAAGGATCCTGGAACAAGACTAGGAACAAGCAGGAACAAGCGTGAAGACAATCTAGCATACAAGCCGACCCGATTGCCAAGTCAAGGAAGTGAAGTCAGGAACTTCCTTATATGTTAGCTCAATCAGGGCACGCCGCGGAACCCGGACCCGCCCTCGGCCCTACAAGTCTCGGTGCAGGCCGCTTGCACGTATGGGCGTGGCTAGCATGGAGGAAGATGCCGAACCTCGGCGTGAGGCCTGGCTTGCAGTGGATGGCCCAGCAACCACTGCTGCGGACTGCCGGGGCCTAGCTGGACTAGCAACTACCACGAGGGAGGTCGTCCCGGGACCCGCTGAGGAACTATGCAGGTGAGCGGTCCCGTGCACGGGATGGCCTTGGGCGGGGAGCGTAACAGCACGGCAGGGTATTTTATGCACATTAGAAGGAAGCTTCTCTTATGGTGAGTACCAAAGGGAGTTTCATTTTGAGTCCTCCGGATCAGCAGCTTTTACTGAGGGAGAAACAAGAGGATGGTCCAATGGGAGAATCATCCCCAGGTAACAAAGTGATTAATGTGTGTCCCTTGAGAGGATTCAGCTCTGCTTCTGTGTCTGTGAGTCTTTGAAGAGCAGTGGAGGTAAAGAAACTTGGATTGGTTTCATGTTTGGATGAGCAGTTGGGAGCTACTGGGTGTGAAGGTAGGCTGAGTTCTGATTGGAAGATGAAGAATTCGATCATTGTTTGTGAGGGGTTCCCGCCACCATTCAAGGAAATATTGCCCTCTGTTATCTTTAGACTTGTTCTCCTACTATGAATCTCTGGTGGTAACTCTTGACTCTGTTTGGTTGATAGTTGTGTGGCTGGATGCTTCCTTGAATGTTTGTGCTTCTGATGTATAATTCCTCTCTGAGAATGTAAAACCCTTGGCTGCCAACCAACACACTGGTGGTAAAGAATATGCTAGATTTGAATCACTGGCAAAAGACGTTTTTAACATAAAAATTGTTAATGCTGGTGTTATGCAAGACAAAATTAATCTCTGTAGGAAGATGGAGCAAATGGAGAACCAAGCAAGTTCTTTAATCTCTGATTATTGTACTTCTCTAATACTCCTAGTGTGGTGCCTAGAGAAATTTTGAAGAAATACTTGGTGGAGATATTGGCATTTGTTCTTGAGACTATGGCTCCTGGAATTGAATTTACTATCTCTCCTTTGGGAAGCGCATCCAAGGCCAGGTGATGACCCAAGATGTAGCCTAGAATATGATGACAGTCTTGATCTAACAGTGATGTTAAAGCAGTCCACTGAAGAAATAACTAGTAGAGCCATCCTTGTGGTCTCTTTTGTTTTCCAACAAGATCTTAGTATGATCGTGTTCCTGTATTTTCACAATTACCGTATTTTTCGCTCCATAATTCACACCTGACCATAAGACGCACCTAAGATTCAGAGGGGGGGGGGAAAAGTTGTGCTAAACCGGCTCTGTCCCCAGGCGTCTGTGCATCTTATGGAGCAAATTAGGGGAGTGCATAACATTTTTTTTTCTCCCCATTTTGTTTTTGGGTCTGGGGAGGGCCATTTTGGTCCATTCCCCAGATCAGAAAACTTTTATCTTTCTCTTTCTGTGGGAAACCCCCACCAACCCCCCATCCCAACCCTTTAAATTAATTAACCCTCCACCCTCCTCACCCCCCAAGACCTGCAAAATTAATTAAATACAACCCCCCACCCTCCTGACCCCCTCAAGATCTGCCAAATTAATTTACTACAACCCCCCCATCCTCCTGACCCCCCCCCCCCAAGACCTGCCAAAAGTCCCTGGTGGTCCAGCACCATTTTGATTACTGGCAGCCGACGGCCCTTTGCCCTTACTATGTCACTGGGGCCGACCAATGGCAGCGGTAGCCACTGTGACATAGTAAGGGCAAAGGGCCATCGGCGCCATTTTGATTACTGGCAGCTCCCGGACCGCTCCTGGACCCCCCCGCTGGACCACCAGGGACTTTTGGCAGGTCTTGGGGGGGGGGGGGGGCGGTCAGGAAGGTGGGCGGTTGTAGTAAATTAATTTGGCAGGTCTGGGGGGGGGGGGGGGTCAGGAGGGTGGGGTGGTTTTGTTAGATTTTAAGACGCGCAGACATTTTCCCCCCACTTTGGGGGGGAAAAAAAGTGCGTCTTATGGAGCGAAAAATACGGTATAAGTTTTTTATGGGTCAAAGAATATGCATTTATCTCAATATAACTAAGAATACTCAGGAAAGAAGGGAAACTATTCTTGGCAGTGCACCAGGAAGTGAGGGGCCCTTGCAGTATCATTTTTCTGAATTATCCATGTATGTAGTTTATTAAATTTGTGGTTGTGGGTTTATGTTGAAAACATCACAGAATTGTTAAAGTTTTCTCTCATCCCTCCCGACGCAGCCTCGCGGCAAAATACGGGTCCGTGTCAAGGGACCCGTTCTGTATACAATATTGCTTATGATAACACTGTGGAGTTGCCATATTGAGAAAATACATACTATCACTGTACTTTACGTGGACATTCAATATATCCTGCACATTTCCTTGGTTTATTTGCGTATTATGTGCAGTTGTGCTCCTGTTGTGATTTATGTATTCATTGAACCATATGCATTAAAAAATATTTTCTTGGAGCTAAAAGTTTATTCAGTTTATTTATTTATTTATAGATTTTTCTATACCGGGGTACGTAAATAACATCACCTCAGTAATTCAGTAAACAGTTCTACTTCTGTGTCTAGTTGGTCAAGATGCTTGATCATATCATGTTCAATATTATCACATTTAGGTTCCTTTTGCTTCTAATTTATGGTTTGTCATTGCTTGTGAAAAACTGTAGTTGCTAAGCTTTGTTTATGTTAAGGGATGATCAAGTTTTTGTGATATTTCGTTATCTGTATTCACTTCAGTGAAAATGTAAAAATAAATATATATTATTTATTTTTGGCACGGCCAATTTTCAGAATTAAGGCTCCTAACTTTTGGAGTTAGGTTCATAAATTAACCCTTTTGAAAATTTACTAGGGCTGAGTGTCTAAATTTAGAATCCTAGTTTCATTTGGATCTTAAATTTAGAAGCCTAAAAAGAGGGTTGCTATGGGGGCAGAATTAGGGCCGGGAAAAGTTTAGTAGCTTAGCACTGATTTTCAAATCTAGGTACCTAATTTTGGAACCTAAATCTAGGAAAATAAGAAGCAGCCCTAAATTTAAGGCCCTAACTTTTAGGCCCTAACTTTTAAGCTAAAAGTTCCTACATTTTAGGGTAACTTTTCAGCTGAAAATTTAGGCACCTAGGTTCAGCTGGAAATAGATACCTAAATTAGGTACCTAATTTTAAAGGGCTAAATTTAGGAGTTCAGCTTTTTTTTTAATGCTCTGTCATTTCTGCTTCACTGGTCCCATGCTTTTTACTTAATGGTACTGTGCCAACATGCTGACCAGCTGACATCTCTTCTTCTTTGGGTAGTTTTTCTTCATACAGTAGGAACTCTTCATATTTTGATTTCACATTGATTATATTTTTCACTGTATGTGAAAAGCAAGCTAGAGGTTTCAATTTCCATCCCAAGTGCTATGAAAACTTGTCCATTTCTTAGCATACAGGTGAATCCAAAACCAGTGGGTCATGCACCTCTATTAGCAGATGGAGACAGAACAAAGCTGATATCATATCTATATATCTATATATATATACGAGGGTAAGTCAGTAAGTAAGTCACAAATCTCTCTACTAAGGTAATAAAACATATATCTGTAATGTTGTCATATTCAATAGATGGCAGCACCTTAGAAGTGCTTATGTACATAAATAGTTATTTATACTGTGTATGCGCAGGGGCTGTGTACACAAGGAAAATGGCTGCCGTGTTGACAGATTGTACGGTCGAAGAACAACGTGCTGTTGTCCGATTTTTATGGGCTAAGGGCTTAGTGGCAAAAGACATTCATAAAGAAATGTATCCAGTATATGGAGAGAAATGTCTCTCGCGTAAAGCAATTTATAACTGGACCGATCAATTTGCACAAGGACATGCCAACGTGAACGACGAAACCAGACCTGGTCGACCTGTAGAGATTGCAACAGAGGCAACTGTGAAGCAGGTTGAAGAGATGGTTCGCGCTAACCAGAGGGTAACAATTGACGAAGTTGCCAAAGAAATTGGGTGTTCTCACGGATTAGCATATTCCTTAGTGTACGATGCATTGAACTTTCGCAAAGTCTGTGCAAGATGGGTTCCCAAACAGCTGACCGAAGACAATAAGAACAACCATGGGTGTCTGTTTGGAAAATCTCTGCCGTTATGCAAACGAAGGTGAATCAATGATGGCACGTATTATTACTGGTGACGAGTCGTGGGTGCTCCACTATCAACCAGAAGCAAAACGCGATTCCATGCAGTGGAAGCATCCACTATCACCGACACCGAGAAAGTTCAAGCTTGTGCCTTCTGCAAGAAAGGTGATGTTGACTGTGTTTTGGGACCGAGATGGGATACTCTTAACCAGTTTTCAGAAGCGTGATGAATCTGTTAATTCTGCTTCCTACTGTGCTACTCTATTAAAGCTTAAAGGAGCTATTCGTAGAAAAGGCCCAGATTTGGAAAAAAGAGGAGTGCTGATTCTTCACGATAATGCCAGACCACACACTTCGAATGAGACTCGTCAGACAATTGCTAACCTGCACTGGGAAGTTCTTGAACATCCACCATATAGTCCGGATTTGGCACCCAGCAATTTTCACTTGTTTGGCAAACTGAAAAGCCATCTCGGTGGTAAACATTTCATGAGCGATGAAGAAGTGAAACAAGAGGTGAAGTGCTGGTTACGATGCCAGCCAAAAGACTTTTACGCAGAAGGTTTTGACGGACTTTTCAAACGCTGGGACAAATGTATAAATGTTTGTGGCGATTACGTTGAAAAGTAGTTGGTTTTTCCAGAAAAACTGTTTGTGACTATATTCTGTATATTTCACAGTAAATAATTCATCTTTTGCATTTAAATAAATTTCATGAATATTAATCCCATGTATGTTTGTGACTTACTGACTTACCCTCGTGTATATATATATATATATATATATATACCCCTGCAGTGAACTTAGCCTGCCAGTATTCTTAGTTTTGAAGGAGACAAGAGGAGGAAAATTAATTTGTCCCACTCTCCTGTGGTGATACCATATGGTCCCTCCCTCAGTTGACAATTCCTGAGGTGATTTCTGTGGTCTCTCAGATGAGTGCCTTGATCCGACAGCTGGTTTTTCAACTGGCGTGGACTTAGCTGTAACACACCACCCCCCCCAAAAGAACAGAAAAATAGCTGAAAGGCAAGTGGGTGCAAGAAGCCGAGCACGGCGGTAAAAGTCTATGCCCTCTCCCCCCACAGCCGGAGAATGACCTTGTACTCAGCTGGGACAGGCTGAGCTCAGGTAAAGGGTATTGTTGGGAAAAAAAAAAGGACGCAGAGAAGGGGAGTTGAGTAGGGATTCCTCCCCTCCTCCCGGTCTCTGTGTTTGGCATGCATTTTGATGGTCATTCCCGCCTCTGGTGGAGTTCTGGGGTTGGGGGCAGCCTGGCGGGTTGAGCAGCTCTTGCGGCTAGGCTCTGCTAGTTTGCCGCGTGGTAGGCTGCGGTGGTGTTTTCATGCATTTTTTGTGCACCGCAGACTTCCTTTTTCAGTTCTGTCAGATCGTGCTAGTGTGCCCGACTGTGCAGCCCGTTGTGCATTTGGTTGAGCGCCTAGTTAGGCATCTAGCTAGTCGCCAAAGGGCGCCCATTTGTGCATGCACGAACGTGCTTTTTTGCACGCATGTGCCTTTTTTGCGTGCATTATCTGAGCATCCTGAGGGATATGTAGATAAGTCATCTATCTCTTTATCAGAGGTGTCACAAGATCACAACAAACCAGTGGGTGCTGGAGGTGATAAGAAATGGCTGTGCATTGGAGTTTCGCAGTGTTCCTCAGGACGTGTTCATGGTGTCTCCCTGCTGCTCTCTTCAGAAGAGATAGACCGTGGCGGTTATGTTGTCAAGACTCATGATCCTGTGGGCTGTGGTTCCAGTACCCATGTCTCAAGTAAATACAGGCCGATATTCCATTTATTTTGTGGTGCCCAAAAGGAGGGCTCTTTTCCCTCCCTTCCTGGATCTCAAAGAACTCAACCATCATTTGCATGTGGCTCATTTTCACATGGAAACCTTGCATTCATTGATAATAGCGGTGCAGTCGGGGGAGTACCTGACGTCTCTGGATCTCTCCGAGGCATACCTGTATATTCCCATCTGATGAGAGCATCATCATTTCTGCATTTCATGGGTTTGGGACGTTGTAATCAGTTTTGAGCACTACCTTTTGGTTTGGCCACCATGTCCAGAACTTTTTCAAAGTTTATGGTGGTGATGGCGGCAGCGGAGTTGAGAAAGGTTGGGATTCTGGTACACCCGTACTTGGATAACTGGCTGATTCAGGCTAAGAGTCTGGAAGAGAGCCTCCTGGTCTTGTACAAGGTGATCTCCTTGTTGCAGGAGCTAGGTTGGGTCATGAACCTGGCCAAGAACAGTCTTCAGCCATTACAGTCACTGAAGTTTCTCTGTGTTCGGTTTGACATGAAGCATGGCAGGGTGTTCCTGCCAGATGGCCATATCCAGAAGCTGATGGCACAGGTGCGCCTATTGTCAAACACGAAATGCCCGACAGTGTGTGTTCCTATCTTCAGGTGCTCGGATTGATGGCGCCAACCCTAGAGGTGGTGCTGTGGGCAAGGGCACATATGCTTCCTCTTTAGCGCTCTCTGCTGTCTTGTTGTAGCCCACAATCTCAAGACTACTTGATTTGGCTTCACCTATCATTGGAGATCTGCTGTTAACTACGGTGGTGGCTAAAAGTGGATCATCTCAGAAAGGGGGTTTCCATACGTTCACTGGACTGGCTAGTACTTACGACGGATGCGAGCCTACAAGGTTGGGGAGCTCTCATTGTCAGGAGCTGACCGCGCAAGGGCGCTGGAGTGCAGAAGAGTCTCTCTGGAACTTTAATTGGCTGGAAGCCCGTGTAGTCCAGTTGGCATGCTTGCAGTTTGACGACAGGTTTTAGGGTTGAGCTGTCCTGATAATGTCGAACAATGCACTGACAGTGGCCTACATCAATCAGCATGGAGGAACCAAGAACCAGCAAGCGTTGCAGGAAATAGACCAACTTATGGAATGGGCTGAAGTACATCTTCAGGAGATCTCAGCCTCACACATTGCAGTAAAAGACAATGTAAGTAGAGACTTTCTCAGCAGACAGTCTGGATCCAAGAGAATGGAAATTGTCAGATAAGGTGGTTCAGCTAATAGTGGATTGCTGGGGCCTTCCGTTTCTAACCTGCTGGCGACTTTGCCCAATGTGAAGGTTCCTCAATTCTTCAGTCGTAGGAGAGATCCACAGTCATTGGGCATTGATGCTCTCTTGCAGGAGTGGCCGGAGGGCAAGCTTCTGTATGCTTCCCCCCTGTGGCCCATATTGGGCAAAATGGCTCAGAGGGTCGAATGTCACAGGGGGATGGTGCCTCTGGTTGCACAAGATTGGCCCAGGAAACTGTGGTATGCATATCTGTGAAGGCTTCTGGTGGACTCTCCCTTCTGGTTTCCGGCGCACAGGAATCTGCTTCGGCAGGGGCCTGTTCTTCACGAAGATCCAAATCGATTTTGTCTTATGGCCCTTAAGAGGGCTTGGTTGCTGAAACGTGGATATTTTGTTGAGGTGATTGCCACCTTGCTACAAGCGAGAAAGTTATCCATTTGCTTAGCCTATGTGTGGGTTGGGCAAGTGTTTGAGGCTTGGTGTGCAGATCGAGGGTTTTTTCCTCTTTTGGTTTAGATCCCACTCATTTTGGAACTTTTGCAGGATGGATGGAGTAAAGGGTTGGACCTTAGATCCTTGAAGGTTCAGGTGGTGACTCTTGCCTGTTTCTGAAGTCAGGCGATGGCGGGCCCTTGTCGGCTTATCCAGAGTTTCCTAGCATGTAGCCAGATGGACTCAGAACGAATGGGTATAGTGTGCTTGTGCTAGCAGTTGGAGACGGATCTGACGTCAGCACGGGTACATATACCCCCACAGGAAGTGAAGCAACTCAGTAATTTCCGTCTCCAAAGCAGTTTGGAGAGCCTGCACGCTCGCTGAGCGTGTTTTCCATACTACTTTCTATATTCTACTTACCAAATTTCTTCAGAAGACGAGCCCCGCACTCCTGCGGTGATACCTTCGGGTCCCTCCCCCAGTTGAGTTTCCCGGGGTGATTTCCGTGATCCCTCGGAGGTCTAGGCCTCGGTCCGGTGGCCGAATCGCGGCAGGGATCTAGCCCCCGAGCGAGAAGGGCTCTGGTCGGGCTGAGAGGCGCCTCGGTCCCGGCGTGGACTTAGCCCCGAGCGAGACGAGTTCGGCAGTGAAGGTATTTCCCCTCTCCCCCCGCAGCCGGAGACCGCCCGGGTTACAGCCGGGAAGCGCCGAGGATCAGGTAAGGCATATGTCTCTTACTTTTTGGTCTCCGAGGTACGAGGATCGGCGGCGTTGCCTGCATGTGGCACGCCGTGGAGGACGCCATTTTGTCTGCCTTGTTCAGGTATTGAGCGCCCATGATAGGTGCCTGTTGATGAGCACATATTGCTGACCGCATATTATTGAGCGCATATTGTATATTATTGAGCGCATAGTGCTGACCGCATATTGTTGAGCGCATATTGTATATTGAGCGCATATTATTGAGCGCATATTGTATGAGCGCATATTGCTGACCACATATTATTGAGCGCATATTGTATGAGCGCATATTGCTGCCGCATATTATTGAGCGCATATTGTATATCGAGCGCATATTGCTGCCGCATATTATTGAGCGCATATTGTATATCGAGCGCATATTGTAGGAGCACATATTGCTGCCGCATATTATTGAGTGCATATTGTATATTGAGCGCATATTATTGAACGCATATTGTATGAGCGCCTGTTGCTGACCGCATATTATTGAGCGCATATTGTATATCGAGTACATATTATTGAGCGCATATTGTATATTTAGCGCATATTATTGAGCGCATATTATTGGCAGCATAAGCACAGGCGCCCTGCATTCGCAAGACGTGATGGAACATTTCAACGCCCCGGCGTCTCCAGAGGCGGCACCTCCGGCTTCCGGTGTGAAAGCTCTCGGCCTCTGCTCAGCGTGCCAGCTGAGAGCCACGCAGAGCGAGGAGCCAGACTCCCTTTGTGCCCAATGTGAGGAGGCCGTGGGAGCTTCGGGCCAGGACCAGTCTCAACCGAGGTTTACCGACAGTTCCCCAGGGGCCACCCCGGATCTAGCGGGGCGCCCTGAACAGCCAGGAATTCCGGGGGACTTGGTACCCCGACGGCTAGAAACCGCTTCCATTTCCTGGGTCGACTTATTTAAGGGGATCCACGCCTTTGTACAGATGCAGTCAGCGTCCCGTCCAGGCCCTGCTGCCACTCCGGCTGACCCTGCCCCTGGCCCTTCTCGCCCTTATTGCGGGCACCCGCCTCCGGGCAGCCCCGCTCATGCGGACCCTGATGTCTCGAAGGACGAGTCCGAGCCCCCCGAGGAGGGAGAACTTCCCTCGGGGATAGAGCCATACCGAACCATGAGGCGGTTCTTTCCCAAGGAAGATCTCTCCGACCTGGTTTCTCAGTGCCTGACGGAGTTGGCTATTCCAGGCCCCAGTACTATGCAAGCATCCACGCAGAACCCCCTGCTGGAGGGTCTTCATCCCACAGCCCGCCATTTCCCCTTCCTGCAAGCGGCACAACAGCTGATCGACTTGGAGTGGAATGCGCCAGAGGCCTCATTCAAATGGGGTCGGGCCCTGTCTGGCATGTACCCCCTGGACCCGGCAATCAAGGATATGCTGGCGTGCCCTCAGGTGGACGCCTTGGTTAGCGCTGTGGTCAAGCGCACTACCATTCCAGTGGAGGGGGGGGGGCGGCCCTCAAGGACGCTCATGACCGACGCCTGGACGCCATCCTGAAACACACCTTTGAGGTGGCAGCTCTGCCTTTGCGAATCGCAACCTGCTGCACAGTGGTAACGCGTTCCTGTTTGTCACAGGTCAGGAACAATGCTCCGGCAGCTGACATGGAGTCAGCTCTCTCGTTCCTCACAGATGCTGCATCCGACCTAGTCCGTACGACAGCCAAGGGGGTCTCATCCTCCGTAGCAGCCAGGAGGCAGCTCTGGATACGGAACTGGTCAGCCGATGCTCCTTCGAAGACGCGCCTCACCAGAATGCCCTTTCGGGATTCTCTCCTGTTCGGCAGCGACCTTGATAAACTGGCCAGCACATGGGGTGCCTCTCCAGTACCTAGACTGCCGGAGGACAGGTTCAAAAGGAACCAGCGTGCCTTGGCGAGGCCTTCCAGAGGTAGAGGCTCCCAACGCTTCACTCCCTATAGGAGTCGCTATCAGGCACCTCGTCCTCGGGCCAGGAACCAGTCCTTTCGGACCAAGCAGCACAAGAGGGGAGCCGGCTCGGGGGTCAGGGCCCGGCCGCGCCTCCCAATGAGAATCAGCTGATCCATCCAGGGGATGGAGCTATAGGGGGGCAGGTTAACCCTCTTCTACCCCTGATGGGTCGAGATTACGTCGGACCAGTGGGTCCTCGCCATCATCCGAGAGGGGTATTATCTGGACTTCCATCACATCCCTCCAGACCGGTTTGTGGAATCTCCGTGTCCAATCCACAAGAAGGCAGCATTGGAAGCTACCTTGGCAAGGCTCCTGTCCTTGAAAGCCATAATCCCAGTATCTGCATGGGAAATGGATTCTGGGCACTACTCCATTTATTTCATGGTACCCAAAAAGGAAGGCACTTTCCGGCCCGTATTGGACCTCAAGTCAGTCAACCGATACTTAAGGGTCCCGAGGTTTCGCATGGAAACTCTGCGCTCAGTCAAGACCGCAGTACAGCCAGGAGAATTCCTCACGGCCTTAGACTTGTCAGAAGCCTACCTGCATATCCCGATTCATCGGGATCATCAGCGCTACCTACGCTTCAAGGTCCTGGGACAACACTTCCAATTCCGGGCTTTGCCCTTCGGGTTAGCCACGGCACCGCGGACCTTCACCAAGGTGATCGTAGCAGTAGTAGCAGCGCTCAGACGGGAAGGAATTCTTGTCCATCCCTACCTAGACGATTGGCTGATCAGAGCGAAGTCACGAGAGGAGAGCCATCGGGCGACCAACAGAGTGATCACCCTTCTGGAAAGCCTGGGATGGGTAGTCAACCTAAGCAAGAGTTGCCTACACCCTTCCCAATCACTGGAATACCTGGGAGTCCGGTTCGACACCCAGGCAGACACAGTCAGCCTCATCTCCAAGAGAAGGTTAAAACTTCAGATGCGTCTACTGTCCTTGATGGGAGCCAGTCAGCCCATAGCTTGGGACTATCTGCAGGTTCTCGGCCTCATGGCATCCACCCTGGAAGTGGTACCCTGGGCGCGGGCCCATATGAAACCACTGCAACGCTCCCTCCTCTCTCGATGGAGCCCACGCTTCCGGAATTACTCCGTGCATCTACCGCTACCAGCCAGGCTGCGGACCCAGCTACGATGGTGGTTGCAGTCCAGCCACATGAGCAGGGGGTCGAAGATGTCCTCCCCGACGTGGATTCTGCTCACCGCAGATGCCAGCCTGAGCGGATGGGGAACACACTGCGAAGAGCTCACCGCCCAAGGGCGGTGGAACAGAGAAGAGTCGGGGTGGAACATCAACCGTCTAGAGGCACGGGCAGTCAGGTTAGTCTGCCTGCGATTTGCTCACAGACTGAGGAACAGAGCAGTCAGAGTGATGTCCGACAACGCCACCACGGTGGCATACATCAACCGACAGGGCGGAACCAGAAGCCAACAGGTGTCCCTAGAGATAACCCCGCTGATGGCTTGGGCAGAGGCGAATCTCCAGGACATCTCCGCCGTCCACATTGCCAGAAAGGACAACACCGCGGCAGACTTCCTCAGCAGAGAAAGCCTAAATCAGGGAGAGTGGCAGCTGTCACCCACAGCCTTCCAGATGATTGTGGATCAGTGGGGGATTCCGGACATGGACCTACTAGCGGACAGGTCCAACGCTCAAGTACCCAGATACTTCAGCCGCAAGCGAGATCAGTTCTCTCACGGGATCGACGCCTTGGTTCAGCCATGGCCTCCAGGGACTCTGCTATACGCCTTTCCTCCGTGGCCCCTGCTGGGTGCTCTTCTTCACAAGATTCAGAAACACAGAGGCCTAGTTCTTCTAGTGGCACCAGACTGGCCAAGAAGACCTTGGTACGCAGACATGAAAAGACTACTGGCAGGGGAGCCCCTTCCCCTGCCTCCTCTCAGGGACCTGCTTCGTCAAGGTCCCATCCTACACGAGAGTCCGGCTCAATTCTCTCTTATGGTCTGGCCATTGAGAGGGCTAGACTGAAGAAAAGAGGTTACTCGGAGCCGGTAATAGATAAGCTCCTCCGAGCCCGCATGTTTTCCACATCCCTTACTTACATAAGGATCTGGAGAGTATTTGAAGCCTGGTGCGACACTCATGGCACTGATCCACATGCGACCACAATCCCTATTGTTCTGGATTTCCTGCAGGATGGGCTTCAGAAGGGTCTCTCCCTCAGCTCCATCAAGGTCCAGGTGGCTGTGCTGTCTTGCTACGGTCCCAGGAGGGATGGCAAGACCATTTCCATGCACCCAGATGTTTCCCGCTTCCTGAAAGGTGTCAAGCACATTCGTCTGCCACTGAAGTGGCCAGTACCCCTGTTGAACTTCACCATAGTTTTGGATTTCCTTGCGGGATCCACCTTCAGACCCCTTCGGGGCCTGTCTCTCCATTTGCTCACTTTGAAGATGGTGTTCTTGCTGGCGGTGTGTTCAGCACGCCGCATCTCAGAGCTACAAAATTGTTTTGAAATAAAATAAACAGGAAGACAAGCCAAGATTTATAATGTTAAAGGTCATAGCAGTAACTCCACTGATTAGATTTGGAAGACTCTAACTCTTTCAGTCCACAATTTCACATCCTATTATTGACTGGACATGGCCTCCCAGCAGTATAGTAGATTTTAATTGTCTACCCTCTATAGGGTTTTTGGAGGTAAAGCCCAACCCCCACCCCATGTTAGGGTCAGTTTTTATAATTTTGGCTTGACTGTCTTTTAAATGTTTACAAATAAAAAATGAGAAAATAGAAAAATAGAATTTTTTCCCAACACAGTTTTTTTTAAAAATAGATCTTTGGGTGTATTTTTTTTGTTCTTCTTTTGTTTTGAAGACAAAATTTATTTAGGGAATCTCATGTGTGTGACTGCTGAATCTGCTTATCTTCAGAGAAGGCAGATTTGCTTACCTGAAACATGTGTTCTCTGAAGACAGCAGATCACTGGTCACACAAATCTACTCTCCTCTCCTTTGGAGTTGCTTTCCTCCCAGTCTGTTATGCAAACAAATCTGAAGGAGCCATGGAGCTGCTCCCTTGTGGAAACTTCCAGAATGAGCAGAGAATGGCTTTCTTTTTTCCAAAAATGGCTGTAAATTTGATAATTCGGCTTGTGTGCAGTTGCATGACTGGTGATCTGCTGTCTTAAGAGAACACCTCATAGCTATGCAACTTTTCTTCTACCCAGCACTAAAGAAGCCTGCTTTCCAGAACCAACTTCTGAGTCTGAGTCTAAAGAATTTTAGTCCTTATAAGCGATGAAAATTCTAACGAGGAGTTGATTTGTACACCGCAGTCTCTGCTAGCTGCATTGTGCAAATCAGCTTTTTTTCCCATCACTTATAAGATCTAAAATTCTTTACTGATGTCAATTTTACAGTGAATACCTCTGAATGTATCTGTAACACCCCGCCCAACCCACCTCCCGAAAACTCACCCCAAATCAAAGTGCCCCCTTACAATAATCCATATATTGAGTGTCAGGCTGAGCCTTCTAAAGCGTCTCTTCCCCCCCGACTCTTACACCTACCAAGGAGCTGTAGCAAAGTGGTGCACGTAACATTCGTATGCCGGCTAAGGAAAATTAGGGGCTATGTGCATCAGTGCTTGTTGCGCCTCTGGAATGCCCAAGCCCTGCCCCTTTTCCACCTTCTTTTTCTAGTCGCGTGTATATTAATGTATGTGTACCCTTCACAGCTATTTAGAATTCATGTAGCTTCTTCGTGGCCCACGTATTTGCATAGGTGACTGTTTTTGCATGCGCAAGGCTTTTAAAATCTACCTCATGGACATTAACTGAATCATTTCTCGTTTGCTGTCTCACAACCATTCAATAATGGCTTCACCAAAACAAATTAGCACTTAATATCTCAAAAACTTATCATGTTTCTCTGTCGCAAATACTCCAACAGGATTTTATTTTGATAATCAGACCATTACTCTTTCACAACCTTGGAGTCATCATTGACCCTTCTCTTTCCATGCGCGACCATATCAGAATGGTTACTCATTCATCGTTTCACAAGCTATACCTACTTAGTCACTTTAAAGCTCTCCTTAAATAGTCCGATTTTTTGTTTTACAATCACTATTATTCTCTGGTACTGATTACTGTAATTCCTTTCTCATTGGGCTCCCAGCATATACAATTCGTTCATTACAAATTATACAGAATACCGTAGTGAGACTCGTAACTGGAGCTCCTATTCATGATCATATTACCCTCATCCTTGAAACACTACATTGGCTCCAAATTTTATACCGTATACAATATAAAGTGGCCTTGATCATACATTCCACAATTCATAATATTCATTCTTCCTGGATTTCCCCTGAATTAAAAATTCATGCTCCTTCCTGTTCACTTAGATCAGCAAGCCAAATGCTCCTCGACATCCCCTCTCCAAAGCTAACTCACCTTGAGGAAACGAGAGCGTGTTTTCTCAGCTGGCCCTCTTTTTTGGAACATCTTACCAAATGAAGTGAGATGCCTTCGTGAAAGAGGCTTCTTCAAAAAAGCTCTAAATGTACCTCTTCAAAAAAGCATTCCCAAACACAGAAAATAATCTGTAGTCCGTCTGGCATCCCCATCACCAAATGAGGTACATGCAACCCTCCTTGCTTTATTACCTCCACTGTCTTCTCGCAGCTAAGTTTGTATTCAAAGTATTAATTTGATTTGTTTTGTGCTTTAGTATCTTGTAATCTGATGTATCATATATTTTATTAAATTTTAACTTCGTGTTCCCGGCGCGCACACATGGACATGTGGATTTTATAACATGCACGCACCTGCACATGTTATAAAATCCAAGGGCTGTGCGGGTGGCGAGCGGAGGGGGGGGGATTTTACCAAGTTATGCGCAGTGATGCAATCTGCCTTCCCCAGTTCCTTACCCCCACCCCCCGCCTAACCTTCCTATCCTTTTCCATCTCCACCCCGACCCCTATCTAAATAAAAGATTTTTTGTTATTTTTTTTACTTACTGCTCCGTTGGAGAAGCAACTTGCGCATGCCAGCCAACTGCCGGCTTGCACTTCCCTGGGACAGTGGCTAATGGCCGCTGTCCCAACTGGACTCTGTCCTGCCCTGTGCCGCCGCTCCCTGCCAGACCACACCCCAGGCCCACCCCTTTTTAAGGGCCCGGCACTTGTGCGCGTATCAGCAGTTATGTGACTGGCTGGGACCTTTTGAAAATGTGAGTGGGGCGCACAGGGCCCAGCCACGCACATAGCCGGAATTTATGCACTGGGCAGATTTAAAATTTGGCGATATGTGTGTTTTCATTGTACCCTGCCCTGAACACAGGAAGGGCAGGTAACAAATGTTTTAAATAAATAACTTTAAAACGGGCACGCAGATGCACATATATGTGTGTGTGTCAGCGTGCAGCCAGAGATGAGGCAATTTTATAACACGAGTGCACATATGTGTGCATGTTAAAAAGTAGCCTAGGCGTGCATATGTGTGCACCTAATTTTAAGCTTGTGTGCTCCCGGCGGCATAAATCGGCTTACAGATGTGCAACTGCCTATCTACTAGATAAATGAAGCTTGACCGACATGCTGCAAATGTGCACTAGAGAGCAACTCTACCTCGCATGCGCGGGCAGCCTGTCGGTCAGAGCTTGCCAGTAACCAAAATGGCGCGGCGAGGAGCACGAGCAGTAGCGGCGGCGGCGAGCGTGAGGGAGGGAGGGACCTCCCCCAGAGATCTTCCGTCTGCGCCATCCGAAGGGGTTGTGAATGAGGGGAGGGAGGAGGAAGTGATGGAGGGGAGGAGGGAGGAGAGAGTGACTGAGGGGAGGGGGGAGGGAGGAGAGAGTGACTGGGAGGAGGGAGGAGAAGAGTGACTGAGGGGAGGGAGGAGGGAGAGGGGAGGAGAGTGAGGGGAGGGGGGGAAATGAAGGATAAGGAAATGGACTGAAAAAAAAAGGTTAATGTAGCCCGTTGTTACGGGCTTAACGGCTAGTATTTTATAACAGACTTGTGTCCAGCTGAGGACCAGTTTCTCAGTTTGCCCATTGTTCTGCTAGGTCCTCCCAACTTCCCTTGTTCTTGAGCCTGTACTCCTCAAAGTTACCCCAGACCCCTCAAACCCCTCACAGATGCCTATGCCTATACCTTTATTTTTTAACTTGCACCTCCTCCATAGCAGAGTTAAAGTTACGCGGCACTGGACCTAGATGTATGCCCAGGCACATAGGCACTCTGGGCCCTTCCCTGGAATTCCCCACCCACACCATGCTCCTTTTTTGGCCGATGCAAGATTTGCACATCAGCACTTGTGCGTGCATCTGCCTACCTTATAAAATCGGGTGGAGACACACAAGTGCCAGATTTGCGCCCATAAGTTGATTTTGGCGCACATCCAACTTTTAAAATTCATTAAGTCCATAAATGGGCTTTTGAAAATTGCTACTCTATATGCTAATTTTATGCAAGCAAATCCTTTTGAAAATGGCCTCCAGAATGCACAATTGATGTTGCCTGATCGTAGCAGTGCAGTGAACCACAAAATCCATTTATATTGGTTTTAGCTTAGATGGTGAGTAAATTGAAAAGCAGCAGGTTTGGCAGCATATTGCAAGCCCCCATGCATGCTCAAAATCTTTCTACATGAATTGTTGAAGAACCTTCCAAGTAAAGAGATAATGGAGCCTAACTTTGTCATTCATTGCATTACATTCAGAGAATATCAAGAAATTCCATTTATTAAAAACTAAAGAACTTCTTAATATGTTTAATTATCCATAGTTCTGCATTTAGATATATATATAGGAATCTTTTGTGGATGAAGAGCTGCATTAATAATCATGAGCCCCTTAGGGGAGCTGTAGGAATCCATGCAGATTCGTAAGGGTTAACTGCAATTAATTGTAAGTGAAAAATCACAGAAATTGTAATGCAGAGAATGAATTCAGGTTAAATTATGCTGATACGACGACAACCTTTAGCATAACCAAAATACTTTTATCATGACTCCTAGATATGCCTGGTCACTGTGACATATCTTAGTCCCTGAGAATGTTCTAAGCTCAGGATTGTTTGTTCTTGTATGTTCCTTAAACGTAGTTGCTATGGCTGTGAGTTTAGGTCATACGATAATTCTCCATTTGTAAATGGATTACTGAGGCACAAGATGGAGTAATAAGATGCTGTAATCCTGGTTCATGGGAAGCTCGGTGAAAGCTAAGCAGATGAGCAGCTAATGAGGCTAGGTAGTCACCATTTTAGCAGATCAGACAAGAGGGTCTCAGATGAGATGTGGGAATGAAGGAAGAGAATGAAAGAAGGAAGATATCCCTGGTGGTGAGAAGTGCAGTAAAGGACACTTGCTTTTTATGGAGCAATTAGTGAGCAGATTATCTGTCAGTATACTTGTATTCTAGCTATGCATGAATGCTGAATCACAGTTAAACCAGAATGCAACAAATAAACACATTCTAAACACAGCAGCATTACTATTGGTATTGGCTGTCTGCTGGGTCACAGGGAACTGAGGTGCTGTCACATATGCATACACAATAGGTGTGTGCATGGCAACATTTTTTGTTTCCATTAAAAAAAGAAAAATGTAAATGTAAGTATAGTTTTCAATATGCATTAATTCAAATAGCATACACTAACTTGTCCCAACACTTGAAATAGTTTGCAGTATTGGAATTAGTGCGCTACTTGAATTAAAGGAGAATTTTCAAAATGTTACATATGTAAGAAATAGCAAATATGCGCATAAGGAGCCTCTATTCACATATTCTGTATTTTATGCAAGTCCAAAATATGCACATATTTTTACATTTGCATGCACATATTTTTACATTTGCATGCACATATACATACAAAAAAGAGAGATAATTTAGGGGCATTCATGGGTGGGGACATCAGGTCCACACATAAGTTTCTATTTTAAAAGAGGCGCGTACATTTTCCAACTTGAGTATTTTTATACCTGCTAATTCCTGTGCTGTGGAATTCTTTGCCCTCAGCTATACGCAACTTCAAGGAATCAAAAAGCTTAAAAAACCCCATTTGTTTAAAACCTTGTTTTGACCTTCCATCATAGGCTTTTGTAATGCTCTGGTCTTATTTTATGATCTATACAAATTTTGAACCAATGGGTAAATCTATGTAATAACCAGTCATATTTGTCATGCTTTTCTTCTGTAATTGATTTTATTTGTTTTACTGAATTTTATGTATGCAATCTGCACCCCACTCCAAACTATGGAGGGGATGTGTAGTAAATATTTTGATTACATAAATAAAATCTGGTGTAAGTGATATTAAATGTACTTATTGACTGGGTGAGGGGTCTGGGTGAACTGGGGGAGTTCAGGCTGAAGAACCAGAAGGGACTCAATGACTTAGAGAAGTACTAGACAAACTGGTAGACTAATTGGTTAAACTGGTAATTTCTCTCACGAGCTTATGTTTGAGTGTAAATCCCGACTTAGGCGAGTAAATCCTACTTTATTTTTGCATGTAAAATATATACGCTTATATTTCTAAAATAGGTGGATAAAGTACACACATTGCGTACATTGAAATCTGCGGTTTTAATGGATTGCATGTATTCGCATGTTGGCCTATGTATGCACGTCTATTGTGAGGTAAACCTATGTATGCATTATACTATGCACATGTTATATGTGTGTATTATAAAATCCTATGGTAAAATTACATGCACCCACATACATGTGCATATGCCACGGCATGCAGTTGTTTGAATGTTACCCTCCATGAGTGCACTAAAACCGAAAAAGAAAAGAAAATTTCATGGTGTTTTTTTGTCCTTTCTCATTAAAAACAGCATGAAATGATATAGACAATGGCGTTGAAATTGTCATTTCAAACAAAAGCACAGCCCTACTACACAACCCAGAGAAGAATTCTGCACAGGAACAGATGCAGATAGTGTATCAAGGAATAGTACGGATCTGTCACGAAATATAATGTTAGCAATTTCCCACTCTGAGCCAACATTACTCCTCTCTCTTGCTCTCTGCCTCCTAGTCCCATTCTGTCTCAATCCTTTATTTTGCCCTCTCTCCCCCCACCCAAATTAGGCTGGGGTGGGGAATGAGCAAGGGACCTATGAAAAGCAGAGCAAGAGCTTCCAGCATGCAACTAATTCTAGGTGGTGGGAGAGCCAGCAAGAGAGACAGTGGGAGCACAGCAAATGCACCATAAACAGCTGATTCAGGTGGGGGACGGACAAGGAGCAATGGTGGCTCCTGAGTTAGCAGGAGCAATAGTGGGAGATCCCTTTCCTGCAGCAGCTGCAGGCAGAGCAATTGTGGCGCCAGTGTAGTTGTCTTGCCGTGGGCCAGATGAAAAATAATGGGCGGAGGGTCCTCACCCATAAACTAAGAAATCAGTAGCTAAACATATTATGCAGACCCAGAAGTTTTCTCCTTTAAACTTAGGGAAAAGATAAAATGCTAAGATTTATAAGATATCCAGGTCAATCAGACTAATATTTTGTTAGATCTCTCCTGCCTGGCCTGCAGCATTGCCTTTCTCATTGTGTGCTATGTGAGGTCTCTTAATATGCAACTCAGTGAAACAACCTACAGTTTTAAGTAGGAATTCTCCAATGACCTTCTACACAGAGTAAATTTAACCGGTACTGTCAATCCTGGCAAAAATAATTACACATGTAACAAGGCTTCTTATTAATTATTATGTGAATAATAAACCATTTCCATTTCCATAGCTTTTTATATAGTTCATGAACTGACCTCCTTCCTCTAGCCCCCCCCTCCCCTTTTCCCCAAAACAGAAAACTAATATAAGGCATTTAAATATTTATGTACTAGATCAGATTAATACAATTAATTTTAAGAGGTTGTAATTCAAATCATGAATATATTGGTTCCGGATGCATTTTTTTTGTAAATTATAATTTTGAACATTTTTTAGCTTCCTGTAGTAAGACACAACATAAACACAAGGTCAGTTTTTCTGCTGTTTCTGTGATCTGCAGATGTTGTCTCAGAATTGATTTATATTAATACAGATCATAATTTTATCTTCTGTTGCACTGTGACAACGTTAAAATTTATTGATTCTTTTGGTAACTTAATTTATGAATATGACTGTGTAGTTCATAATTATCTGTGTATGCTTTCAGCAATATTGCCAGAGCCTGGCAGCTAATTCTTTTTTTTTTTTTTTTAAAGCTCGTCCTCTTATACCCTCTTCTTTTCCTTTGATATTTTTGGTTTCTGAGATTTATAAGATTTATAATCAAACATAGTATAAAGATAAAGACTCACAAAGCAAAATAAATAAATAGTACAAAAAGTCCCTTACATTACATAAATCATTTTTTTTCTTCAGATTAATTTTGAAAACATAGTGGAACATTCATATACTGAGGTGTTGTCAGGACATGTCAAGCCATGAGCGAGGAGTTAAGGTGAAGTAAAAGTATATCTTTAGTTTGTTGGTCTGGTTATCTTTTGTATTGAGGGTCTGGAAAGCCAAAAATCAGTACTGGGTGGACTATTTGTATGATCTCAAAGGACTAGACTGAGCAGGAGAGCTGGGATGCAGGAACAAGATTCCAGGAATATAGATCCCAGAATTAGGATGTGCCAGCACAGAATGAGTGTTCTGGGTATTCCTTATATCAAGGGTGCTCAAACTGTTACTCTGGCCCCCCTCCCCCTAGCCATGAGAAATATCTGCATACATAGGAGGTAGTGCATGTACACAAATCTCATGCATATTCATTAAGGATATCCTGAAAACCAGACTGGCTGAGGGGGGCCCCCAAGGATCAATTTGAGCACCTCTGCCTTATATATTGAAACCAATAAGAGCGCTCCTTCTGATCACCAGTGTGAAGGTTTTCTGAGTGGGTTCAACCCCAAGCAATCAGTAAGTCATGGTTTGACCTTGTAATATCCTTGAGCCTCTCATGTTTCCTCCTAGACTTTTATGACTTCATCTCGAGGGTTGTCTCTGCCGGTTCAAGACCCACTGGTTTCTGACAGAAAAAGCTGCATTATATAAGGAATTTTGTTTTCACTTGGCTGTGCCTTGAAATTAATAAAACTATACCAGATATATACAGCATGAAATAAAGTTTAAATACATGTAGCTCACTTTGTCACCGTGTTATTGTGAATTCTGATCATTCTGTATTTATAATTAGATTAATGTAACCACATTATTTTGTTAATAATTAGGTTCTGTAATAAATGAAAATATTTAATGTGATATGTCTTTTAATGGGACATTCTTTCCTTTTATGGATTTCTTTCATGTAACAAAATCTATTTTGATGGTCTATTTGAAAATAATAATTAACCTCTTAACTTCCTGTATGGTGAAGGACTGCTCAAAATGGACTGGTTTGATTCTTCAACTCTTCACATTAATCTGTTCAACCTGGATCTTAAGGGCCTGATTTATGAGTGCCATTGACGCACTGGCCCTCAGCCCTTGCAGCTATGTCACTGCATCAGGCCTCAATTCAACTGATACAGCTATTCACTCCGCTGATGCACCCAGCCTCAGATCCATCGATACTCCATGCCACGATGCAAGCGAAACACCAGTCATTGGCCCTGTCTGTGCATTCAACATACTCAAGGCAAAAACAGTCACTGAGGAACCCTGGGGGTGAATTATTGCATTTACCTTTTTCTACATCTCAATTGAGCACTTCATTTGAAGACTCTGGATCCATTATGTTCCATTTTGCCTGTTTCCATGCACTCACCAGTGCTGTTGACTGAGGAGGGAGACTACCTCCTGGAGGCTGACCCCATATTGGTCTCAAAGGAGGATGTCTCTCTATCTATTTATTTATTTAAAAGCATTTATCACCCACCACTCCAAAGATTGAGGCAAGTTACAATATTAAAAACATACATTAAGGTATGAGACAAACATTATCATGTACAAATATCACAAAAAGGACATAGCAGACTGTTAGAATGGCCTGCTTGATATGTCTGTACATGCTGCTCAGAATGCAGCACTCACATGAATTGTTCAGTGGATCTTGTAGTCAATTCAGAAATGCCTGTTTGAAAAGCCAAGAGTTTAGATTCTTTTTAAATTACTTAATATTGCTTGTGATCTAGAGTTGCTCAGGTAATGAGTTCTACAATATAGGACCAGCCACTGAGATTGTACATTCTTTTACTTCGACCAAGTGTGCCTGGAGTAGTATGGGAATGACAAGTAAAGCTTTATTAGCAGATCTGAGTGTTCTTTGTGGGGTGTAGACATGGAGAGTCGCTCCTAACCACAAGATGACCTTGCTGAAGATGATTTTATGGATAATTGTCAATACTTTATATTGCATTCTTTCCCAACTCCTGGTCAGAGGACACAGTAGTCCATAGACCAGGTTTTGGAACTAGTAAAGACTATCTTTGCCTCACTGGCAGCAAGTGATAAGGAGGGTACTCTTCAACCTCTCCTTTACCAGAGTGGCAGATTTGTTCCTTCAAGAGAGAGTCTTAACTCCATGCCACAGGAGCTCCCTATAAAGGTGCCAGTGGTGGGATCTAGTCTCTCTCTGCAGAAGAATCTAGCCAGTCAAAGGAAGGAGCATGGGATACTGCAGAGAGATCTGCAGCAGCTATCGAAGCACACCCAGATGGCCTAGTTGAGAATCAGCAGCTTGTGTGAAGATGTTTGTGACAAGTTGGCTGATGTTTCCCGAACAAGGTATAAAGTCAGAGAAACAGTCATCCAAAATAAGGAGCATCATGCTGCCTTTCACTCCTTTATATACAATTTTATTACTTATGTCTCTGATATGACACTGCTCATTTATGGAAATTTAAAGAAAATGGATGCTCCTACACCTTTGTTTTCAACTCCAAAAACAACCTTCCTAGCTAACTGGATGGGCTTGTAGAAATCAGGAAAAATATCAACCCTCTCATCCAAAAACAAGGAAGATCTAGCCTTAAAAATGAACTTCATTATCAAATCTCTATCCAGTTCTAAAGCAAAGGAGACTGTCAAGGTCCCTCTAGTAATATTTATTTTTATGGTGATCCCAATAATGTTGCAGCATCCAGACTTCAATGGAGACTAACTGCTTTACATTCTCTTGCTATGGGAATGGAGTGCATTTTCAAGGTGCAATATAATATACTTTGAATAGAGCTGGCCTGGTTTGAGGAGAGATCTTTAAATTCTCAACAAATTACTTTTTAATCATATCATATGGTGATACCAATTTTTTCTTAAAGAAATTTAAAAAATATAGCAGTATTTTCAAGAGATTCAGTTCTACCCAGTAAAAATAAATTGTCTTCTATCAGCACAGCATTAGTGTCTGAAGCAAAGAAACCTTGGTGGAGAAAGTTCCTAGTTGAGCTGTTTGATTTTCCAACTTGGATTCATATAAATCAAACCTGGCTGTTGCATCAACAGAAAAGTTACAAATTAGTAAAAGACAATCCTCCAGAATAGTCTCCACCCATTGTAAAGATTGCCCCTGATCTTCTAGGGAGATTAACTTGTGCTTCTTCCCAGTCCTGTCCCTCTGGAAGTTGGGGATTTGAACAGGGACTGACGTTGGGGAGCTGACCTTCAGTTCCCATCTATCTCCCATGATGGTATTCTCCTCAAAACTGTCTGAACAAGGGGCTTAATAGCAGTTTGCTCTAAAGGAGAAGCATGTATTACAGACTTTATGCTAGACATGTTCTCAGCAGCAGACCCTCTGGTATCCATGCCTCCACTACCCAGTGGATCTGGAGATGTTGGTAATCTACTTTCGACACAGGAAACCCAGGCAAGGGCAGCTGGTTCCGATATTCAGTGTTGAGAGAACAATCACTACTTAGAGAGAGAACGTACCTCGTAATTCCACTATCGTTTCTCCGAGCTACCCCCAAAAACTGATCCACCAGGGAGAAATCCCAAGAGTCCAAAAACCCAATCATGGCTGCCAGAGACTGTATGGCATGGGATATAGCTTGGCCTTTTCTCTTCTTCCCCATTGAAATAGGAAGAAAAGAAGGTGAAACTAAGACAGTCGAGGGAACTTGCTCTCCAGCCTCAGCTCAATGTAGCTCCCCACACAGAAGAAGAGGAACAGTTACAAAAGCAGATCAACTCTCCCATTCTTCCCATGGTACACCCCTTTGAATCATGCCTTCAGCTGCATGCCGTGGAAGGCAACATTTTTACAATGGCTGATCACAATGAGATGACATTGGCACAGGGAAAATGGAGCTTTCACCCCCCCCCCCCAGTTCCCAAAGCAACTTGCTGATGCAACAGTGCAGATCTTCCAATTGCTCTCTCTTCCTCTTCCAGCACTGTAGCCCCTCATATAGATGCCACAGGAGACTACTTTTGTATAGTAGCTGGTCACGATGACATGACATTGGCACAGGGGTAATGGAGCTTCCACCTCCCCAGTTTTCAAATCAACTTGACAGTGCAACAGTATAGATCTTCCAGCATGATAGCCTATCAGCTAGAATCCACAGGATGTGACTTTTTTTTTTTTTTACAATGGCTGATTACTATGACATGACCTTGGCACAGGGTGAATGGAATGTCCACCCCTCAGTTCCCAAAGCAACTTGAAAATAAGATTTTTCATACTGGGTCAGACTAAAGGTCTATCAAGCCCAGTATCCTTTTTACAACTGTGCCTAATTCAGTTCATAAGTACCTGGCAGGATCCCAAAAGGTTGATAGATTCCTTGCTGCTTATCCCAAGTATAAGTAGTGAATTTTTCTAAGTCCACCTTAATAATGGTTTATGGACTTTTCTTCCAGGAATTGTAGCTGATTTTAATGATGAATCACAGATTACTAATAGTAGGTCTGCAATTTCATTTTTCTGTTCTTTCAGCACTTTGGGATGTAAACCATCTTGTTCAGGTAGTTTGCTACTCTTTAGTTTGTCAATTTGCCCTTTTACGTCTTCCAGTTCACTGAAATTTGTTTCAATTTGTATAAATCATCATCATTTTTTAAATATAATTTCTGGAATGGGTATTTGCCTTGTATCTTCCTCAGTAAAGACCGAAGCAAAGAAATAATTTAGAGGTCCATATTCCAAGACATTCCGGATAGCACAGTTAGCTGGATAAAGTTATCAGGCTAACTTTAGAGACATATTCAAAAGTGCAGCTGCACTATGGAATATACCCAGCTATCTTAAAGTTAGGAGGTTAATTTTTAATGTCTAACTTTAGGACAGCTTTTTTTGACATCTCTGAATATCGGAGTTAGCCAGTTAACATATACAGCTAATTCAACTCCTTCTAATTACGTCCCTGAATGCTCCTAAGTTAGCTGGCTAAATTATAGCCTGCTATCTTATTAGCCGGCTAGAATTTAGCCAGATAAGTGCCCAAGTATTCATTTAGCTGGCTAACTACTGAGTTAGCCGGCTAAATGCTTTTGAATATGGACCTTTTAATCTCTGCTGAGGGCTTGTCCTCCTTTAGTGCCCCTTTTTACCCCTTGATCATTTAATGGTCCAACTCCTTCTCAGGCATTCTGCTTCGAATGTACCTGAAATCATTTTTATTGTAAGATTTTGCTTCCACAGCAAATTTCTTTTTTAAATTCTGTCATTTCCTTCCTTATCAGTGCTTTGTATCTAATTTGTCAGTGCTTATGCATTTTCCTGTTTTCTTCCTTTGGATCTCTTTTCCATTTATTGAAAGTTGTGTCTTTGGCTAGAATAGCCTCTCATCTCCCCTTTTAACCATGCTGGCAGTCCTTCCACTTTTTTAAATGTGTAGAATACATCTGGTCAGGGCTTCCAAGATGGTATTTTTAAACAGTATCCATGCCTGATATAAACTCTTTACCTTAGCAGTTGCTCCTTTCAGTTTTTTCCTAACCATTTTCCTCATTTTATTATAGTCTCCCTTTTGAAAGTTAAATGCTATCGTAGTAGATTTCCCTAGTGTTCTCCCTCCCGATATCAAGTCAGATTTGTTCCTTATGATCATTATTGCCAAGTAGCCTTAACATTGTTACCCCTAACATAGCTCCCCCTCTTGTCTGTTCTTGTACCAGCTGTTCCATGAAGCAGTCATTCCATTTAGAAGCTTTACCTCCTTAGTATGACCTGTTGTGATATTTACCTAGTCAATACTGGGGTAATTGAAATCACCCATTATTACTGTGTTGCAACAGTACATATCTTACAGTTGTAGTCTTTCCCCTAATCCAACACTACAGCCTCTCAGATAGATGTCGCAAGAGGCAACTTTTGTACAGTGGCAGATCTCAATGAAATCTTGTCTGCACAGGGAGAATGGAGCCTCCACACACTCTCATCCCTGCCCCCACCCCAGTTCTGGCAGCAACTTGTTGATGCAACAGTGCATATCTTCCCATGGCAATCTGCTCCTGTTTCAGCACTGCAGCCCCTTCCAGTTGTTATTTAAAGCAGTCATGGCTTTTCTATTTTTTTGGCATAATCACCTGATAAAACTTGTAAGAAGAGCCCCTGGTTTCCTACGGTGACTCTGAGAAAGTTCCTTCAGCCAGTTAGAAAATTCAGAGGCAACACTTTTAAAAGTCACTGAAAATTCTGCTATACATGTGCATAAAGTTAGCATTAATTTACAAAGTAATGATGGCAGAAAAGGACCAAATGGTCCATCCAATCTGCCCAGCAAGCTACTTATGGTAGTAACTGCCACTCCGTGCAAGTTACCCCTATGTTTCTGTTAAGGATAGTAATTGCCATTCCATGCAGGTTTACCCCCAAGCTGTATGTTAAGGATAGTAATATTAAAAATCAAAACCAAGCAACTGTCAAACCCATAACAAAATTACAGCTAGCATCATTTTTACAGGGTGAGCAACCTTCCTAAAAATTCAAACAATGCTGCTGCTGAAACGTGCTTTTCTTTTGGACTTGGCCATAGAAGCAGTCCTGTACTTTTTTCCCAAATGTCTGCGCATCAGTACCCTGGACTGTAGAAGTCAGGACCCAGCATTGGTTGCTGTCTGAATCAAATTTCCCTTTTTTTCTTCCACCGTTGAAGCAGAGAGCGATGCTGCAGTTGCGTCAAAATCATGTAAGCTAATTGGTTAAAGGTAGTAATCCCCATGTTTCTGTTAAGGGTAGTAACTGCCGCTCCCTGTAGGTTACCCCTATGTTTCTTTTAAGGGTAAAAATTGCTGCCCTGTGCAGTTATCCCCAAGCCTTATGATCAGCCATAAAAAAAATTACTGCTAGCAACATTTGTACTGGGTGATGCGCCTTCTTGAAAATTCAGACAGTGCTGCTTGACATGCTTTGCTTATGGACTTGGCTGTAGAAGCAGTCCTGTGCGTTTTTCCTTGTGTGCGTATCTGTACGCCAGACTGTAAAAGTCAGGGCCTGTGTTGATTGTCATCTGAATCCAATTCCTCTCCCCTTCCCATCACTATCGAAGCAGAGAACAATGTTGCAGTTGTGCCAAAAGCATCAAAGCTTATTGGTTAAGAGTATCAACCCCCATGCCTTTTGTTAAGGGTAGTAACTGCTGCTTCTGTGCAAGTTACCCCCATGCTTATTTGTTCCCCAGACTGTAAAAGTCAGGGCCCTTAGTTTTTGATTGAATCTCATTTTCCTATTCTTCCCTACTGTCGAAGCGGAAAGCAATATTGCAGTTGCATTAAAAGCATCAAAGCTTATTGGTTAAGGATGGTAATATTTGAACACTTGTACATTAACATAAGGGTGTAATATTTGAATACTTGTACGTTTACATAAATTAAGTAAATTTCCAAACCTTCTGGAGTGTGTGGATATTTTATTTTGCCTTTTTGATTTATTTTCATCATTTCACCAATTCAGTTTTACTAATCTTTCTACTTTTCATTTTTTTCTGTATCCTATTTACCTTTTTTCTGTATTCTCTGCATCTTTCACTGCAGCCTTCCTGTTTTTTCCCCTCCTAAAAGTAGCTTTTCCCTTGCCTACCTCCACTATTCTACTATTCTTTTCTTTCTTCCCAGATTCTTCTTCTTTCTTTGCCTGCAGTTTTTACTTCCGCCATTCTCTCATTCCACTTTCTCCAAGTTTTACCCTCCTGCATTTTACCATCAATGTTCCTGTAAACTGTGCGCACAGGTTGTGAAAAAAACACACACAAGCACATACAGGAAAAGGAAAATAGAGTGGTGTTGCAAAGAACACAGTGCACTGCACTGCATTGCACACAAGAACTTTTTACTGCACACAGTCCACTCAGAATTGCAGGGAACATTGCTCACCACCCATCCTCTCATCCCTCTTGCCTTCTCCCCTGTTTCTTCCCAATTTCCTTTCCCCTTCCTTCTTCTAACCCTGTATCTCTTTTCTCTGCCCCATTCCTTCTTTGCTGCCACCTTTGGATTTTTTCCCTCCTCGCATGCTCCCATTCTTGGATTTCTTCTCCCCCTTCTTTGACCTCATCTCCAGACTTCTCGTCCTCCACTCTTCTTTTTCTTTCATCCCCAGACCTCTGTCCCTCTCCCTTGTCTGTCCCCCCTCTCTGATCCTCTATCGCATTCTTTAATTCTCTTTCCCACTTCTCAGTCTTTTCTCAATGTTTCCTTTAACTCAGTCCTTGTTCCCCTCCAGTTTTCTGTCCTTTCCTCTATCCAGAACTGGCCAACCAGTCCTGCTTTCTTTCCCTGTCACTGGCAGAAGGAGAGGGATGCTTCAAGTTGTATCTTTCACTTCCTGGTCCAGAATTGGGGCCTGTTAGGTTTCTGTAGTGTCCCACTGTTCATACCATAAGGCTGGGCAGCGGGAGGAGGAAGTCATGACTTGAAATGATCTTATCCGAAAATGATCGGTCAGTGGGAAAGAAGCAGGGGCAAGATGGAAGATAGGTTGGTGAGAGGACGTTTTCAGCAGGAGTATAGTGAAGAACTGTGTGGGGGATGGGGAGGGTTAGAAGTTTTATGTATGTGTGGGCACACCCTTCTACTTTGGCTGGTCTCCTGGTTTCCCACAGTTT